>NC_132792.1:40668010-40971343 GCF_048418805.1 Vulpes vulpes | reverse complement strand
TTATCCTAATTTAAAACATTATCACTAGACACAACCTACCCACGTGGACAGAACTGATCATGGAAAAACTGATTCTTAGCACTTAAAAGCTAAGAGGGCATCATTAGACTTACCTTAAATATGAAGAAACTGGAGTTCCAAACAGTTTCATTAGTTGCCCAACCAAGGTGAGTAAGTTTATGAGCAGTGGGGTCAGTAATCAAATTCTGATAAAGCTGAACAGAGACCATGGGGTCAGATCAGGAATTTAATTTTAGTTTTACCACTTGCTGTGTGACCTCAGGCAAGTTGCTTAAACTCTCTGAGAATTGATTTTTCTTGTTAATACAAATGGCAATACTATGTTACCTACATCTCAAGACTGTTATGACTTAACACCTAGTTAGTGTTCGACACATAGTAGGGGTGCAGAAGGGTTAGTTTCTTTTCTTAACCTCATCATGCTGGTCACGGTATGCCAAAGGGAAAGTAGGCATTAGGTTTAACACTGACTACTTGTCAGCAGCCATTGTTGTAGTGTCTGGTGGACTGGGATTTAATCTCTGTGTCCTACTGCCCTCTTCTGGATCTCAAACATCAAATCTGCTTGATTCATTTTATTGGATCCTAATTGAGCAAACCCTGGACGTGACTCAATAGTGCCTGCTCCAGAGATGCAACGGAAGCAATTACTGGATGCAACAAGTGCACATTTCCAGCAGAAAAGATAAGGTGGTTTGTAACTGCCATAGGGGGTATGTTGAAGTCACGACAAAGTGACTTAAAGGACACTTCTTTTGACGTGTGTGCCAGGTCATCTAACTGTCTGGTGATTCCAAGTTAGTCACAAACACTGACCAAACGTGTGGGAAACAGATAGAAGCAACCCACAGGACATTTTGATATTGACTTGGAAGGGAATCCTAACCTAATTAAGGTTAGTCATGGCTCCTAGACAAACTGTTCTAGGAGCCATTTGGTTTTAGTGCATATTTCTGCAAGCTTTTAAGCCTTTAATTATATTTATTCACAGAAATATAATCCATCTGTTTCTAATTCACTTACACCTTTTGTAACAAACTGTTGTTTCATATCAAGTTGATGTCCAAAAGGCCAAAGATATCCTTATAAGTGGTTCATATGTTTAGAAGTTTTCCTTAGGTAAGCCTGGTGAAATGTATCCAATGCATTACAAAACATTTGAGGTCCAAGTTGTAGGCACATCAAAGAATAACTTACAGAGATTTGAGATATTAGAGAATAACACTCATCAAAAGTTAAATTCCTACCTAAAAACGAACCCAAAAGAAATAATCTGTTGTGCTACCCAGTGATTTACAACAGGTGTAAGTGTATGGGTGATCCAAATTTTATTTTTTGAGAAAAATGCAGAAATAACTAGACAGTATCTTAGACTTTTCACATTCAATCAATGATTTTTAAGTTTTCTGTACTCACTGTCATTACAATGTTAGAAAAAAAAATAGTAACTCTTGAGTTGGAATACTGGATGGATTAATGGGTTTGACAGATGGATGGATGGATAGATGGACGGATGGTTCAACAGAAGGAACATTCTTAGAATTTTTTAAATTCAGTATATTTTTTCCAATTGCTTCTTTGATCCATACATTCCAAACACAAATTATTTTCTCTATTATTTCAAATACTTATTTTATGATCAATACCACCTAAATTGAGATATACATTGCTTTAAAAAGCAAGGTACAGCAAAAAAAAATGAAGGCAAATTATCTTTCAAATGCACCAAAGAGAAATTATAAACATTCTGAAAACAAATCCTTCTATAAAATGAAGAATGAGTTTATGGGCTAATCACAACTTTACATTTTATAAATCTCTATTTTCACATGTGATATGTGTTTAAAGAGGACTTTGAATTTTGATGCATCCAACTTTGCTTTTCTTTTTCAAAATTGCTTTGGCTCTTTGCGGTCTTCTGTGAACTTATACAAATTCTAGAATTATTTGTTCTAGCTCTGTGAAAAATGCTGGTAGTGTTTTGATAGGGAAAGCAAAGTTGGAGGCATCACAATTATGGACTTCAAGCTGTATTTCAAAGCGTAGTTATCTGGACAGCATGGTACTGGCACAACCACAGGCACATATATCAATGGAACAGAACAGAAAACCTAGAAATGGGCCCACAAGTATATGGTCAATTCATCTTCAACAAACCAAGAAAGACTATCCAATGGGAAAAAGGCAGTCTCTTCATCAAATGGTGGTGGGAAAACTAGGCAGTCACATGGAGAAAAATGAAATTGGACCACTTTCTTACTCCATACACTAAAATAAATTCAAAGACCAAAATATGAGACAGGAAACTATCAAAATTGTAGAGGAGAACACAGGCAGCAACCTCTTTGACCTCGGCCACAGCAACTTCTTACCAGACACATCATCAAAAGCAAGGGAAAGGAAAGTAAAAGTGAACTTTTGGGACCTCATCAAGATAAAAAACTTCTGCACAGTGAAGGAAACAATGAACAAAACTAAAAGGCAACCTACAGAATGGGAGGAAATATTTGCAAATGACATATCTGATAAAGGGTTAGTATCCAAAATCTATAAAGAACTTATCAAACTTAACATCCAAAAAATGAATAATCCAGTTAAGAAATGGGCAGATGATATAAAAAGACATTCTTTCAAAGAAGACATACAGATAGCTAATAGCCACAAGAAAGGATGCTCCACATCACTCAGCATCAGGGAAATACAAATCAAAACTACAATGAGACATCACATGACACTGGTCAGGCCAAAATTAAGAACACAGAAAACAATAGATGTTGGTAAGGATGCCGAGAAATGGGAACCCTGATACACTGTTGGTGGGAATGCAAACTGGTGCAGCCACTCTGGGAAACAGTATGGAGGTTTCTCAAAAAGTAAAAAAAAAGGGGCAGCTGTGTGGCAGAGTCAGATGAGTGGCCAACTCTTGGTTTCAGCCCAGATGGTGATCTCAGAGTCATGAGATCAAGTTCTGTACTCAGTGGGGAGTGTGCGTAAGACTCTGTCTCCCTCTCCCTCTGCCTCTCCCCTCATCTCTCTCTCTTTCTCTCTCTCTCTAAAATAAATAAATCTTAAAAAAAAAAAGTTAAAAATAGAACTACCCCACAACCCAGCAATTGCACTACTAGGTATTTACAAAGGATTTACAAAGGATACAAAAATTCCGATTCAAAGGGGCACATATATCCCAATGTTTATACCAGCATTGTCAACAATAGCCAAATTATGGAAAGAGCCCATCCACTGATGAATGGATAAAGAAGATGTGGTGTGTAGATACACAACGGAATGTTATCCAGCCATCAAAAATGAAATCTTACCATTTGCAATGATGTGGATGAAGCTCGAGTATATTATGCTAAGCAAAATAAGTCGGAGAAAGACAAATACCATATGATTTCACTTATTTGTGGAATTTAAGAAACAAACAGATGAACATTGGGGAAGGAAGGAAAAAAAAGAAAGGGAGCGAAACCACAAGAGACTATTACTAACTATAGAGAAAAAACAGGGTTGCTGGAGGGGAGGTGGATGATGGGTAGTAAGGAGGGCACTTGCTGTGATGAGCATTGGATGCGGCACACAAGTGATGAATCACTAAATTCTACTCCTGAAACCAATATTACACTATATATTCGCTAACTAGAATTTAAATAAAAACTTGAAATGTAAATAAATATACATACAAATTAAAAAAAGGACTTTGCGGACCAATATTATTTATTAGAAAACACTAAGAACTGCCTTGTTTCGATTTGACATTCATAGGTGAGAAATAATATTTCTGATGCCACCTGGCAAAGAAGGGACGGCATAGAAGCCAACCTCGGGACTGTGAGATACTACGCACCCGCCGCGTACCCTTCAAGAGCACATGCACTTCTGAAGTACATGCACGCACACACACATACACATACAATTCATTTACCCATATGCTCATCCAACAAACACTAATGGCCTATAATCGAGACTCATATCAAAAATCATCTTCTTAACAAGTCCCCCAACATGCTCCAATAGCGTGAATGGCCCTTTTCTCTGTTACCCAAGCCACCCATTCATTCTTCTCTCCTTGCCTTTATTGCATTATAATTATTGTTTACATGGCTGCCACTTATCTGGACTATGAACTCAGCAGAAGTGTAGGCTCTATGTCTCATTCAGATTTTTATTCCAAGCACCTAGCCTGATGCCTAGGACACAGTAGATGCTTCAGTAAGTGTGGCTGCAAACAGGAGAACGTGTTTGAAATTCTCTGGTTGTTTCATCTGCATGTTGGACACTAAACATCTGAGTCAGCTGACGTCTAAAACACTTCTCTGCCCACACACAACAGCCCTGTCACAGTTAAATCCGTGGAAGTGATGAGCTTTCAGTGACAGATGGCATTCAGCCATAGACTGGGCAACAGCTTGGTGGGAACTGAAACAGGAAATGGATAATCAGGCTAAATTACCTTTCGGGGCTCCTTCCAAACATGACCTCCGGTGATTCTAATGCAGGAAGCTTCCTTTCTCATCTGTTCATTTACCTTCTTCCTACTTCATGAGAACTGCTGAGGCAACGAAGCTGAATTCTTGGATCCCTGAGATGTGTTGAAATAGTAGGGAAGCTAAAATGTACTTGTAAGGTAATCCTGGCCCTATAACTCACCCAGGAAACTGGGTTAGACTGTTTCCTCTTTCTTGGCATCTCCTAAATTCTAAGGTTGCTCTTTTTTTTTTTTTTTTTTTTTTTTTTACTGATTTTGACTTAGACTCTTTCACATTTCCCAGCCGGGGCTCTTTCTCTCTCACTTAGGTTGACATTCTTTAGTCACTCTCCAACCAGTTTTAATTACAGCTGATACAAGCATTGCTGTATCTAAAGCACTGTGCTGGGCACTTTATATCTGTTACGTCATTCTGCTCCCAAGAGGTAAATACACTGTGATACCCATATTAAAGGATCGAGGAACTAAAACTGAGAGACATGCCCAATCCCTACAACTAAAAAGTAGTAGAGCTTGTAATTCAAGCCCATGGCAAGCTCCAGAGTGCAAGCTCTTGACCACTAAGCCAGTGCTTCTCAAACTTTGTTGTGCACCCAGGTCATCTGAGGGTCATGATCAAAAGCAGATCCTGGAGGCACCTGGGTGGCTCAGCAATTGAGCATCTGCCTTCGGCTTAGGGTATGACCTCAGGTCCTGGGATCAAGTCCCACAGCAGATTCCCCATGGGGAGCCTGCGTCTCCCTCTGCCTATGTCTCTGCCTCTCTCTCTTTTTCTGCATCTCTCATGAATAAATAAATAAAATCTTAAAGAAAAAAATAAGGTGGATCATGATTCAGTCTAACTGAATTGGGGCCCGAAGTTCCAGATTCCTAACAAGTTCCCAGATGTATCTGCTGGTCCTCTGATACTCTGGATCCTGAGTAGCAAAGGATGATGCCATTTGCCCTTCCTAAATCCTTCCTTGCGTTTAGGCTTTTTACCAATTACTTCTTTTCGGCTCCCTCCTAGATTTGGCACACACCAAGAAGTTAACTTGAGGGCACAGTGGGTGGGTTAACCATCTCTGACACATGCACTCCTGCCCATGCAATAGTTACCGACCACAGGGCTAACCAGCACCATGACTGAAGGCACAGACGTGCAGTGCAAGCAGCTTCAGTCTACTAAAGAATGGAGAGAAAGTGTTAGAACTCTTTTTTCTCTGCCCTAAACCCACCAGAATTTAACTTTAACATCTCAAAAGTCAATAAATAAATAATGCACCGATCTATTTTACAATATAGCATCCCTAAATAGCTACTTTTTAAAGCAGTTGATACTAAAATGTAGGATTTTTTTAAGCTAAACAAGAATACCAACACTGAAGGAATATCAGGACAAGTAAATTTAATGACTTAATGTTGCACAATATAAAATCATTCCACTTGAATAACTTTTAATTAATTATAGCGCATATATGCCAATTATGCCTGATTTATTAAGAGAAGTTCGGCAGCACTGGATCCTGACAGATAATACTGGTTGCCATGACATCCAGGCTTTGCAAGGACATCTTAAGGATCATGATGCTACTGTCAGGTGATAAGTTTGACCTTCTGTGGGTTTCATGATAGATGATTGTCCTGTTAAAGAAAACACCTCAGTCACTAGGTACAAGTATAAAGATTTTACATATATTCAGCTTCTTATTTTGCTGGAGATAGTGCATAAGCAACCGTAAAGAAATTACATCACTTAAATATTAGATTGCATGTACACATGAGGGCATACACACACGTACACCTATTAGACACTTACATATGCATATATCATATGCACATATGTACATTTAATTAACTATTTCATTCATCATTATATTCAAAGAATGAATCTTAGGGGAAGAAATAAGAGGTGAAGCACAGGGATTTTTGAGGCAGTGAAACTATTCTCTATGATACTGGAATGGTGAATACATGACATTATGCATTTGCTAAAACCCACAGAACTATACAAAACAAAGAGTGAAGCTAAATATAGACCATGGGCTTTAGTTAATAACATATTGGTATCAGTGCAGTAATTGTAGCTAATAGATCCTACTGTACAAAATGTCAATAATAAGGAAACTCTATTTGGAGGCAGAAGGATGGGTATGTGTGAATCTCTGGACCACCTGATAAGTGATCAATTTTTCTTTAAATTTAAAACTGTTCTAAAAAATAAAGTTCATTAGTTGAACACACACGCACACATACACACAGAGAGAGACACACACAAGGAACCACTAAAGTTCATAAATTAAGGCATAATCAAGAAATAACTGTACTTCCAGGTAAGAAATTTGAAAATTGTGAAGTAGAAAATATCTGTTTCAAAAACTCTTTTCACCCATGGCTCTGTGTCCCCAGCCTGTATGCCCCATACCCATGTGCATGCACACACACATAGCGCGCTCATGCACCCTGTGCTTGACCGGCACCTTCCATCGTCTCACAGAGATGACTGAACAGAAAGATGTGTTCTGACAGCACCAAATACGTGCATTTGCTCCCCCTCTCCCACCCCACCCCCACCCCCAGATAACGCCACAGCTCCATGGCCTGGCGTAGTCAAAGATGCATGTCTTCAGCAGGCTCCCAAGAAATCATTTTAATGGCATGCGAAGTGTCTTTTGAATTCCAAGAACAAACCTAGAGAGGGGACCATTTGAGGTCTTCGAACCCACCACAACCACCTGAGTAGCTGTTCTTTCTGCCTTTCAGTATTAAAAAAAAAAAAAAAAAAAAAAAGGAAGAAACATCTACCTTCTGTGCCAAGTCTCAAACATGTCAATGAGGATTATCACGTGACAAGAAGACAGCCACTGTACATATGTGTTATTTCATTATGGCCGTCCTGCCTCCCTCCTTGCCATTCCTTGCTAGTTTTCCAAAACTGTCAGTGCTCCTGGAAATTCTGGCTTTTGTCTCTGCCAGGAATTGCTACTGGGGTTCCTAGGATTAGGAAAACAGATGCAGGAGAAGGTTGGTAGCTGAAGAAGGAGAGAAAGAAGAAAAAGTAAAGAAGTTAAGTTGTAGCTCTTCATGAGTTAATGAATAGCTCAACACACTTCCTCTAGATCATCCTATGCTTTAAAAAAAAAAATCGTTCTCTCCGCTATTTTCTTTCTGTTCACATTCCCTTTCCCCATGAGTCCCAGTTGACTGTCTCTGAGCTTTATAGGAAGCATCGGCCACAGGGTTGCACAGTACTGCTCTTTTGCACTTCAGCGAGGAGGCCTGGGAACTGCGATCCCTGAAAGAATGATCCTCTGTCTGCAATTATTGTTATAAATGTTCCTCTGGAACTCACTAGTGGCCGTATGGTCTTTAGTTTTATTTGAGAACATTCTTGGCTTGTTTTCTATTAAAGGCAAGGCAGGCAGAGAGCATAGTAAATGAAAAGATATTTCCAGCCGGGTTCTCAGTGAGATTTACTTTTCAGTAAATAAAGTACCCCTGGGAATAAACTGCTCATCCTTTGAGATGTATTACTATAGTTCCTATCATATCTGTCAATTCAGGAAAAGAGACAATTTGCTAAGTATCCTGTTTCCCTGGAAATTAATTCTTATGTGAACAGCTTCAATCACTTTGTCCTTTTACCTCCCAGATCAAATATAGATTCCTGGCCTCCTCTTCAGAGCCACCCACCACTCCAGCTCCTCTCTCAGAGACTCTCTCGCCCTCTTGACAGGCTGCGCTGTGGCCAGCCATGCAGTCACTTTCTGGCTTTCCTGCCTGTGCATACAACAGCCTCAGACTCAACTGCTTCACCCTTAACTGATTCTATCCTAGAAGATAGACCCAAACTGATTAAACTAAAATATTTATTCTTTCCTAGAACACCCCCTCCCACCCCCCTGCCAACTCCTTCCTGTCTGCCTGAAGAGCAAATAGATTGTTGGCCATTTGCTGTCCTTTGAATAGTCTTTTGTATTAAAAATGGACTGCCAATGAGATCTACTAGAACTATCTATTCCTACCTATTCCAGTACTTACCTTCCCTCTTCTCCTTCCACCCCTCCCCCCAAGCAAACACTAAAGTCAGCAGATTCAGCCTTTGCAGGCATCCAGTGTTGGGGGTGTCTGAGCAACCATTTTTCCCTTTCTGGGTTCTTAACCCTTGGAGAACAGACAATAGTGGCCAGAGGAGAATCAAAATCCCTGGTCTGATTTATCATTTCAAAAGCTGGATTGAAGAACGTTGCAAGGCTCCTGTCTTCCCTCCCTGAAAAGTGGGTCCTATCTTCCCCTAACCAGCCTGTGACTAATTGGAGAAGCTGGAATAAAGTGAGAAGAAATCTAGTTTGGCCTGATAGAAATCTACATTTCTTGATCTGTTTACCACTGGAGACTGGAAACATAGGCCTGGGCTCTGGTAGGTCCAACAGATCAAAGTGCAAAAAACAAAAAAAAGCAGCGGCAGATGCCATCTACTTCATCCACAAGATGATTCCCCCCTAGAAGTAATGCCTTGGTAACAAACAACTCCCAAATCCTAGGTGTTTACACTGATTGATAATCTGGGTGCTTATCACGCTCATGTTATATGGCCATGTTGGGTTGCAACCCAGCTCCCCACCCCACCCTCTTCACTTCAGACTTCTTTCCCTGGGACACTGTTAGTCAGGTAGCAGAGGGAAAGAAATAGAGAAAATCCTACCCTGGGATTCTTTAAATTCTTTTAAAGCTGCTGCTCAACAGTGATCCAATTTGCTTCTGTGCAGTAAAGAACCTGGTTTTCCCCAAAGATGTAGGTATTTGGGGGCAACGACACGGGCAATCAATTAAACATGCTTATATAATGGAGCCCCAATAAAAACTCTGAACTCAGAGCTCAGGTGAACTTCCCTGGTTGGCAATATTCCAAGCATATTGTCTCATATGAATGCAGGGAGGGCGAAATGTCCTGCATATAGTGGACACTTTGCATTTGGAACCCTCCCAGACCTTGCTCTAGCATGTCTTCCTTTGGTTAATTTTTCATTCATGTATTTTGCCCATAATAAACCATAACCATGAATACAATAGCTTCCAGTGAGTTCTTTGAGTCTTTATAGCAAATACCAAAGCTGAGAATGGTTTGGGGAACCCTTACACTTGCATTGGGTGTCAGAAGTGAGGGTGGTCTCGTATGGACTTTTCCCTCATTTCCCTCCCTTGCAGTTGGACCCTACCTCCTTGTAGTTGATGACAGAAGTCTCGAGCGGTATTGGCAGTCTGGAGAACTGCGTCCTCAAGCTTCACAGTTTGGCTAACTCTGAATGACTTCCATCCACATTTCCTCAGCCAAAGCAAACCCTAGACCACACTGAATTCATTGGAGGAGGAATGTAAAACTCTCCCACAAGAAGGGTCTTGCCGCAGACAAGGGAACTGTCGGGAAGAGTTGCAAATGCTCTAAACAGTACGATCTACCACAATAGTTTGGGTAAGGGAATTATAAAGACAGGAACTCAAGTGACATCAGAGTGATGAGAGAAAAGACTACACATGATAGAACAAAACCAAAATCAAGAAAATGTGATGCTTGATTCAATATGAGAATAAGGCAGTTGAAGTAAAAATCACTCACACGTGTAGGTAGTTGATGATACTATTCTTTGAAAAGAACTGCACTGGGGATAAAAAGCTTAATACTGAACACGTTAATTTGAGGAACATCCGAGAAGAGATGCTTGGTTCGATGATACTGATCTAGAACTCAACAGAGAAATACCAGCTAGAGATAGATTTAGAATTCATCTCCCCATAGGGCATAGCCAAGTGCAGCAGATCACCGCAAGTATCTAGAAGGTGAAACAGGGAGGGGTGAGGATGGACTCCCAGGGCAGTACTTTCCACGCACTTTGTCATGTCAGGACACACAGGTGGTTGGGCTGCCCACTGAGGTAAACAGGCAAGACAGCTCAAGTCTGCAGGCAACTCGCCTGGGGGCTCTGGCCACAGCAAGGAACAGGGGATCACTGCTTCATGATGGTTGGGAAGCTCAGTCCTATGGAACGAATACATTTAGGCAGGTGGAAAAGAACAGAGGAAACCAAGAGGTAGCCACAGAAGAGGAAAGAATTGTTAAAAAGGAACTTGAGAGTTTGCATAGAATGAAACTGGAGGGTATGAGCCAGTTTGGGCCAAGAGTAAGAACTAAGAGAAAGGGGTTCTGTGGGTAGGTGGTGTGAGGCGATGACTTCATTGGGGTGAGAAATGAGAGTAAGGGGAAAAGTGAGGGACAAACAGGGCTGGGCAGGGCTAGGTAGGGGGCCACGGAAGCAGGCTCACAGAAATCCCAAAAATGCTGAGATGTAAGGAAACCAGAGATAAAGGAACAAAGCCAGACCACCTGCCCTGGGTAACCAACAAAATCATCAGACTCTAAAAAGGAAGTAAGGCATTAAAGATGTTTTCACTAGTCCCTACTCAATGGTGATGTCAATGGAGATGTTAAAAGGATTTAGGTTCCCTGATTAGGCTTCCAATAAAGGACCAGCCCTAAAGCCATCAGGCACAGCCCTCTCGGGACCCCTCTCACCCCTGGGAGTTTCCTCTATATCTTTACTTAATAAACCTCTGTCCCTTTCCTCACTCTCCTGTGTCGGCGAGATTCATCCTTCAACTCTGTGAGACCAGAACCCAGCTCTCCTGTATCAAAAGGGCAGAGCAGGAGACATGAGGGAGATCTGGCCTTGAAGGAGGAGAAAGACATCGGCAAGAACTGGAGTTTGTCATCAGGTTTAGAGGGAGGAGTTTTGAGATGGGCAAGACCTGAGCCTTTCTAAGAGCCCAAGACAAAGAACCAATGGAAGAGGGGAAGTTGGCAATAAAGAGAGCAAACAGGTGATTTACAAACAAGGACAGTCAGAGGACGGGCCCCAGAGCCCAGAAGCCCAGAAGGGCAGGAGGAAGGACAAATCTCGCCTTGAGGAATAAGACAAGGGGAGTTCATTCCAGCAGCTACAACTGGGTCACGGATGCGGGCAACAGTCCTCTTAGACTCTTTTCTCTCTAAAAGTTCCTATTACCTATAGAGCATGAAAGGTATGAGGCGGGGCTCCGGGAAATATCACAAGCAAAGGTGAGCATGGTGCTTCAGGGCGATGCTCCATTAAACTGGGAGGGTACAAAGTTTTGAATAATAGACTATTTTCCTATATCTTCCATGTTTCTGTGCTCAAGTGAAGTAAGCAGGGATTACTCTCAAAAATTATCAGCCTAGAAAAAAATCCATCCTTTTTCACTCATCCAAGGCCTTCCGATGATTCAGAGCCTCCATTTTCTTGCCACCACCCTCTCTTCCAAATATACTGGCCCTTCTTGTTCCCTGCATATGATAAGCATGCTCCTGACTCTAGGGCCTTTGCACAAGCTATTCTCTCAGGGCAGAAGTGTCTTTGTCTAGCCCTTGGCATGGCATCCCTCTTCAATTGCTTTATAACCTCTCTTAAAACCCTCATCTTATTTCTAGAAGATTCCCTGTTCAATTATTTTAAATAATGCCCTTCCGTGATTCTCTTTATTCCTATCCTTCTATATATTTCTTCGTAGGATTTGCCCTCACTGACCTATTTTTCATTTGTTTGCTTGCCTAATGGCTGTTTCTCCCTCCAGCCCTGCCCTAGAGCACTGAGGTTGAGTCCGCTTTGTAACCTGTTCTACCCCAGTACCTAGGAGAGTGCCGATAGCAAATAGAGTGTGCAGTATTTGCTGATGGAATTCCAGCTCTTTTCTACTCTGTCGTCATCGTCTTCTTCTGCTGCTTCTTCTTCTTTTAAAAATGTTATTTATTTATTCATGAGAGACAGACAGAGAGAGAGAGAGGCAGAGGCAGAGACACAGGCAGAGGGAGAAGCTGGCTCCATGCAGGGACTCAATCCTGGGACTCTACGATCACACCCTGGGCCAAAGGCAGGCGCTAAACCACTGAGCCACACAGGGATCCCCTTCTTTTTTTTTTTAAATATGGAATGCTTCACAAATTTGCGTGCCATCCTTGCTCAGGGACCATGCTAATCTCTGCATTGGTCCAATTTTAGTATATGTGCTGCCCAACCGACTGCTACTCTGTGTTGTCTTTAGTAAATGTTTCTCCCCCTTTCCAGCGTCCATGCCTTTTAACTTCCTTTCCTTTCCATCGCATCAGAAAGGGATCTATTATCAGGTCACTGTACCATCATTGCTTAATTACTCTTCAGTGCGATGAATTTTGGTCATTGCACCTTTCCATATAAATTTATAGTTCCAACTTTTATTTCTAATTGTGGAATACATTTTATTCCAAATTAAATTCCGGTATCATAAACAGATATTCAGACATTTTCTCAAACATACGCATTTTTGTTGGCTAGGGGATAAGAAAGTCAATGGAGGGAGTCTGTCTCCTAAATGATCCTGCCCTGTTATGCGCCTCTTTAGAAACTTTCTCTTACAGTCCCCATTCCACCCACCACGCAGCAACCGAGGCTCCAAACAACTCCACCCGGGCTCTGCTGGGCAGAGCCTTGCCTCAGGCCATACTGTGGGTCCCCCACCTTATATCCAGGTCTACCCTACAGATGGGGGCAGGCCCTACTGGGCCTCCAGGACTGATCCAGATGCTCAGAAGAATTTATAGCCTCAGGGTAAATTTTTGTAGTCTGTGGATACACACTTCCCCCTTTCTGCCTCTGCTATGCAATTTTGCTTCAGGATGAGTTATACCCTGGGTCTCACCCACATCTGATTTAGAGGATATATAGGTGAGACTTTTGACTTTAGAGTTGATGCTAGAATGAATTAAGACCTTGGGGGCTATTGGCATAGAATATGTGTATTTTGCATGAGAAAAGGACACGAATTTTGGAGGGGCCAGGGCAGAAGGCTAAGAACCAAATTGTGTGATTAAGTAGTAATTTTTTACTTTGCTTGCTTGCTTTGAGAATGGAAACCATCTCCAACACTGTCCATATTAACATGACTTTACTATCCACCTGCCTACATTCAAGTGACTTCAATATTCCACGAAAATTTTGCCAGGAAGTTTTCCAAGAAAATGAAGTTGCATTGTTTTTGCTTTAAGAACATTCTGAAAATCCATTTCTCCATACAATGTGAAACTCTATGACCCTCATCATAGTTAATAGCCCCTTCCCCAGACAATAGGCCTCACAACCAGACTCACTGCATGATTGTTTATCCTTTAAAATACACTTTGCTAATCCTAAACAGTTACATCATGAATTTTGCTCAATCCCAATCAGGTCTACCCACTGAAAGACCTTAAAATATACTTCTAAAAACCTCATAAGTATCCCTTTTTTGCTCTCTTTCTTCTAAAATGCTTGTCTCCCTTACTGCTTTGTTTTATCAATGGCATCTTTTGGTGTCTTTTCAGGGAATTTGACAGTCAATGGATTTTTATTCTTATTGTAGAATAAATAAGAAGCCAAACAGGATCATAATAATTTCTATTTCCTATCATTTTAACATGAAATGCTCCAGTAATGGGCCTATTTGTTTTCTCTTTTGTTCCAAATACAGTAAAGAATCTTTTTTTTTCTTTAGCATGTCCCCCCCCAATCTTATTGCATTTAGAGCCTTTTAATCTTTCACACATTGTTTCTTCTTTCCTCCTAAGTGCTTCCACTTCCCTCCTTACCTTGTAGTGAGAACACTGCTTGCATCGCAAGACAATGGAGAGATTAATGAGATAATGTTTGTTGAATATGTCATGTGATGTAAATATCAGGGACAAAGTCCTTCATTTTCCCATAGTTCTTTGCATTTACCTTTATTTGAGCACCTGCATCTGGCTCTGTCCTTCACCATAAACCTCAAAAAAGTAAGAGTTGCAATCTTTCCATCCACTTCAATATTTTGCACAGTATCCGAACCAGAATTTGGTTCTCTGCCTTACAGGGCAGAGAGGAAAGAGACCAGACAGCAACGGCACCACAGTAGACTAAAGAACAGGCGGACAAATGTTCAACAAGCCCTGACTAAAGTCAGAGGCCTAAAGGCAAGTGGGTAGGTGCTGAACCAAGGTTAGAAGCAAAAGTTCAAGTCTGCACACAGAGGCAAGTGGCACCAATGGTCTTTGGTCAGGAACATCCCTGTCTTGAAGGGGTCATAGCCCCACCAAAAGCACATGTGTTCCTGGATTGCCCTACCATGGTCACGGTCCATAGTTCATTTTTACAGCTTCCTTCCTCTCTTGAGTACTATTTCTTTCTATGGTTTCCGGCAACAGAAACCATTATGTAAACTCTTAAAAATTCTCTTCCCAACCTTAGTACCATGTCCGACTCTATCTAACATTTTTTTCCTTTACCATTAGGAACTCCAAGATAACCAGGTCACTTTCTCAGAATATCCCCTAAAATGTGATTGGAAAAGAAATCAGACTTACCCAGGGCCACTGGAGAGCAAAAGGACTGTGTCTAACAAGTATTTAATGGACAGGTGTCTACATAATAAGTCTGAGCCTCATCATTCAGCCAGAGGACATTCATTTACTCTGGCTAGTGTTCAAAATTCTCTGGACAGGAAAGCATTCTGCTCTTTCCCTAAGGGCTTTATAGTACCCTCAGATTAGAAGAGCAAATTCATGTAACCCAAGGATGCACACATTTTCAGAGCAGTGCCAGCTTTCTGTGAGCTGATGCTGTTCGACTTTTAGCATTGAGTGTAATAAATAGCAAGAAGACTACATTATTTTTAAAAAAAAAAAAAAAGGACAGGAGGGAATTATTTTTTCACTACACAGAGAAAAGTACTACAGAATTTGCCTTAAGTTCTTTTTGGTTGGGATGCATATTTATTGAACTATATGACTTTGAGATCTGGACTCTAGCAGCAAAACTGAAACTAATTATTTACCTATATATGCATACACGCACACACACATGCGTGCATATCCAACTCCCTTAAAACATGCCTCTAATGGATTCCTCAACAGTGTTTCTAATCAAGACTTACTAATTCAAAAGCCGCTAGGGATAAGACAGGTATGATGTTACGCACTATGCAATAGTAAAGACTATGGCAGAGTCATATAGCACATGCCCTGCCTAAGAATATTCAGATTTATTTTTCACCGATATTTATTTTGCTAATTGAAGCCACTGCTAGCCAAATTCAACTAAGGGGCCCCAGTTTGTGATCCCCACAACTAATCTCTGCCAAGGCTCCATATACAAGCACATTATATTCCTCTACTTCTCTCCGTTGCTCTAAATGAGCCATGAAAACACCTTACTTTTGGCCTTAGAGCAAAACTCAGTCTGAGTTCTAACCTTTAATACATTCTCCAGTTGTGCCACTAAGAGTCACAAATAGCATTTCGATTCGCTGGCCCCAAAATATTTTCTGGAGACATACTTAAGGTTAATCAAGTTTCCACTACGAATCACAGTAATAGGTGGCTTTTATTAAGCGCTTACTGCATGCTAAAATAAAATCGTTGCTCTCCCCACGTTTCATAAATAATGAATAGTCAGGAAAGGTAAGAGCTGCTGTATGACTCACAATTCAACCGACTCACGAAAATCCACATGATGCTGTGTACGCAACAATCACTGCTGTCTATAGAGCAGCCAGTGTGGACTTTGAGTCACGGAGTGTGTGTGAGTGTGTGCGTGTCAGCGAGAGAGAAAGAAAGCGAGTGAGAGGGAGGGAATGATACAATCTCCAGGTAATTTTATCTTCCAATGTGTAAGTGCGTGTTTGAACAAACAGCGGACCGGCATGTAGCTTTACTCCGGACACTTCCAGTTCTCACTGTCATCCAAGATCTCTCAAGGTGCTTTGCAACGTCGTTCACATCATTATCGCTTTAATGTTAACAAAACATTGAAAATGTCTTTCTCAGCTTAATGAAAAGCTAATAAAAGTCTTTTTTTTCTTAATGAATGATTCTAACAATGTGATGATAATACATAGGCTGGGCAAGTTATGAGAGAGGCAGGAGATTCCAAAGCATTAGCACGGCTGTGGAAAGTTAGTCTGGGCTGTAATGTTCTTGTTAGTAAGGAGTAGGTATCTGAAACGAATATGCTCCGTAACAAGTGAGTACGGGGTCGTGATGTCAGGACGTTATAATTTAAGAGTTTAGAATTCCTTTTAAAATTCTAGGAAGACATGTGGATAGGAGCATAAAAATTTATCTCCTAGAGCACAGGTGGACAAATTTTGGCGATGAAGGCCAGTCCCCATCGCAACTACTCAGCCCTGTCCCTGTCCTAGGAAAGTGGTAGCAGACAACAGCCAGAGACCACATGCAAATGGACGGGCATGGCTGGGTTCCAATAGAACATTAAGGACACTGAAATTTGAATTTCATGAAGCTTTAATGTGTCACAAAATATGATTTTTCTTTTCATATTTTACAACATTTAAAAATATAAAAATATTCTTAGCTCATGGACCGTCTAAAAACATGCAGGGGGACCAAAATGGCCTACAGGCCATATTTTCCCACTTTAACTATCCTGAAACCTAATGTTAGAAAGGCTGCTTGAATGTATTTTGCTGTGGAGTAAGAAATTTACGCAGGTCAATTAGGTCAGTGTGGCTTCACCCTCTCCCAGCATCATCTCACTTTAACTACCCAGGACCAAAGAAAGAGGGGACCATCTCCCTTCTCTCTACATGGGGCACTTCCCCTTAACCATTTGGAGCCTACAAATAACCCTCTGAGTTTATTCACTACCTCACTCCTCATATAAAAAGGTTAAAAGGTGACCCGTGATTTATGCAGTTTAATTGTGAAGTTAGACGAGTGTTTTTGAGAAATAATACTATAAGGGAAAAAATGCTCTCGGATTGTTAAGTAAAAGAATCAGAGAAACCACACCATATACACAATACGATCCCAATCCTGGGAGGGGAGAGTTACCTTTCGTTCAAGGTGGTTTGAATTTTATCTTCATGATTCTCAGTCTTTTCAGAAGTTTAATAATTATTTAAGAAGAAAACCCATTACGTTTTTCATTCTCTTTCTAAATATCATCCCAACCTTCAGAGCTGATCTCCCTCCATTATGTGGCTTCTACTAACTCTGATTTATATCTCCCGGTCTTAAATCCCAATCCTTAATACTCAGCCTCCACCTAAAAATAGAATCTCTAATAAGAGCCATTAGAAATAACACGTTGTGGCTCTAAAAGCTGCTAGACTGTTCTAGGGAAGTGAGCCCTTGTTAAAGAGAGACTTTTAAAATCACTTTGTCCTTGTCTGTGAATGGCTTTATTATTTAGCCAAGTTACCTGATAATTAACACAGATCGACCAATTAGGCTAACATTAGTGTCACCTGATGCTTGCTCTGAATCCTGGCTTTTCTGTTTAGCACAAATTAAAGCCTACTAATTAAATAAATTTGAATGCCAATAGATAGAGCCTGGCAAGAATCCATTCAGAAAATCTATGTTCAGTGGATTTATGAATGCTCCCTTCCTAAATTGATATGAACCCAAAAGGAAGGGAAGGGCATCCAACTTCACATCCTATATGATAAAAGGTTAGAGTCGGTTAGAGTTTGCAGAACGCGGGTAAAACTAAGCAACTCACTCACCATCCACAGGACCCTGAGCCCACGGTAAGTTCCTGCATAACGTAAATGTACTCTAAGCTGGACAGAGGCCGGATGCATTAGCTCACTGCTCTTGCTCTGCATTCATTCCACGTGCCTAGTGTCCTTGGGACCCGGGATCAGAGAGCAGGAGGCCCAGAGCATAAACGACGACAGCAGCATGATGAGCCAGTTTTCAACTTGGGGCTACCATTCATTTGACATGTTTCAGATTAGGGGCTTAGAGCTCTATACGGATTTGTTGAGCCTGCATGAAATGGACCAAACCTTCCATGACGATCTCTTGCAGTCGTTCCTTCTCCCGGTGTTAGGAAGCCACACTTTTGACTTTCCTACAGCCTCCCAGCTCACTGGTTCTCTCCTTTCATCCAACCTGTGTGTTACCAGCACAGCTCTGATCATGTCACTCCCACGTAAGAATCCTTTGCGGGCCCCCTCCACCTACCCAATACATTTAAAAAAAAAATAAATTCAAGGTTTCATACCGTTGTCCCTGACTCTTCCCAAATTGCTTTGTACTACATTTGCATGCATAGTGGAAGCTTCAGACTCTCCCCAGATAAGCCCTGAGCTTTCTTCCCATTCACTTCTCTGTTGTGTTAGCCTATAATAACAATGAAAGATCATAATAGCCATAGTCGATTGAGCCTTTACTATATATCATTTTGTCCTCGTACTAACCCTAATACAGTAGGTATCATATCCCCATTTTAAAGATGAGACTTGGGGAAATTAAGCAACTTGCCCATGATCATCTACACAATTCAAATGCAGGCCTCTGAATCATATGCCCACTCCCTTGGCCGCTTCAGTATACGGCCTCCTTCATCTCACTCTATTCCAAATGCCCTCACGACCAACCTCCACCTAAACACACACAGAAATTCTACCCATTGTTCAAGACCCCCCTCAAATGCTACCTCCTGCATAAAGTCTTCCCTAGTCACCCTCCTCTCCCACTGCTCCAGAATATGTCCTTTCTGCTTATGGATCTGATATGCCCCAAGTCTCAGTAGTGATCTCAAAGTAAGACATTTATTCATTTTTTTTAAAGTAAGCTCTAAGCCCAATGTGGGGCTTAAACTCAAGACCCTAAGATCAAGAGTTGCATGCTCTACCAACCAAGCCAGCCATGCACCCCACCATTTATTCTTTAATATTAAACTTACAATGACTCTAAATTTTGTCCCATGAATCACAGGATGTCTATTTTTCCACCAGTTTCTCTCCATATCTAACTTCTGGGAACCCCTGTGAAATACATACATGTTCCAAATCTATCTTGAGGCTTGCCCCATCACCCATGTTCTGAATTACTGCTACATCGGAACTCTCCTGGGGATCTCTTCAGGGTATTCTCTCTTTCTGTAGCAATTTGTTCCAAGACTGGACACCAGTCCACGTTGTTGACCACCAATTTCCCCAAAAAGTCCACCAGAAAAACTTGACTGAGCAAAACAAAGTTTATCAGACTTACTGCAGTAATGGAGAGTGACCCCTTGACCGCATCTTACAGATATCTCACAAGAGAGAGATCAGAAGAGGACATTTTTAGGATTCTGGGATCTGGCTTAAGGAGGAGTCTTTTAAGGAAAGAAATGAATTGAGATTAGACAAGGTTTATGATACAGTAATTTAAAACTGATGAATATAGAAACACTCATGTCTTGAAGCAATTGGCAATAAGTATCGTCTGAGAAGTGAACTGTTGCCTAAACAAGCAGTCTCTCTTCCTGATGGAACTATTTACCCATGTGAGCAAACCCTTGGCTCTGAGAATTTCCCAAACAGTAAAGTTATTTATTAGTTTATAGTTTTATCACAGAAGAATTACCTAGAATGATCTGGTTGTTTGCCACAGTCTCACTTCCAAACTCTACACCATTTCCTGATCCATAGCTAGTCTCAGGCTGTCCTGTGTAACAAACTGTTTTGAGTGCTTATGAGATAATGGAGGCACAATGCCGAGAGTCCTCCTTTTGCCATTAATAGCAATTATTCTTGGTGCTCGCAGGCTGTAAAGGCAACCATGGAGTTCCTGTTTAGCTCCCAGAATAAAAGACCGAAGACAACACAAAGGTGGAAAGGGAAGGCTGACAGGCAAGGTAGTGAGTAGATCAAGGGGAAATGAAAGGGAAAATATCAACCTTCACAGCGTCAACCATGAGTCATCATGATACTGAGCTGTCGAAGGCTTTGTTATTGGTTTTCTGTTGGAAGCCCTTTGGTAGCCTTTCCCAAGTGAAGTCCCAAAGTTCACATCCATTTAGGGGTGAAGCCCTACCACACTGAAAGGGGATATTGAGGTTGTGTGATCTACTCAATCCATGATGATTTCAGAACTCTAATGATGATTATAAGGCAACTCCCACAACCCATTCCACTCACTGCCTCGTGCTCGATGTGGTACTCTCCGAACTTACCCACTGAGAGGTCCCTAATGACAGAGAGCAAACTTTAACCTACTGTTGGCAATATTACTACTTTTGGGACCATAACCACATTGAAGATAGGGTTTCTAAAAACCACCACCATGGCCGCTAAGTTTGAGAGGCATCACTTCCTATTTATCAATATATTTGTTATTATTCTGAAAGGCTAAGATGCTGTTATTGTAGCTGCTAATGTATTAACTGTCCCCCAGCAGAGTTTATGACAATCTGCTTTATGGAAGATTCTCCTCCCTACACACACTTGAGGTTCAGCATCAGCTTGTTTTTATTTTTAATTTTTATTTCACATTATCTCTCATCGCTGTAAACACAGGCACTCATGTGCACACACACCTCTCAGATGCTGTGGCCTCAGGGGAGCCAGGCTGACTAAAAAGTCATCTAAATGAAACCTCCCTGTGGAGCCGCACAAACAGGCATCACCTTTTGCCCTGTTCCTCCCAACATGACACAGGCTCTCCGGGGCACACAGAGGTGACTGAGGTGAGGATGAGGAAGGATTAGACAGAGGGGAAAGGGAATCCCAGACCTACTCTCCAGAGGCCATCTCCTCAGACCCTCAAAAGCCCTCCAAAGTGTTCAATCGGACCAAACCTCATGTTTCTCGGGGTAATGAAGGCTGCAGAAGTAATAGAAACATACTTACCCCTGTCAAAACGAATCTGTTAATAGCAAAGTTTGGGGCAACGGGTTGGGTCGCCCATATCTGTGAGGAAACTGGTTTCCTATTTAGAGAAAATGGAGCTGTTATTCTTAAGCAGGGAGATGCCTATTGTGTGGGTAATTACAAGGAGGCCTGGCTGACCCAGGCAATGAGGTGCTGTAGCTAAATACCTGAAGGCAAGGGGAGCCCTGAAATGAAAGCAGAGGCCCCATCTGCCAGGCTGTAATGATTGTGCTATTTGGAGGCAGAAAGGTTTGTCTGGAGCAGCTGGTTTCTCTCCAAGTGACCTTTTAGCATTTCTGCTTTTGCCGTCTGACAGATGTGTCAACTCAATAATTTCAAAAGCCCCTGAGTAAATAACCAATTGTGAGCGAGGATGACCCAAAGCGATGACAAAATGGCTGCACGCGGCACATTATGGAGCATAATGCCGAGTGACGGAACCAGGAACATTATCAGAAGGAAAAAACATTTTAGTCTTTATCTTTGACTAAATGGCTTTCTTACCCACACATGAGTTGTTTTTGAAGAGGGGGAGAAAAGGGAAATGTAGGTTGAGCGGAGGGCCTTGTGGCGGCTTTGCCCGGGGAAGGCTGGCCTGGGCCAGGCGCAGGACCCAGGGGCCTGTGGATGCTCAGGGTGGCCCCCTGCACTCTCAGCCCCATGGCCTCGGGAGCACTGAGGGCCAGAGCCCACAGGCCCTGGGGGGACCCAGGGCGCTGGGGAGAGGCAACTGCAATAGACCAGGCCTGGTGGCCCTTCAAGTCTCAAGAACAGTCTCCACTGGCCAGGCTGGTGCTGTTGGGCTGTGAGAACCAAGGGGGCCAAGGGGCCGTGGTTCAGAAGCCAAAGTGAAAGGGCCCCTCACAGCAGGAGCCAACCTTCCCCAAACATGCAAATGCAATTGTCTGTGATTCCTCCAGATGCACACATAGCACCCTTGCGGGGCCTTGGGATTCACTCAGCACATTTGTCCCCTTCCCAGGCTTTCTATGCCCCTCGCTGTTCTGCTGGAAACACCTGGAAACACCATGAATTAAGGTAAGAAGCCCCACCTGGCCACCCAGCACCTGCAGGGGAAGGGGGAGACGCTGTTAGCCCAAGATGCTTCTGGAATCACATTTCCTAAGACATGGATGTTCACATGTTCTTTCAGTTTTGCTTTAGTGAAAGTGTCAGGGGTTTTTCTCCTCCTCCACCACCCCAGTCCCCATATTTTAATGAGTCACAGAAGTTTAGACTAAATTGAATATTATACTTCAAAGGCGCTTCTTCCCAGAGACAAACGGTTATTATGAGGGAATTGATGTAGTAAACGCAAGCCAGGCTGTACTAAAGGCAGCTCATGCCAGCTTGTGAGTCAATGTCAAATTTCCAGGAATTTTGCAAAGTGATTTTTAAACCGATGGTATCCTGATATTGGTCACAGTAGTAGTATTTACACCACGGAAATCGGCAAACTATAAATCAGGGCTCCTCCCCCCTAGATAGCTGGCTGTTACACACTTGTCAGAACGCTGCTGACACGAATGAATGTGAGCATTAGAGAAAATACTTCCATTTGGCCATGAGATCCAGTTTCCTCTCTCCTTTCACAAGTTCATATCATAGACTCTAAACTCAGGAGCCAAACTGAGGTTGATCAATGCCATAAAATACTTTCTCATTTGAAAGAGGTTTGAGAAATGTTTAAAGGCTGGTTATGGGGCAGCCTGGGTGGCTCAGCGGTTTAACGCCGCCTTCATCCCAGGGCCTGATTCTGGAGACCCAGGATCGAGTCCCACATCGGGCTCCCTGCATGGAGCCTGCTTCTCCCTCTGCCTGTGTCTCTGTCTCTCTCTCTCTGTGTCTCTCATGAATAAATAAATAAAATCTAAGGAAAGAAAGAAAGAAAGAAAGAAAGAAAGAAAGAAAGAAAGAAAGAAAGAAAGAAAGAAAAAGAAAGAAAGGAAAAGAAAGAGTCATATTCCCTAATAAAAAAAAAAAAAAAGCATTGCCTTTTTTTAAAGAAAAGTGCCCCAAAATAGCACACACAGTTCTCCATATTTGGGTCTTACTTCCATAACCTTAGTCTGTTCCATTTTGGCTGATCTGGTCTGCAAAATGTCCAGAATATTCCATATTCATTCCTGCCACCAAGCCTTTGTTCATTATATATTCCGGGTCAGAATCACATGTCTCTGTCCTACCACCTGTCCCATCCCAAGCATCCTTCAACGTTCACCCTACCCCAACACTTCTCTCATAACTCTGGACCATGATTTGTCTCCTTTCACCTCCAACTTCCATGGTATTTTTTTTTCTACTTCTCACTTTGGCTCTTAATCATACAATACACTGCCTTGCATTTTTTCTCTTTTTCCATGAGAATACCTTGCCCACTTGAAGTGTTACCTCTGGCAAGGACTCTGTATTACATAAGAGTGTATATCTTCCTCAATCCCTGGCACAGCGCTACCAAAACACATGGTCAGGACTTAAGACCATGATGCTCCACTGTCTGAATATGGACTCCCCAAGGGAACTTTCAGTAGATACCTCCCCCAGGCGTCATTCCTCAGAGATCCTGACTGAGTTGGCTTGTTGTGTTATAAAGGTTTTCAAATAGTTACAAATCCATCTATTTTTTGTTCTCCAATCCAGAATCCCTGAATGATTCTCACATATAATTATGGTTGAGAACCATGACTTAAAAGAGGCAAGGATGGATGGGTGGCTGGATGGGTGGATATAAAACTAAATCATGCAAAATAATTATCAGCACCTCTCTTTTTGCCAAGGTTGATGCACAGCTAACCAAAATATACCACTACGGTCTTTAACACCCTCTACTTGACCATGAGCTCCCTAAAAACAGAGAATAAATCGTAGTTGTAGCAGGATCTTGTCTGTCAGGATCTTGTCTGGCACCAAGTAGATCTTGAGGGTTGGGAGAGAGAGAGATTTCTCTTTCCTGTGTATCCAGTTATATTCCTTGTGCCCCAACCACCTGGCTGGTAAAACCTTCCAAATTGTAACTGAGATGAGACCAAAATAAGAATGTTGTTGTTGCTTTAAAGTTATGTTTTTAATAACAATAAGATAAAGGAATGATAAGTTAATGGCTTGGTGGAGATGATGAAAGAAAAAAAGCAGAAAAGTTCTCTCTCTGATCTGCTTCCATTTTTCTTCCTCGAAAGAGGCTAATATTCAGGTTGCAATGGATAGAGCACAAATCTTAGTAGGGGAGATAGTAAGAGAGTGTCTAGCAGCTTTAAAATGTGTTCGAGTCCAGATGCATTACATCTAAGACAATTAAAACAATTTGCAGCTGTTACTGCAGCTGCTAGTGTCCTGGGGAAAAAAAAAAATCAGAGAGAATGGGAAAATTGCCAGAAGATCAGAGTTAAGCAAATGCCTCGGATTTCAAAAAGGGAGATTTCGTATTCTAAAGCCAGAAGAGTTTGACTTTCATAGCCAGCAACATTCTAAAGTGTATTCTTAAAGAAGAAAGAAAGAAAGAAGAAAGAAAGAAAGAAAGAAAGAAAGAAAGAAAGAAAGAAAGAAAGAAAGAAAGAAAGAAAGAAAGAAAGAAAGAAAGAAAGAAAGAAAGAGATTTTATTTATTAGAGAGAGAGAATGCAAAAGTGGGGGTGGGGAGTGCAGAGGGAGAGGGAGAAGCAGGCCCCTCTCAACAGGGATCCCAATGGGAGCTGGATCGTAGGACCCTGGGATCCTGACCTGAGCCGAAGGCAGATGCTTAACCGACTGAGCCACCCAGGGGCCCCTCTAAAGTATATTCTTCACTGGATAATTTATATGCACTTAATAGGGAAAGAGTGATCACCATAGGCCAGCAGGAGATTGCCAAAAAGAATTCAGTGCAAACTATTTTTGTACAGTGACTATATTAGAAGGAGAATAGATGGAAGGAATATCACCGGTAAAATTTATTCAAACACCAATCAGAATTGATTACGAAAAAAAAAAAAAAGTATTGAGTCCCTACCATGTGCTGGGTACCACGTAAGCCTTGAGGATAAAGTGCTCAGTCATTGCCTTGAGGGGAATGTCAGTCTAGAGGGAGAGATGGAAAAGAAAACAAGGCCAGGCATTAGATGGGGTTAAACGTGGGTGTAATGGAGAAAGATGAAGGGAAGCTCTGAGGTGAGGGACAGAGACTAAGAGATCGGCATCTCATTGTAGATGGGAAGAACAAAGAGAAATAAGCCAGGCTGAAGGAGCTGGGGACTAGGGACCTCGAACATGCCAATGAAAGTGAATACAAGCTGCAAAGCTTTGAGTTGATGGAGGGCAGGATGGCTTATGGAGCTGCAAGTAGCAAAGCCTGGGACATAGAATTCATAAAATTATTTTTTTTATTCACAAGTAAATTTTATTATTTTGATTGATTTAAAATCTGTTCAGCTTGATTTTTTTTCTGAAACTAAACAAGAAATGTATAGTTTTTCTTAAAAAACAAAAACAAAAACAAACAGAAAAAACAATGATGTTTTATAAATTGCCCTTTCGGATTCTTTTGTCAGCCTGTTTCAAGGAAATCCATGCTTTCAATATACTTGCTCGAAGTTTAGCCCATGCCAAATGGTTGTTTAATCCAAATAGCTGAGCAGCAAGCTGAGCTGATCCTTCCGGCGAAGTATGGTGGAACAGCCAAGACCATTGGGTAGTGGAAGAGAAGACCACACATCCTGAGCTCCCCAGTCTGTAGAGTGAGGAATGAAAAGAAAAAGGCAGGAGAAACCAGCAAAATCAGAAGTGAAAGCCATGGTGGGGAGTTTAGACTTGTATCCTGAGAGGGACAGAGTACCTTTGAAAGATCTTCAAGCCAGGAAGTGCACACTGATTTTACCAAGACATCAGGCAATCTTTCACAATACTACTGTGGATACAATGGAGGCCTGCGGACTGGGGAGTAATGAGGAGGATTTGTAACTATTTAGAAAATTGTCCTGTGGCATGTCAGTGCATAAAATTATTAGCAAGTAGGAAGAGCTTTGTTGGCATTTTTCTGTACCCTGTTTTTGATGCTCTCTTTTTATTCAATGAATGTATCAAGAATTGGGGCAAAACCTTTTTACAGATGACACGGATCTGGGAAGAAGGCGAATGTATTGTTCAGCATTATCGAGATTCAAGAAGCTCTCAAAGGTAGGATGAAGCCAGCAAGAGAAAATGTTAAACTGCATTTATGTTTAAAATATAATTGACTGTTGGAGGGTAAAATGGGTAATCCCCACTTTGTAGCACATATAAACTCTATTTGAATAAATTTTACCTGTGTTAGAATGCCCTATGACCCTCTTGCTATGATTTGGGGGAAAAAATGAAAACAAAAAAGAAAAAAAACAAACAAGACTTTGTTAGTGATCTCACTGTATTTGAATCAAGATAGGTAACCACTCTACTAACACCACCAGCTCACATCTGGAGAACTGTGTCTAGTTCTAGATCCTCATACCCAGTGACAATGTATTTGAAGACCTGGACTCTAGACGGTATAAAAAATGGTAGAAAGACACATGTGAAAAAAGACAGAGGTCCCTAACCTTCTAAAAGAGTAACTCCAGTGGACTTACAATAGGATCACTGAGTGAAATCTCTACATAAGGAAGACATTTTTAGAAAAAATAATTTTGGGGAGCTAGGAGGATTGTAGAGCCCTGGCTGACAAGGAAATTAGAATTTTCAAATGGGATGGGCAGCTTTACAGCCTGTCATCTTCCTCCCACTAGAGATGAGCGCACCATCTCTCAGAGAGGTCCACTGAAGATGATCGTGGCTAGTGACAACCGTGAGATACTGGGCGTGTTCATCCAATTTGTTACAGATACCTGACTGGGATTTTTTTTTTCCATTGGAGAAAAGATTGGAGTCTTCCTCCCTTGAGATTCTAATAAACAGCTCATCACCACCACACGGACCTCTGTGTCACTAAAGGATGAAAGGGGAGTAACTTTACTCCATGCCCATTTTGCCACTTGAGAGTCATCCTTGCCTTCGATTCAGTAGTTATCCTACAGTTTGGGGAATTAAGTCCTCTTTCTATTGGACCGACTTTTAAAGGGTCCCAAACATCTCTTCTTATGGTTTCTTAAAATGTCAGATACTTCCATTGTCACAGATGCAGTGGTATAAATAAACAAGGATGTCAAAGCTTTTTGGATGAGTTCCTCTTGAGGACATCTACGGCAAGACCCAGTCATTCCTTTTTGTCCATCTTAGTTATGAGCGTGAGTAGCCAATGCTTCACCAGACCCATGCTTTGTTCCTATACTTCTTAAAAGTGTTAAATTTTAAAAAAAATTAATTTTAAATTAAAATTAAAAATTTTTAATTTTTTTTTAAAAAGATTTTATTTATGTATTTGAGAGGAAGAGAGAGTATGTGAGTCGGGGTGGGAGGTGGAAGAGCAGAGGGAGAGGGACTAGCAGACTCCACACTGAGCATGCAGAGCCTGACTGGGGCCTCCACCTCAAGACCCTGAGATCATGACCTGAGCCGAAATCAAGAGTCAGAGGCTCAGTAGACTGAGCCACCCCGGTGCCCCAAAGCATCATGTACTTTTTGAGAAACAAGTCTGACAGTGGTTCTCCAGTCGCTTTAGACCTCTCACGTGTGCAGCGATTTCGAGCTCAGCCACAGGGATCCTCACACATCTGTGAGGGCCACCCATTTCCAGCAATCTCACCCTCACTATTGTGCACTGTGCAGAGCCCACTAGAGCCCACTGCCTCCAGAGTCTCCTTCCTTTGCAAATTTTGCAGTCATCAAGGCTACCGACAATATGCACTTTGGGCTCTGAGAAAGCTCTTCCCACACCCATGACCTTGGAATTCCATCGTGATACAGACAATATCTAGCTTCTCTGCATAACCTCAGTCCAATCGCTAGCCCTTCGCCTTCCTCCTTTTGTTTCCTTGCTTGCACTCCATGTTCTTCCAAGAAAGTTTATTAAATAATCCTGCTTCTAATCTACCCACCACCCTGTCCTGTCAAATGCTATCATCTTGATAAAAATCCCCAAACGAGCCCCAACAGACTTTTCTTTCCATCATTACAACATTCCTAAACCCTTCTTTCTCCTTGAAATCTTAATTCACAACCACTCCCCCACCACCACCACCATACACACCACACTGCAACTTCATTGAAGAAAACCCAGTTTCTTTAAAAGGAAAATAGTTTTTGTTCTATTTGTTCTTTTTCTATTTGTTCCTTAATCTATTGCAATCTGCTTCGTTCCACCTAACTGGTTCTCACAATGGTCAGTTTCATCCTACTGGTTGACAAACGCAATGGACACGTTCCACTTCAATTATTACTTTATCTTCCTGCAGCATTTGTCATTTTTGACCATTCCCTTCTTTTTAAAATTCCCTTCTGCCGTAACCTTCAAGATTTTCCTCGTGACTGACTGACTCTTTTTTTTGAGTTCCCTTGTCTCTCTCCAACAGCCACTTAAAAATTGATCTTTACCAAGATTTTACTCTCAGTGCTTTACTTATCTCATTCCTCATACTCTCCCTTGGGTAATCTCTTCCATGCACAAACTTCAACTAATGCTACAGATGATGACATCTGACCTCGAGACTCACATCTCTACTTGCATATGCCACAAGCTTATGACTTCAAACTGACCAAAGCTGACCTCATCATTTTCCTTGTCCCCAACCCATCAAAAAAAAAAATTGAGGGGAAAAGTCCTTTTGTAAACCTAAACTGTCTAGTCTTCTTATTCGGCTTCGCCTTTCTACCACCATTTTAATTCTGGCAACGAATCACTAAATTGCAAAATAATAGCATACCCAGAACACTTAGCAAATAGAGATTAGAAACCCTGTTCTCAAAAAGTGATCAAACACCAAGTGAGTGTTTTTTTTTTTTTTTAGATTCCTATCATCACTAAAGAAATGAAATGGGAAGGGTAGCCATAATCACGTGCAGTTGCCAGTCCCTGATTGCAATTTTTCAATAAGTGAAAACTCAAACTCCAAACTGAAACATACACACAAAACTCTGAGAATGCAAATGTTCCGTTCCAAAAAAAAAGGATTTTTGTGAACACGTCTGCTACACTGAAGCTCACTAAATTCCTCCTTCTCTGTTGGCAGTTTACATGACAAAACCATATAAGCTGCTGTGTTTCAAGGAAAAAAATCTTTAAAACTCTCCTAATGCCTCCTCTGTAAACACAAGTGAATTTGTTGTCGGAGGTGCTCTTTCTCCTTTCATGAGTGAGGCTAAAATCTTCACTGATAAGGTCAGTGTCTTTTTTCTGCTCTGAATGAATCCTCAGATGGAGGCTGCCACAACAAAAATGAAGTCATAAAAAAGGAAATCCCAGACCAAGACTACCTACGCCGAAGTATCATGCACCCCAGCATATGTACAGAGTGCAAGCCTATTATTCCACACCTGGTGCTACACGAGAGCAGATTCTAGAAGTACAGAAATTAACAATTATTTTGACAAAGCAGTATTATTGGCTGGCAGGCAGTAAATTTGCTTGAAATTCTAACAACCTCCCTGTAAAGAATATCCACCCACCTAACATTCTTTCTTTGGATGAAATCTTATAATAGCAAATCTGTAATTACATTTCCTATTTTCATTTTTTTTCCCCCAAGAACACTGTTGGCCTCTACTGTATAAGAACTATAGTGCATCTATCTCCATTAGCGTTGTCACACGGGTTTTATAAAATCATATTACAAAATGTGGGTCAGTGATCACTGAGTCATGTAATTTATCAAGACAATACCCAGATGCACTGTTTGACATTCGTTTTGCAGGGACGCAATCTACTGGTATAAACAACTCTGCAATGCCTACCATTCTTCAGAAGCAAAGGCCATTTATGACTGGGGGGAAAATCAATATCCAGAGTTCCACTATCAAATACTTAATGTCCCAATGTTTTATAAGATAATATATCAGTGAAAGCCGACAGGATACCTCCATTGGATAATATATCACCTCTTCAGCTTGCCCTGATAATTATGTTTCCAAAATCAGAATTTCAGAATCAAATAGGCCTTGGCCTTTTATCCCAATCCCCTGATTTACTAAGGAGGACCCTGAAGTACAAACACTATTGAAGGACAGGTAACTTAGCCTACTGTTGGTGATGAAGCCAGGTGGAAACTACAATTTCCCTGATCATAAATTCAATAAATATCAGATTCAATCCTTTTCAAATTTTGTGTGTTGCATTACTTCTCCATTTCCTTCATCATATTATTAGGATAGAATTAATTTTCTAATCCTTATTACATTTAACTAATTGACATTCTTTAGTGACTGCTCTCTACTAGGCACCAAAATACATACTGGAAATAATAGGGGTCCTTTTGTCCTATGCACCACCAAAGCAGGGCTTTCAAGGGTGATGGGAGATAAGACACAAATGTCTCCCTCTTGTCTCTCTAATAGTTCCTTGTCAGTCTTATTTGTTGGCAACTCTTCCTCTGTTACTCCTTTAAAATGTGCTTCTCTCCTTGACCAACCTTCTTTTATGACACCCTTGTTCTCACTCATGATATCTTCACTCCCAAGACCTTGACTGTGACTTCAACCCTGATTACTCCTAAATACATAGCGTCTGAGCCTTGGTCACATACAGCAGGGTGTCTACTGCATCTTCAGTGGATGTCTCGCGAGATCCTTAAGCTCAGGATGTGGGGGTTCTTATTGGAGGTAACAGTCACAATTTCATTTTGCAAGTACCATATACATGTGTCAGTTGTGACGTCTCTCTCTCCTACTAAAGCTGAAGGCAGATCTTACATCTTTTCACTTAAAGACCCTCGGCACTCACCCTTTTTCTTGGGATATATATATATTTTTTTTTTGAATGAATAAAACTCTGATCTATGCATCACTCAAACCAAAATTTTGGGTTTTCCTGGAGGACACATTCTATTTCCAGTGATTTGTTAAGTCCCATGCATTTTATTCTCTTAAATCCTCCCCCAAAATATACCTTCATCTTTATCAAAATACTGCCTTGGTTTAAATTCAATTATTTCTTACTGGGGCCATTGTCACATCCCCTAAATGTTCTCCCTGCTTCCAGAATAACCTTCTCCCACACATTCTTACACATGGAACATTCTAAAGCTCAACTCAGATACTATTTATTCTTTGCTTAGAACCCTTCTGTGGCTTCCTGCTACCTGAGGGAAGAATTATGAGGTACAAGACCTACTGTGATCTGGCTCCTACCTACCTACTCACCTTTTGGCTTTTTCCAGTCTCACAACTCCCCATTCTACTCACACTAAACACCCAGTATTTCCCTTTGTACCCAAAGCCCATTTGCATTGAATGCCCTTGGCCCATCTCCAGTTGACAAACTTTTAATGCAATTTTCAACTAAAAACTTATCTCTTGGTTTCCCCCCAAGCAAACTTTAAAGCTCCTTCTTGACATTCCTAATTGTGCCTGATACACAATTATATTGCCATTCTAATAACCGTGACAATGAGGGAAGCTTGGGTGGCTCAGTGGTTGAGTGTCTGCCTTTGACTCTGGTCATGATCCTGGGTTCTGGGATTGAGCCCCACATTGGGCTCCCCAAGGGGAGCCTGCTTCTCCCTCTGCCTGTGTCTCTGCCTCTCTCTCTCTGTGTCTCTCATGAATAAATAAACAAAATCTAAATAAATAAATATCTGTGGCATTGAAATCCCTGTGTACCTATCTCACCCACATTGAACAGTGAGTTATTTCAGGGCAGAGACTTAGTCTTTTCTACTGTGTAGTCTCAGTGCTTAATAAAGTTCTTGACATGTAGAAGACATTCAGTAACTAATAATGATTATTGTGTAGCCTATACACAGCCCTAAAGTCATTAAATGTTCTCACATTTTTTTTATGTTTTGATTTAAAATTCAGTTAGGTAACATGCAGTGTAATATTAGTCTCAGGTGTACAAGTGAAATATTAATTTCAGGTGTACAAGACAGTGATTCAATATTTACATACCACGCCCTGTAATCATCACAAGTGCCATCCTTAATCATCATCACCTATGAATTAAGGCCCCACTTCATATTGTCTCATCCACTTTAGTATTACTAGAGGCAATGTATGCCTTCAAGATATGCATGAGGCTGAACAAATAGGGGGCAGAGAAAATGGTTAAAAGACAAGGCCACACTACACTTTCAATCTATCTTCCCATCTGGAGAAGAGTGAGAAATGGAGATAAATAAAACAGTGGCAGTTTCTCAAAAAATTAAAAATATAACTACCAAAGGACCCAGATTTCCACTTCTGGGCATATACCCAAAAGAACTGAAAAAAGGGTCTCAAAGAGATATCTGTACATCCATGTTCGTAACAGCATGATTCACAAAGCTAAAACACAATAGCAACCCAAGTGTTCATCAATGGATGAATCAATAAGCAAAATATGGTATAGTCACGCAGTGGAGTATTATTCCACCTTAAAAAGAAAAGGAATTCTGATAATGTTATACCATGGATAAACCCAGAGGACATGATGCTGAGTGAAATAAGCCAGTCACAGAAAGGCAAATATCATATGAAAGACAAAGATCATATGATTCCACTTATATGAGGCACTTAGTAGAGTAGTCAAAATTATAGAGACAAAAAGTAGACAACCACCCTGGTGGCTGCCAGGGACTGGGGGCAGAGGACAATGTATAGAGTTTCAGTTTTACAAGATGAAAAGAGTTATGGAGGTGGATGGTGGCGATGGTTGTACATTATGAATGTACTTAATAGCACTGAACTGTACATTAAAAAATGGTTAAGATGGTAAATTTTGTGTTATGGGTATTTTACCACAGTAAAAAAAATTTAAGAATTAAAGAGGGAGGAAAAAAAACCTACATTACATTATATTATAATCCAGTTTAAAGCTGAAGAATGTAAATCGCTTTCCAAGATACTTTCCATGCCCCTGCACGGGGACTTTGAGTTTAGATGATTTGTGCAAACAAATTGGAGGCTCAAAGTAGTGGTCTGAGCACAGCATGTGTGTTCTGCATCCATCATATGGTAAAATGAGTTTCCCAGGCTGACCTCCCTACTCTGATTCTCTTAAAATATTGGCAAGTAATCTACGGTAGACTTTTAATCAACGCTGCAATCAACCACAACAGTGAATATTCAAGCAAGGTCTGAAGCAGGGAATTCATTTGCCTATTTCCTATGGGGACTTGACAAAAGATGTTTCCCCTCTGAGTTTAAAACTGTGCCACCCTCAAAGCTGGGTAAACTCTAGTTCTAACCTCCAGACACCCTCACATATGACCCCAGCCACTGAACGAGTGGTTTCGTTGACGCATTATTGGTGAAGACAAAATGGAGAGGGTAGTGTTATCTCCTGCGGCCTTCTCTTCATCAGATGGTATACGAGGGAAATAATTCATAGAGAGGGAAAAAGGAAGAAAACAGGAAGCAATTATAGCTTACAGTCCTCCAGCGCATGTGTAGCCAAATGTGTATCCTTCGAGAAATGCACTTGCTGGTTCTCAGATCAGGCCAGACAACTGGCTCCAGGCCAGAGAAGAGACAGCGAATGCTCGAATGCTATGAAATATTCGGGAAGATTATTCACTGGGGTCTACACTGCCCATCCCCACAGACCTAGGTAAGCAGGCCTCTCAACCCTCAGCCCTTTCTCTGGCTCTTAGTACGATCTGCTCTTCTCAAGGGAGAAGCTGCTAGGCATGTGTGAAGTTTGTTTTCTTTCACTAAAGTGTCACGGCTCCTCTCCAGAGAGTGGATCACGTCTGCTGCATCTGCCTTCGAGCTCTGCTCAGCCCTCCTCGCTGCTGAGGCGTCAGCTTGGAGTCTTACTCTGACACGCCAACTCCCCTGCACCAGACACACCCACGGTGGAGAGAATGCTTCTTGGAAAAAGCACCTCCGCCTGGCAGATGGAGACACATGTCCTGAGATGAATGAGCCATGTAGGCCAAAGCTGTCGTTAGAACTCCCAAAACTACCATGCCAGTGCCTGCCTCAGTTGTTAATGTCGGAAACTATGTGAGAGTGCGGGTGGCTGGAGCCCAGAAGAAATAAAAATCAATATACCTTCTCGTTAGGTTTCCTGGAACAGCAGCAGAGGGAGTGAAGAACAGGCAGTGTGGCCCTAGGTATGCTTCTGCACATCCTTACAGACGCAAGGCATCAAGGACAGCATCACTAAACAGAAGAAATAAGGAGGAGGGATAAGGCTAGAGAACCTTCTCAGCATTCAACAGACAAGTCGAAGTACCATTTACAAACAGCCAGACGGCGGCAAAAGGAGTGACTGACCAGTAGGGTGCTGGCCTCCGTGGCTCCGGGCTGGCAGCGAAGACACAGAAGAAAACATGCAGATGAAGAATGAGAAATAGAGTACTGTGGCATTAGGGGGGCTATGCTACCTATACAAGAGCTTTCTGGAAAAGTGTTGTGATCTAAATAACTTTCAACTTCCTGTGAGAGCTGCTTTTTGAAGTGTTGGTTTGGATGGATGAGTGGGATGGCTGCTCAGAAGGAAGGATGGAGGGATGGAGGGAAAGAGGGATGGAAAGATGGAGGGATGGAGGATAGAAGGATGGAGGGATGGATGGATGGATGGATGGATGGACGGAGGGATGGAGGGATAGAAGGATGGAGCGATGGAGGGATAGAAGGATGGAGGGATGGAGGGATGGATGGATGGAAGGATGTAGGAATGGAGGGATAGAAGGATGGAGGGATGGAGGGATGGAAGGATAGAAGTATGGAAAGATGGAGGGATGGAAGGATGGAGGGACGGAGGGATGGAGGGATGGAAGGATGGAGGGATGGAGGGATAGAAGGATGGAAGGATGGACGGATGGAAGGATGGAGGGATAGAAAGATGGAGGGATGGAGGGATGGAAGGATGGAGGAACAGAGGGATAGAAGGATGGAGGGATGGAGGGATAGAAGGATGGACGGATAGAGGGACAGAAGGATGGAGAAATTGATGGGTGGAAGGATAGAGGAATGGAGGGGTAGAAGGATGGGAGGATGGATGGATAAATGGATGGAGGGATAGAAGGGTGGAGGGATTTATGTCTTCGACAGAAGAGAATTTTAACAGTTTTCTGATACCAAAAAATAGTCAACCTGAGTCCACACAATTCCCAAGCGGAAGGAATTCACTTGCCACCTAGTCAAAGTCAAAAATATACAGCAACTCTTCTACTCGTACCCACTCAGCAGAACTCCCCAGTACCATCTCCACTACTCGTAGGCAGCAGCATCTCCCATCCTTCTAAGATTGTCTTCTCTCTCCCATCCCTCTCTCCCCATCCCTCTCTCCCCCATCCCTCTCTCCCTCTCTCTCTCTCCCCCCACCCCCTCTTACACACACACACACACACACACACACCATCACAATTAGTGACTGCCATAAAATAATTGGAGACACTAGTCATAAGCACATTGCCAGAAAACTGACCCTTCCCAATGTTCCACAGAGGCTGGGCGATTCTAACTGCCAACTCTCCGTCCTCTTGTCTCCGACATAGGTCACACCCCAATGCAGACAAACAGACACAAAGATGGGGGGTGCTGCCCCTGCCTGAAGGGATCTACCAATTAGGAAATGAGAAAACATTAGAACTTCTTTAGAAAACATTACAGCATTGTTCTCTATTCCTTTCCAATCAAAAAATAAGAAATTATTATGCCAGCATTTAGTATACGGGTAGAGCCTGGTGCATCACCTGGTGCATCAAGGAGTCTGTTTGCCAGTTCTCACATACAGCATGTGAGCATCTTGGCAGAATAAAGAGGTGCATCCACTCCAGCCATTCACAGTGGAGTCATTGTCATCTTCTTCTTCTTCTTCTTCTTCTTCTTCTTCTTCTTCTTCTTCTTTCTTTCTTTCTTCTTTTTCTTTTTAAAGATTTTATTTATTTCTTTGAGAGAGAGAGAAAGAAAGAGCACAAATGGGGAGGAGAGGCAGAGGGAGAAGCAGACCCCTGCTGAGTAGGGAGCCCGATGTGGGGCGCCATCCCAGGAACCTGGGATCATGACCCAAGCCAAAGGCAGACACCCAACTGCATGAGCCACCCTGGCGTCCCCATCCCTTGTTCTTCTGCTTCATATATTGCAGGATGTCACCGTTTACCCAGTAGGCAGTTTACCTAGATAGATATAGGTGTCGTTTTAACAACGAATAAAAAGTAAGTGCTTTAAAAAACAAACAAACAAAAAAAGAGTGCTTTCATGGAGCATTTTGAAACTGGTTATTTGAAAATGTTTGCAGATAGTTATATGGTTTCTATTGCCAAAGACATAATTTAAGTGTATCTCTAGATGATTTTGCTGGTGTCACTTCTCCTCTCTCAGCCTGGCCTCTCTCCCCTCCATGGCAGATGGGCTCTGACCTCCTTCCAGCAGACCCAAGCTGACAGCACCCAGCCTCAGCCTCACACCTGATTGGGGTGCCGCATTCTTGCCTCTCACTCCAGGTTTTCCCCGCTGACGTGAAGGAGTGAAAGGCTACGGGACCCTGCCGAGAGCCCCACACAAGTGCAACCCAGAAGTGAACTGTTGAGCTGTGGAGGATGGGAGCTAAGAGAATACATTTTTTCCTTCCTTTCCCCAGAGGGACCGTCCAGGGAAGCAGTCACTTACACAGCCTTGGGGAAGACGATCTCTCAATATTGAACAATCAGTCATGCTCCACACAAGACAGTAGCCAACTCAATAATAGATCCTTGACAGGCTCTCCCTCCCCTCGTCCCTCCTTCTTGCTCCCTGGGATTGTTCACTTCTAAATAAAGCCCAGGTCTTGCTTTCTAGGAAAACCAGACTATGGCAGGAAGGCCCCTCTACGATCTCCCTTATCTACATAAAAAGAAGTGTAGAAACAGTATTATAACCAGTTGCAATATCCTCAATATAATATATAAATTGGCCTTAATCACATCTTTTAAAATGTGAAAAGGCATCCTCTTCCAAGGAATTTGCAAGAGCATCTGATCAAATCAGAAACACTAGGGCTTTTTCTGTACAATCTAAACAATCACAACTTAAAAAGCCTTTGTATCAAGGATGGATGATTGACAAACACATATATAATTAAGGGCAGTCAATGGCGTACATCTTCCCTAAGGCCCCAAGAATTATGTGTGAGGCATCTTTTTCCTCTAAGAATTTAGAGACAAATCTCTGAAGAGTTGAATCACAAAGTATAAAAAATAATGAAGCATGTTCAATCCCATTTATGAAAGTAAAAATTTTTTGAACTGTTAATAAAACTTTAAAATGAATTTTTAAATTTAAATTTAAATTTAATTTAAATTTAAATTTCTTTAGCTTTTCACTTTAAATATACATATCTTGGGATTAATGTTCCAAATCACTTTATCAGTGGGATATGTGTTTAAAAAAAAAAAAGATGTTTGGAGACCATGACACAGTCTGCCTGGACTTGATTCTTAACTCTTCCTTGTGTGACCTTGGGCAAGTTCGTCTTTCTGAATTTGCCATTCGCAAAATGGGAATGATAATAATATTCACCTTGTAAAACTGCCATAAGGACTATAGGTAAGAGGCTGAGAAATGCATCTGTTACCTAGCTTGTAACACACAAATGTTTGCTGAAATTATCAAAATGATACTAATTCAAGTGCAATATGTTCTTTACCTGCCTGACTGAAAGACCACTCACCCACACAGGCAAAGCGCTGGCTACAAGGTACTTTCCAAGGCTCAGATAGACATCCCAAAAAATGAATATCTCCCTAGGAAAGGTAAAGAGCCTGTTAGAGAAGAAAGTCTTCAGGATTGAAAGAGTTTTAGGGATCTGGTCCAAGCCATTTATTTTACAAATAAGAAAAGTGAAGATCGAGGAGTGGGTTCATTTTTCAGGGTCACCCGGAGTACAGATGATAGAGCCATGTCCACCCTGATCCTGCAGACATATAAAGCCAACAGGGAAGGCTTTCGCTTTATTGCAGTCAAGGTTTCTCCACCAGCACCCTTCCCTCCAAAGTCAGCCAATTGCAAGTCATGAGAAAAATGGCACTAGTGCCTCCTCCGAGCAGTTAAGGGATGACACGTCTCAAGAATTCCGGTGAGTGTTCAAACATGGTACCAGCTCCAGCCAACGGCAACCCCAGTAGCCCATCTGCAAGTAGAATCAGAGCACATTTTCTTCCAAAAAGCATTATGTAAAGTCGGTTATGGTAAATCTGTAGCCCTAACACCCCTTAGCCCCCTTTTCTGCTCTTTCTTTCTCCCATAGCAGTTATCAATAAATAACATGCTCTGAAAATTACTCATTTACCTTATTTACTGTCTATTCTACAACAGTACAAGCTCCATGGGGGCAGGGATTTACGCCTGGTTTGTTCACCGTCACATCCCCCTCCCCGCGCCCGCACAAATACCTGTTGGGTGAATGCATATGATTGTTTGAGAGTCATTCCTGCCACTTTGTTAACCTTTGACTTCCATGAATATACAGGGTTATTGATTTCTTAGGTTAAATTTTATGTAAGCCCTCTAGAGGCCTGATCACAGAGAACTGGTTCTTCTACAAATAAATATCTGATTTCAATGATTCGATTAAAATGTACTATCTCTGGGTTGCCTGGATGGCTCAGCGGTTAGGCGTACTAGTCCTACCAATGCCAACTGAAGAATCATTTCCTAAAGAAAACCATCTCTAGGGGTGCCTGGGTGGCTCAGTGGGTTGAGCGTCTAATTCTTGATTTCAGCTCAGGTCATGATCTCAGGATTGTAAGAACGAGCCCTGTGCTGGGCTACATGCTGTGCATGGAGCCTGCTTACAATTCTCTCTCTCCCTCTCCCTCTGCTCCTCCCTGCTCATGCTCTCTCTCTAAAAAAATGAAAACAAAACAAAACAAAACAAAAATCTCTAACGCCCAAGACAAGGCACTTCCCGTATATTAATGATTTCCATTGCACACTGCAATTTTCCTCTTGTTCCACTTACCACAACTGTAATTAAATCACTATGCATGTCATTTATTTATCCAACTACCATTTTCCTTACTAAACTGTAAGTTCCATGAGGATAGGGACCGTCTTGCTCATCCCTCTATTTCCAGGACCTAGGAGCAGAACCTGACATACAGTAGGCACTCAGTAAGCATGTGCCAAATGAATACATAAGCAGAAACCTAATAAGTATCCTGGCTTGAACAGATTCTGCAAAAAAAAAAAAAAAGATTTAACAGCATGTGATATAAGCTGTAAATTTAGTCCTTCAAGTCATTTAAGCAAACTCTACGGAGCTGAGTAATTATTCCTTCAAATGAAGCTGGCTCCCAGGTTTTTCGTCTAAAGCTGATGATATACAGTTACTTCTAGAAAGATATTTTAAGTTATTTCTTTTATGTTCCTCAAATATTAATATTGCAGGCTTAATAAAAAGAAAAAAACTTTGATCACCCAGCAATTGTGCCTTTGACCCCAAGTGAATTGTACTGTCCAGGCTCCTGGTTTCCTTCCAAAATCCATATCTGCTTTTAAGATAAATTTTCCCAAATAAGCTATAAACATGGTTTTGATGGTTGAAGAATATTTTCACTTTAGATGAATAAACCAGAGGTAATTCAGACATTTAAAATTCATGACCTATGTACCTATGCATATAGTTGCTTTCATTTCCAAGTTTCCATCACTGCTAGCTCTGAGAGTGAAAATAATATCCTTTTTCCCCTTGAGTATTTTTCCTAGATCCTAGGAGAATAAAATAGGAGCAAAGTAAACCAAGCTTCTTTTATGTTAAAGAGATATATAGGAGCAACTCTCACCCCCTACCCACATACACACGCACGATTCTCTGCCAAGATTATATTGTGTTCATCTTGCAAATATCTTTAGAGTTTAAGAATCCACAGAAGATTTAACATCATGGCAGTGAATACTTGGAGCTAGGCAGTCTGGAAAAGAGGAACGATCTGTTTAGTTCCAGCAATTCACAAACTTACCTGAGAGTTTCAGACATACAGAGACGCCATAGAATAATGTACTTACTATGAGTGAATAAAAAAAAATCATGTTTCAATTTCACTTAACAACTATGTATTTACCTCATACCATATGCTAGGTTTGAAAGACATAAGAATTTCATGCTAGGACAGAAAGGGCTTTCTGCTGAGGTAGCGGTCGTTTGACTACAAGCCACGTACTTCACATTTTAAGCCGAACTTTCTTTCTTTCTTTCTTTCTTTCTTTCTTTCTTTCTTTCTTTCTTTCTTTCTTCCTTCCTTCCTTCCTTCCTTCCTTCCTTCCTTTTTCTTTCTTTCTTTCTTTCTTTCTTTCTTTCTTTCTTTCTTTCTTTCTTTCTTTCTTTCTTTTGACTGACAGCTGTGTGGGGGGAGAAATGACTATTTTCTCACAAACAGTAAAAGTAGAAAAGAAAAATAGGATCTGGAGAGGACAATATTCTTGTTGACACTGTGTAGATCATCTAGTCCTTTAGACCCCCAAATCTGAAAGACATGAAAGCTCACCACATCCCAACTTGATGAAAGTGAAGAGTTTGAAATGGGATACAAGAAATTGACTTGAGCAGTGACTTACCACTTTGCTACGTGATGAAACTTCTCTGAGAGGTTTTTTTCTTTCTTTTTCAAATTTTTATTTAGATTCTTATCAGTTAACATACAGTCCAATATTGGTTTCAGAAGTAGAGTTCAGTTATTCATCACTTACATACAACACCCAGCGCTCATCACGATAAGGGCCCTCCTTCATGGCCATCACCGATCTAGCCCATCTCCCACCCATATTACTCCATCAACCCTGTTTGTTCTTTATTGTTAAGAGTCTCTTATGGCTTGTTTCCCTCCCCCTCTCCCCCCCCCAATATGTTCATCTATTTTGTTTCTTAAGTTCCACATATGAGTGAAATCTATGGCATTTGTCTTTCTCTAACTGACTTATTTTGGTTGGTGTTACACATTCTGGCTCTATCCATGTCATTGCAAATGGTAAGATTTCATTCTTTTTGATGGCTGAGGAATATTCTAGTGTGTGTGTGTGTGTGTGTGTGTGTGTGTATCACATCTTCTTCATTCATTTATCAGTCAATGGAAATTTGGGCTCTTTCCATAGTTTGGCCATTGTAGATAATGCTGCTATACACATCAGAGTGCATGTACCCCTTTGAATCTGTAGTTTTGTATCCCTTGGGTAAATACCTAGTAGCATAATTGCTGGATCAGAGGGTAGGTCTATTTCTAACTTTTTGAGGGACCTCCATGCTGTTTCCCAGAGTGGCTGCACCAGTTTGCATTCCCACCATCACTGTAAGAGTGTTCCCCTTTCTCCACATCTTTGTCAACATCTATTGTTTCCTGCATTGTTAATTTTAGCCATTCTGACTGGTGTGAGGTGATGTCTCATTGTAGTTTTGATTTGTATTTCCCTGATGCTGAGTGATGTGGAGCATCCTTTCATGTGTCTATTAGCTATCTGTATGTCTTCTTCGAAAGAATGTCTATTCTGTCTTCTGCCCATTTCTTAACTGGATTATCCATTTTTAAGATATTGAGTTTGGTAAATTCTTTATAGATTTTGGATACTAACCCTTTATCAAAAATGTCATTTGCAAATATCTTCTCCCATTCCATAGGTTGCCTTTTAGTTTTGTTCATTGTTTCCTTCACTGTGCAGAAGTTTTTTTATCTTGATGAGGTCCCAAAAGTTCATTTTTGCTTTTGTTTCCCTTGCTTTTGATGATGTGTCTGGTAAAAAGTTGCTGTGGCCAAGGTCAGAGAGGTTGCTACCTGTGTTCTCCTCCTCTAGGATTTTGATAGCTTCCTGTCTCGTATTCGGGTCTTTCATCCATTTTGAATTTATTTTTGTATATGGAGTAAGAAAGTGGTCCAGTTTCATTTTTCTGCATGTGACTGCCCAGTTTCCCCACCACCAATTGTCTTTCTTGGTTTGTTGAAGATGAGTTGACCATATACTTGTGGGTCCATTGCTGGGTTTTCTGTTCTGTTCCACTGATATATGTGTCTGTGGTTGTGCCAGTACCATGCTGTCTGGATAACTACAACTTTGAAATACAGCTTGAAGTCCAGAATTGTGATGCCTCCAACTTTGCTTTTATTTTTCAGTGTTGCTTTGGCTATTTGGGGTCTCTTGTGGTTCCATACAAATTTTGGGGTTGTCTAGCTCTGTGGAAAATGCTGGTGGTATTTTGATCGGGATGAGAGCTTTTTAAAAAGCAGTGATTCCTGAGGCCACCCCTAGAGATTCTGATGATGTCATCAGTCAATTAGTGAGTCCTGAGTGTGGCCTGGGCATCTGGGCATTTCAGAGCTCCCCGGGTTATTCAGTGTGCAACTAAGATTGAAAACCTCTGTGCTAAAGAGATTATTGGGATCCAAGGGTTCAGAAGTCAAAGGATTCATTAACATCCACAGTTAAGAGAAAAAAAGAAAGCTGTGAAGATCAAATGAAGTCCACTTCCATCATTGGGACCTGATGGTAAAGGGAGTAATGGTTTGTGCACCTAAAAAATGATATGACTAAGGTGCTAGGACCACTTTCTCTAAGAGGCCTGACTTCTTTTTGGACCCCAGGCTAACCTAGAAAAGACAAAACCCAAGCTTGTTGGTAGTAAGTAAAGCAAAGCAACTGTGTCAAGTCTCCCACAGTGGAAGACAATGAGACTCCTCCAACTTGTTTTAAAGGAGGACATCCTAACCCAGACTTAGGGATCTCTCTGATAATCAGAGGGAGAAGTAGAATTTGCTGGTTTTTTAATTACCATCTTTTTGGCAGTCATACTTTCTCAATGATATAATCTAGATCTTTCCTCCTATTTCAGATTTTTTCAGAGCATTTTGAAGATCCCAAGTCATCTAAGTTTTACAGAGAAGGAGCAAGGAATATGGGTGCCTACTTGGGGAGTAATAAGATGCGAAATGAAATAAGACAAGGGTAATTAGCAGAGAAGTCCTAAAACAAAATGCTGGAAAACCAGAAAGAATAGAAAGAAGAGTAGACTTTCATGCTATTATGCTTTAAAACAACTGTCAAATTCCTAAAACTGGCATGCCGAAGTATTTCTGTGCACCTATATAGTGTACTCCATTCTAATTAACATCATACCTTCATAATCTTCTTAAATGTTAACAGTATCAATGACCTTACATCCAAAAGCCAAAATGTGGTCTCTGAGAAGTTGTGAACAACCTCCTGAGGAAATCAGGCATACTAAGGATCATCCTTATGGTTAGGTGATCAAGAAGAAAGTGGTAGATTTTCAAGATGCCCCCCAAATTTGTCCAATACCAAGAAACCAAGCACAGCACAGGTCAATGATGTTTAACAATTGATAAATATAATGAGAAGAGAAAAATGAAAAATACAAAGAAATAACAGTAATGGTAGAAGGTGTTAAACATTAGAAATTGAATTTTGTTTAAAAAAAAAAAAAAGGAGTCTTAGGTAACTTTGTACCAACACAATTCTAAGGACTTGACAACCACTCCAAAGATGTTTTGGCAGCCAGAATAGGCAAGACTTTGGGAGAGATAATATGCTAAAAAATCAGGAACCAGGACTGAGGCTTCACTTTTCATTCTCTAATGTGCAAAGACTAAACAGCTAAGTGAGGAAGATGTGGGCTATATATGTTGTCATTAGTTGTACAGAAGATAAATATACTTAAATAAATTGCATAAGTAAACCATCTGAATCTTACCTGTCAGTCTTTTTTTTTTGTTTTTGTTTTGTACTTGTGTGTATTTATTTTTTTTTAATTAATTTTTATTGGTGTTCAATTTACCAACATACAGAAAAACACCCAGTGCTCATCCCGTCAAGTGTCCACCTCAGTGCCCGTCACCCATTCCCCTCCAACACCCGCCCTCCTCCCCCTCCACCACCCCTAGTTCGTTTCCCCGAGTTAGGAGTCTTTATGTTCTGTCTCCCTTCCTGATATTTCCCAACATTTCTTCTCCCTTCCTTTATATTCCCTTTCACTGTTATTCATATTCCCCAAATGAATGAGAACATACACTGTTTGTCCTTCTCCAACTGACTTATTTCACTCAGCATAATACCCTCCAGTTCCATCCACGTTGAAGCAAATGGTGGGTATTTGTCGTTTCTAATTGCTGAGTAATATTCCATTGTATACATAAACCACATCTTCTTTATCCATTCATCTTTCGATGGACACCGAGGCTCCTTCCACAGTTTGGCTATTGTGGCCATTGCTGATAGAAACATCGGGGTGCAGGTGTCCCGACGTTTCATTGCATCTGAATCTTTGGGGTAAATCCCCAACAGTGCAATTGCTGGGTCGTAGGGCAGGTCTATTTTTAACTCTTTGAGGAACCTCCACACAGTTTTCCAGAGTGGCTGCACCAGTTCACATTCCCACCAACAGTGTAAGAGGGTTCCCTTTTCTCCGCATCCTCTCCAACATTTGTTGTTTCCTGCCTTGTTAATTTTCCCCATTCTCACTGGTGTGAGGTGGTATCTCATTGTGGTTTTGATTTGTATTTCCCTGATGGCAAGTGATGCAGAGCATTTTCTCATGTGCTTGTTGGCCATGTCCATGTCTTCCTCTGTGAGATTTCTCTTCATGTCTTTTGCCCATTTCATGATTGGATTGTTTGTTTCTTTGGTGTTGAGTTTAATAAGTTCTTTATAGATTTTGGAAACTAGCCCTTTATCTGATATGTCATTTGCAAATATCTTCTCCCATTCTGTAGGTTGTCTTTTAGTTTTGTTGACTGTATCCTTTGCTGTGCAAAAGCTTCTTATCTTGATGAAGTCCCAATAGTTCATTTTTGCTTTTGTTTCTTTTGCCTTTGTGGATGTATCTTGCAAGAAATTACTGTGGCCAAGTTCAAAAAGGGTGTTGCCTGTGTTCTCCTCTAGGATTTTGATGGACTCTTGTCTCACATTTAGATCTCTCATCCATTTTGAGTTTATCTTTGTGTATGGTGAAAGAGAGTGGTCCAGTTTCATTCTTCTGCATGTGAATGTCCAATTTTCCCAGCACCATTTATTGAAGAGACTGTCTTTCTTCCAATGGATAGTCTTTCCTCCTTTATCGAATATTAGATGACCATACATTTCAGGGTCCATTTCTGGGTTCTCTATTCTGTTCCATTGATCTATGTGTCTGTTTTTGTGCCAGTACCACACTGTCTTGATGACCACAGCTTTGTAGTACAACCTGAAGTCTGGCATTGTGATGCCCCCAGCTATGGTTTTCTTTTTTAAAATTCCCCTGGCTATACGGGGTCTTTTCTGATTCCACACAAATCTTAAAATAATTTGTTCTAACTCTCTGAAGAAAGTCCATGGTATTTTGTTTATTTTTTTTTTAAATTTTTTATTTATTTATGATAGTCACAGAGAGAGAGAGAGAGAGAGGCAGAGACACAGGCGGAGGGAGAAGCAGGCTCCATGCGCCGGGAGCCTGATGTGGGATTCGATCCCGGGTCTCCAGGATCGCGCCCTGGGCCAAAGGCAGGCGCCAAACCGCTGCGCCACCCAGGGATCCCCTTATTTTTTTATTTTTTTTTATTTTTTTTTTAAATTTTTTATTTATTTATGATAGTCACAGAGAGAGAGAGAGAGAGAGGCAGTCCATGGTATTTTGATAGGGATTGCATTAAACGTATAAATTGCCCTGGGTAACATTGACATTTTTACAATATTAATTCTGCCAATCCATGAGCATGGAATATTTTTCCATCTCTTTGTGTCTTCCTCAATTTCTTTCAGAAGTGTTCTATAGTTTTTAGGGTATAGATCTTTTACCTCTTTGGTTAGGTTTATTCCTAGGTATCTTATGCTTTTGGGTGCAATTGTAAATGGGATTGACTCCTTAATTTCTCTTTCTTCGGTCTCATTGTTAGTGTATAGAAATGCCATTGATTTCTGGGCATTGATTTTGTATCCTGCCACGCTACCAAATTGCTGTATGAGTTCTAGCAATCTTGGGGTGGAGGCTTTTGGGTTTTCTATGTAGAGTATCATGTCATCGGCGAAGAGGGAGAGTTTGACTTCTTCTTTGCCAATTTGAATGCCTTTAATGACTTTTTGTTGTCTGATTGCTGAGGCGAGGACTTCCAGAACTATGTTGAACAGCAGTGGTGAGAGTGGACATCCCTGTCTTGCTCCTGATCTTAGGGGAAAGGCTCCCAGTGCTTCCCCATTGAGAATGATATTTGCTGTGGGCTTTTCGTAGATGGCTTTTAAGATGTCGAGGAAAGTTCCCTCTATCCCAACACTCTGAAGGGTTTTGATCAGGAATGGATGCTGTATTTTGTCAAATGCTTTCTCTGCATCTAATGAGAGGATCATATGGTTCTTGGTTTTTCTCTTGCTGATATGATGAATCACATTGATGGTTTTACGAGTGTTGAACCAGCCTTGTGTCCCAGGGATAAATCCTACTTGGTCATGGACCTGTCAGTCTTTATCAATCCCTTTGCTTTCCATGTCCAAACATAAATAAATAAACTCACCAAGTCAGCAGTTCTCAAACTTTAGAAAGCATTAAGTTCTAATTCAGTAGATCAGATGATCCAATGGACACTAAAATTTGAGAACAGCTGTTTCTTTCCTCATACCTGTTACAGGTATTTCCACCTGTAACGAGCTGACCCCCACCAACAAGCTGAATAAATTTTGACACATAGGTATTAGTGAGGAAGAATGGCAAAGTTCTTGATTCTGCTAGGCTTCAAGTCACATAGATATACCTCATGTACTCAAACATGAGCCGTATAAGACTGGGCAGATGCAGCCAGGTGCATGTTATCTATTGCCACAGTAATAATGTGTAACAAGCCAAAAAAAAAACCTCAGTGGCATTTAACAATAAATGTTTATTGCTCCCGTGTCTGGAGTAGTTGGCTAGATGGCTAGATGCCTCTGCTTATCTTGGCTGGGCTCACTCATGTGTCTGAGTGTTGGCTGGCTGTGAGCTGCTCTAGGACAGCCTCAGCTGGTACACCTGGAGCAATTCAGCTATGACCACATCTCTGACCCTATCCCTGTGTCTCTAGTAGCTAGTCGAGCATGTTCTCATAACCAAGACAGAGGGGCCAGAGCACAGAAGCCCAACCAAGCACAAATTCACTTTTCAAGCTGTTGACCGCATCATGTTTACTAACTTCCCCACTGGCCAAAACAACTCATATGGCCCAGGCCAGCATCACAAATAGGCATACGCTACAAAGTTACATAGCAAAAAATGGAAAGGTGAGGAGGAGATAATGAATTGAAGCACATTGGCAATCTAACACATCTGATTACCCATCTTATTTAGTACCATGCTAGCCACTGTAGGAAGTTCAAAATCCATGTAGTGCCCTGTCTTTTAGATGTCTTAAAGAAATCTTTTTTCAAAATGTGGACCATGACCCATTAGTGGGCTATTCCATCAGTTCAGTGGATTATGATCACCATTTTTTAATGGGATGGAGTGGAATGGGATGGCAGAAAAGAACAGCACTGAATGGAATAGAATGGAATCAAATCAGGTTGAATTGAATCGAATAGAAAGTATCAGAGTCTATCAGCCATGAGGTAAGTATTGTTTCATAAAACCTTTGACTGGAGTGTGTGCATGTATACATGCACAAGCTAGGGCCAATGAAAAATATCTTTCTTGCTGAAGACATCAGACAAAAACTTGAAGCCACTGTATTAAAGCATACTAGTATAAAGTAAAATTCTGATTTTGCATGTCTTTCATCCTTCATCCTTACCACCATCAGTAGGGACCAATGAATGATGAGCAAAAAAGGGGAACCTAGATCGGGACTAAGCAGCATCCAATGAGTGGGGAGGCAATTTGTGGAGCGGTGAAAGTTTGACCTGCTCGTATCAATCACAGCCTCAGAAGCTTACAGACTGCCATAATAGCATAAACTAATACACAAGAAAAAATTCTAGAATATTCTTAAGGTGAACAAGTTATAATTAGAGGATAATTGAGTGATAGCGTTTGAAAACAACGTTATGATAAAATAACTCCCAAACACATAATCCACCCAAAAGCTAATTCCCTTTTGAGCTTGTACTTTGCACCACCAAGGACTTAACCACAACTCTGCATAGTGGATATTATGATTATCACTTACTAGCTTTGTGATTTATAGCATAATATTTAATCGCCAAATCTCCATTTCCCTATGTGTAAAAATAGTAACCACAATATCCAATTCACGGAATTCCTATCAAGTCTTGGCTTGGCACAAAGTCGGAGCTCAGAGAAAAAGTCAGTTTTTCCTTTATGTATCTATGTATCCTCTATGACACCAGGAAGTGCCTACTATGTACCTAGCACATAGTAGGTACTCAGCTACTCAGCTCATAGGAAATGGCTCATGCTCTCTAGATTACTAGACATATTTTCTTTGGTCTCCCTGACCCTCTCTGTCAAGAAAGTCTCCTATAAAGGCAGTAATTCTCAGTAGAGAATTTCTCTCTCCATTCTAAGATAGAGAGCCGTGATTACTCAACCACCTTGGAAAATTTCTTCTCTCCATTATCATCGATATTATCTGAGATGATCTCCTTCCTTCTTGCCTCAGAACATGAAGCTTTACTAACTCTTCTCAAGCTAGTGCTCTGGGGTTCTTTGCTGACATCTGCCATTAAACCTTAAGTAGACAATTGTCTATTTTCCATAGGTGGCTCTGAAGCAGTTCTTAGAGAACAGAAGTCTCACTCCGTGAACTCAACACTATGCTGTTCCCCAGAAAAAGTCTGACTCTTCTTGTGCCCATTTTCTGTCTTTGTGTGGAAATATATTTATGGAATTATTTGGTTGACTGACTTCTTTCGCAGAATGATAGCATGATTTGGAAATGCTAAGTTTCTTTACAAACTCAAATGAAAATACTTAGCACTGAAAAATAAAATATACCATGGGTTGGTCAATAGAATCTATAAAGAGAAAAAAACACAGTATTTTTTTAAAAGGTAAGAGGAAAAGTAAACCTCTACCTCTTTTTAAGTACTGATTTAACTGGTTAATATATCATTTTCTTTATATAGTTTTTATATCTCTTGGCAGCATCACAGTCTTCGAGCTTCCATTTAGAATATAACCATTCTCTTTAAAAACCATCTGATGCTGATTCTATTTCAAAATAAACAACCACATATGTAAAGAGAAGTGTTTCCTTTGGATTTGTGGTTAATAATAACTCACAGGCAGCTGGGTTCAAAATAAGGCAATCATTTTGTGAGAAAGAATGTATTTCTAAGATTTTTAGGATCCAAATGAATACTGGAAATGGGACTTTTTATCACAAATAAATGGTTCTGCTCCCTAATAAGATAGACCAAGCGTGTCTTAGATACATCTATTACACCATCAAATTACATTTGTATGTATGAAATACATTGTCCCACTTCCTACTATTTGCATTGCATGTATTTGTTTTACCCTTTAAAGTAAATAATATTACAAGAGACCTGATTACAAGTTTCAAAATGGCTCTTCTAAGTGGAATTCATGGAAGCGCTGAGCTAGTAGCCTGCTATAACCCTAGGAAAAACTATGCACTTGAAAAGGCCAGCATTTAATTAATTAATTTTAATTAATCAATAAATTAATTAATTTGCAATTAGAATTACTTCAGTAGGGCAGCCCAGATGGCTCGTGGTTTAGCGCCACCTTCAGCCCAGGGTGTGATCCTGGAGACCGGGGATCAAGCCCCATGTCAGGCTCCCTGCATGGAGCCTGCTTCTCCCTCTGCCTGGGTCTCTGCCTCTCTCTCTGTGTGTGTCTCATGAATAAATAAATAAAATCTTAAAAAAAAAAAAAAAAGAATTACTTCAGTAGAACCTTCACTTTGGCAAATATGACATTTCCGGTTTTAAGCACTTCTGGGTGACCCTAAAATTCCAAAACATGTCGTCATTTGCAACCTTGTGTATAGTTCATTTGAACTGCATATATTGTAACACAGTTTTACCTAGAACAGGTAACTGTTCTAGGGGGAGGAGGGTGAGCAATCCGGGGAAAGGCTACTTGATGGTTTTAGTGCTACCCTAATGGTATATGCTTCCTAGTAAGCACTCATTAATACAGGTATCATGTGTTATGTGTCATGTGTCATAGCACACTATGAAGGCACACACACAAGTTGTTTCTTTCCGCAATGTCAGCAGCAATGGGACACGAGAGCACTGAATTTGGCTTTGTTGTTACTTTATCATTAAATGCAAACAGATCATTTAATACAGAGTTACACTGTCTTACGTTTTATAAGGGAAATCATATTCCAGAGGAGTAGTAATGAGGTTATGCTCTTTGAGAATGTCAACAATCTAGTCTACTGTTAAATGGCAACCTGAGAATCTCCCCTTATATTTCTAACCAAGAGACCTTATACTTGCAGAGTATCACCCCCAACATGGCACTTCAGCTGCATCTTCAACAAGCCAATCCAATACTCTATTAGATGGACAGATGGACAGATTCCAGATGGTGCAGCACACGATCCTGCCAGCTGCATTTCATGATAATGGGCCCACTCGAGTTTCCCTCATTGTGTGATGCTACGGATCAGGTCAGCCTCCAGCCTTCAGTGCTGACTGAACTTCTGTGGGCAGGAAAGACAAACTCATTTGGAATATGTATTTATCCCTGTTAGAGTAAATGATTGGCACTCCCAGGACCAAAAAGGCCCAATGTAGTCAACTTGTCCCCAGTTAGCTGGTTGGTCTCAGCTATTTGTGAGGAATAGTTCCATGGTAGGGGCTTAGCCGTAAGATTCACTGCTGGCAGGCTGGACGCTCAGAGCTGACATCGCAATATTTGCCTACAGAAGTGGGAATCCATGTTGACCACTGTGTAGCTTTCACCTCTGCCTCTGTGGCCTCTTCATTCACGTCCTCACTGAGCAGTCCCAAAGGAGCTGATGACAAAGCCCAGCTAATGTCCAACTGTCTGAGTTGTACAGTCTACTTGATGGTTTTAGCACTACTCCAATGGTATATGCTTTCCAGTAAGCATTCATTATCACAGGTGTCATGAGCGCCCTATGAAGGCGCACACACGAGTTGTGTCTTTCCACAATGTCAGCCTTATTCAATCATAAAGCAAAGTTAAATCACAATTATAGAGCAGGTTCAGGACTCCAAACTCAATGATATTTCACCATGTGATTAAACTTGGCTTCTTAGAGGGCACACAGAGCAGAGTGTGGGGCAAACTACACAACAAACAAGATAAGGGAAGGGTACGGGAAGTTAACGAACCAAACACGAGATCAGTCTGTGGGCACGCAGCTGAGACAAGGCCTCAGTCTGGTCCGGGTCAGCTCTCGGCCCTTCACTGCTTCTAATGTTCAAGCAGTGAAGGACCTCGGTTGTGTTCAGAGATCAATGGAGATCAATTAGGCAGAGCCTTCAGCGGGAGTTGCCTTTTTTACATGGTCAGATGTAGAGGGGTCAGATCTGAAGAGTCTGACAATTTGCTGTGAAAATCCTCCCCTTTTTAAATGGATTTAATCAGTGGGCTCCCACCCACCTCCTCTGGTTCTGCTCGTAGTCAGTTTGGGGGCATCAGCTGACATTGTCCGGCGATAGCTCCTAACCACAGTACCATACCTTTAGCTGCTTGTGTCATTTCTTGACACAGGGCCCTGCCTGACATGAAAGACTCCATTTTCTTCTCTACAACATGATACAAAAATGTCACTTTATGCCAATCTTCATATGTCCATTCATATTACCTCCAGACGTTATCTCTGATCTTCTAGTCTTTACCCTCCTAGGCCACTAACCAAACTGGCCGGGCCACTCATTATGGCCCAGATGGATGGACCATTTCTTCATGTTCATAAAGTGAATGACCGGGTACAATGCTCAATGCTCCCCTCTGGAAAAGGTTTTACTCAACATTATCTTTCAAAGCTGCCCCTGCTTGTGGCTCTGGTGCTTCTGTCGTCCATTTTTGGCCTGGACTCACATACCAAGCCAAGCCATCCATAAACCAAGCTCAGGTCTATCCTCCTCCATGAACTGGTTGTACATATGCCCTCCCCAGTTCAAGCTCCTGCCAACTCTGAGCTGAAAGACTGGTGCTGGTGCAGCCATTGTGAGTGATATGGGGGTCCAGGCTACTCATGCCCTCTGGTCCTCAATCTTAAACATACCATTTCCATCTATGATGAACTGCTGCTGGGTCCACTCAACTTTATGACTTAAAATGTCCAACAGAACCCAACTCCTAAGTTTTCAATACGTAGCCATGTAGGTTTGTTGAATTTTATAGCCCAAATGACAGAGCTTCTTATATTACAGTCTGAACCTTTTGCAGAACCCTTTCCTGTTCCAGGCCTTTCTCAAAACTGATAGCCTTTGGGTCACATGATATGTGGGCTGGAGAGAATTCCTAAATGTAGACTGTGTTCCTCCAGTATCTGAACAGATCTCACAGGCATTCTGCTGCTTTCTTTGTGATAGTGGATGAAAGTTGAAGCAAGTTCTATTCTAGAGGAGATGTCCCAGAATTCCCCTAGAACCACTGGACCCCTAGAACCACTGGACCCCCAAAAACTTTACCAAAATGACAGCTCCTGAAGCTTTTATAGAATTTGCCCCGTCCCACGCTCTGGACTGAGCACCACTGCTGCTAGCATGCTAACTTATCTTGCACATCCTCAGCAGCATGATGCCAATGATGTAATCAATCAATTGATATTTTGCAGGATCCCCAATAGTCTCGGTATGTTCAGACTATATCCCTGCAGAGGGAAGGACACCTAACAAAGTCCTGGGCAAAACTATAAGTATATATGGTTTTCCCTCCTTGTGAAGGCAAACTGTTCCCAACCTCTTACCCAAAGAGAAAGAAAAGAGCTCTGTTATCAAATTAATGGCTGCATATTGTATAACAAAGACATGTTAACCTTCCCTAGCATACTAGATCCACTCTGTTACAGTCTCTGTGACCAAGGCTACTATTTGACTGAGCTTCTGCTAGTCTAGTCATTCTCCAGGGTCCATCCAGTTTCTGCAGGGGCCAGATTGGTAAATTAAATGGAGATATGATGGGGACCACTATCCCCACATCTTTGAGATCCTTAAAAATGGCACTAATCTTCACCACCTCCCCCATAATGTTATATTGCTTTTTCTGTACTGTCTTGGCTAGGGATGTAGGTAGGCAGTTTCAAAGACTTATTTTTTAGAAGTCTTCACCTCATAGTTAAGAACCCTAGAACTTTCTCTTAGCTCAAATCCAGTTCCCCTACTTATTAAACTTCACTTAAAAATTGTCACCAGCTAGACCCCAAGACCTGACCTTTACTGCCTATTTACTTGTGCACTCCAACCTTTGTCCTGAATTTTTCTGTAAGCTCTTCTTTCCAGTTTATCTCTTAACTCATTTACTGAGTTAAGCTGAGTTAAGAGATAAGCTAAAGGACTGTTAAAAGTGATAGTGACTACCTTGACAAGACCTCCCACCAGCCCAGTCTGAGTATGACCCCTGACTTGCACCTGTGCAGATGGACCATGGAGTGTCGTCCAGAAACACCGAAAACTACCTTTACCTCATTGTCTCCACCCAAGGAGATGCACAGGCTTCATTCACTGCACATACAATGTATGTATAGGCTTGTTCCTCAGGGCGCATGTGCAGCCTCATGCCTGCCTCTACCTAACAATGACAAGGCTTCCCTATCTAAATATTCATTCTAACCCTAAATAAAGGGAACCCATTCACTCTTGCTTGGGGAGTCACGACTTTGGAAGTTATTTCCTGTGATCTCCTTAATTGCTGCAAATGAAGTTTACTTGTGCAACAACTCCACCTGGTGTATCTCTGACTCACCAAGGAGTAAAACTCACATTGGTTCAGCTACAAAGAGGCTCTTTTGAACTGTGTAGCAGGATCCCAAATCCTATTCTACATTGGAGGTGTTAATCCATGCAAAATTATTGACATAATTACGAAGAGTATAATGTCTATAAGATAGATCGAGAGAATAGTCTGACGTTAGTAAAATAAAAGGGGGGCAGGAAGAAACTTTCTATCTTTGCTTACCGCTCAGCAATCTTCAGAATATCCATTAAAAAGAAAATCTTTGCTCTTCTGCACTACCTATCTGGGTGTCTCGATATAATACCCTACAGGAAGAGCACAAATGCTTTAGAGATAGCTTTTCTATTATGGACTATTACTATGCTCTATTTCTTCTATTAGGGAAAATGGTTAAAATAATTTGAGACTTGTGGCGTTTATTACTCTATCATCAGCCTTTGATTTTATAGACAGAAACCATTTATGGACCATATTGCATAATCTCAATATTGATCCTTGGCTTTTAATAGTCCTTCAGAGCCTTTACTGTAACATCAAAAAAAAAAAAAGGATCAGGGATCCCTGGGTGGCGCAGCGGTTTGGCGCCTGCCTTTGGCCCAGGGCGTGATCCTGGAGACCCGGGATCGAATCCCACGTCAGGCTCCCGGTGCATGGAGCCTGCTTCTTCCTCTGCCTCTCTCTCTCTCTCTCTCTCTGTGACTATCATAAATAAATAAAAAAAGAAAAACGATTTCTTTAAAAAAAAAAAAAAAAAAAAAAAAGGATCAAAATGGCTGAGAAATGGGCTCTTGATAGAGCAGCTTACAGCCCCAAATGGTACAAATGTCCTAGTCCACCTCTTTAATTTTCACCCAAATCATTTGATACGTCTTTTGATAACCTGGGTACATGACCTCCTATCAGGGCATCCTCCTTTATGCTGATAATGTAGTCTTGTTATCATTCTCAGAGTGGCCTCAAGGAGCCAATTTGTGGGCAATTACAACTATGAGGAATAGCTCAATATCAATGAGACCAATACTAGGATTGCTGCTTTTGGCAAACACTTTTTGCATTCTGATAGCAAATATAGAGCAATTCCATAAAAAGATGAACTCATTTCATTATTTAATGGAGCATTTTGCAACTAACTCACTCAAATAGGCTCATTGGAATGCAATCCAATACAAAATTACGTATTCTATAAGTTTTACTAGCCTAGAGACAGACTGCTTATAAGGTCAGTTTTCAAAAGTCTCCTGTCCCAACCCACTATCAAAATTGGAGCCTGGCACCAAAGCTAGACTAATAAAGATGCTGGTGATTGAACCACATGGCAGGTGATATCATTGCTTTACCAAGATACGTTTGACCCCTCTGGATGTCCCTTCACAAGCTTCTGTGTGCTTTGGCTCTCAATATCCAGCACTCATATGTGTTCTGGGAGGACAGCCTCACGGTACTGGAGTGGCCTTGCTCTGCATGGGTGGAGAGCCAGAAGCGCCTAGGAGTTTTCATCCCAGCTCCTGGCCCCACCATGGGGAGTCACTATCAATCTATCTGAATATTGGGTGCAAGAGTACAAAAACCCAACTCTTTTGCCTCAGGAAGAAAAATTTCTGAGGCATAAATTACATCACAGAGTTCTTTTGAAGATCAAACAACATTATCTATATTAGGATTTTCCAAAGAAGCAGAACCAATACAATAGGATGGATGGATGGATGGATGGATGGATGGATGGATAGATTAGAGATTTATTATGAGGAATTGTGTCACACAATTATTGAAGCTGAGAAGTCCCACATTCTGCTATCTGCAAGCTGGAGACCAGGAAAGCCAGTAGCATAATTCAGCCCAAATCTGAAAGTCTGAGAAATGAAGGAGCTGGTGGGGTAAATCCCAGTCTCAGAGTAGAGAGAATGAGATGTGGCCAAGCTCAGCCAGTGAGATAGGAAAAAATATTCCTCTCCTTCTGCCTTTTGTTCCATCCAGACCTCTAGTGGCTTGGGTGATGCCCAAGTTGCAGGAACTTGGGGAAGGCAACCTACTTTACCAAGTTCACTAACTCAGATGCTAATCTCATCAGGAAACATCCTTACCGAAACATCTAGAAATAATGCTTATTCTGGGCCCCCTGTGGCCAGACATGTCACCACATAAAGTTAACTATCACATTACCTTCAAAGAACTCTCCCCAAGGCCTTAGTCTTGCTTGGCTTCCCCCTCCCCACCTCCCCTGCCCTGCTTCTCCTTCCCCTTTCTTCCAAGACATTTTCTTTTTTTTTTTTAATTTTAAAAATTATTTTTTATTATGATTGAGGTCTGTTTATCTTTTTTTTTAATTTTTTTTAATTTTTATTTATTTATGATAGTCACAGAGAGATAGAGAGAGAGGCAGAGACACAGGCAGAGGGAGAAGCAGGCTCCATGCACCGGGAGCCTGACGTGGGATTCGATCCCGGGTCTCCAGGATTGCACCCTGGGCCAAAGGCAGGCGCCAAACCGCTGCGCCACCCAGGGATCCCCCAAGACATTTTCTTAATAAAGCACTTACATGCAAACCTTCATCTTAGGATCTGCTTGAGGGAAGCCTGACTTTAGACAAATGCTAAGATTTTTCCACTTAAAGTTCGTCTAGCCCTGAGAAGTGGGAGGCTGGGCTCGCAAGTCAGGGTCACATAGCACCAGCTGTGGGAAGAAGGAGGGAGAGAGAAGTTGGGAGCCCAGCTGAGCCTAATGTCTCTATCGAAAGCCAAAAGGAGTGAGTTGGTATTAGAGAGAATAATTAACTTCACCTTCTGGGTAGAAAGAATTCATGCATTTCAACGTCTTTTTTTTAAAAGCTCCTGATCTAAAAGGGACCATAAGGGAAAGAAAGGAAAGAGCGGAGAAAAAGTAGAGAGGAAGACAAACCATGAGAGACTCTTATCTCTGGGAAACAAACAAAAAGTTGCGTAACAGGAGGTGGTTGCAGGGATGGGGTAACTGGGTAACAGGCACTGAGGAGGACACTTGTTGGGATGAGCACTGGGTGTTATACTATATGTTGGCAAGTTGAATTCTTTAAAATATTTTTTTAAAGTCTCCTGATCTCAAAATAAGCCCTGTAAAAAGCATGTAAAAAGCATTCCAGATGGCTGAGTGGACAGATGTGTTCACATCTCTTTTGTCACAGGTTGGGCTCTCCAGGAAGCAGACTCTGAGATGGAGATTAGCATAGGGAAGGTTTATTAGGGGGCATTCTTGGGGTCAACTCCCAGGGAAAAGAAGAGAAGAAAACAAAAAATCAACCAAGGGAGAAGTTGAGCTGGATGAATCATCGATGAAAGCCCTGCCAACTCCAGGAAGCTCTGAACCTGGGGGGTCCTTCAGAGTCATAGCAAGTTGGGTGAAAAGGTTGAAAGTTGAGTCAATGAGTCATTGGATGAAGGCTCTCCCAGTGAAGAAGCCAACCTTGGGCAGCTAGATGAAAAAGGTCCTGAATGTGATCTCAACAGCATCCAGAGCAGATCCTCTAGGTGCCCCCCTCACAAAATCTTACTGACATAGCAACCAAATATACCAACAAAAGTGAATTTGTCATGAATTCAGAATATCAGAAGTGTCTCTAGCAAAACTGAATAAGGAAGACTTTCTAGACTAAATGGATGGGAAAGGATTGACAAAAATGCCCAGAGATCTTGGGAACCTGAAGTGATATTCAGGCATCAGGAAAAAAAAAAAAAAAGTCTCTCAAACAAGTCCCAGAGTGTCCCAGACAGAACCCAGAATAATATCAACATTGCAAGTAGCAGAGGCTGAATGGGGATACTTACCCCAGGCAGTGAGCTGAGTGAAGCAATTAAACCAGTCCGCACACCGTTAGAGAACCCAAGTCCAGCCTTTGTTGTGAAAAAAGTTAAAACAATTCAGTTTTCAGAGAAATCAAGTCAATAAAGTACCCCAGCAAATGAATGGGGGCCAACAGTGGGGGGAACGGTGAATGATAACCTGAGCCAAATGCTGCCAGAGATTATAGAAGGACTAAAAATTCACCACCCATTGCACAGATAAAAACAGTGAAACAAAAAGAGATTCAAGAACTTGGCCAAGGTCACATAGCTTCTTTTTTTTTTTTTTTAACGACTAAATTGAAGTATATCTTACATATCATAAAATCCATCCATTTCATGTGTGCGGTTAAATGATTTTTAGTAACTTTATCAAATGGTTGCCACCATTACCATAATTAGTCTAAGAACATTTTTATTCCAATAAAATTCCTCATACATAGAGTGAAATCCATCTCATCTCCAGATTCAAGCAATCACTAATCTACTTTCTTTAGAAAATGACCTTTTCTGGATATTTCATATAAATGGAATCATACAACGTGTGCTCTCTTGTGCCTGGCTTCTTTCCCATCGCGTAACGTTTCTGAGGCGCATCCATAATAAGGTTGCACGTGTCAGGAGTTTCTTTTTACTACTGAAGAGTATTCAGTGGAATTTCTATCAGTTTTGTCTGTCCATTCACCAGTAGATGGACATGTAAGTTGTTTCCTGTTTCAGCAATTATGAGTAATGCTTCTACGAACATCCACCAGTCACCCAGCTTCTCCTTGGGATGGCCAGCATACAAACTCGGTCTGAAGAAAGTACACGGTCCATCCTTACGCAGCTTGTAGTGAAACAGCTCTCTCTGATTTATTTCCACAAGGCTGTCCTCCTGGGTCTTAGTGACCAGGCGACGGGGATCAGGCCATGCTCAGACTCCCTCCTGACAGAGCCACACCACGCGGCCTCCATAACAGGATATGAATGAACTCCGGAGCGGCACAACTTGGGTTTTCAGACGAAAATCACTGGAGGCAAGATGAGCAGAACTGACGAAGGTAAAGTCCACAGACCCATCCCTGGACTGGTGCCATGCTCAATAACTGGTTGTTGTCACAGTGAGTGTCCATATAATTACGGCTGACCTAATTCTGTCGAATTTTTTGAGATCCAAACAAATGTATTTAATTGCCCCCAGGCAAGAGAAATATATCTTATCTGTGAAGTTGTAAAACATAATAATTAGCTATCCAATTATAATAAGTTTGAAATCTATGCAATGAGCAACTATATGTTGGCAAATTGAATTTCAATAAAAAAAATGTAAAAAAATCTATGCATTCCCAATTTAACCTACTATAGAGAAACTTAATAATGATATGTGGTTATAACTATAGACTGGTGGAAAAGAAAATTGGTTGGTGCCCTTCTGAACCTTGTTCTCCTCCTGGATCCTCTGTGTCCATTGCTGGCATTTCCATCCACCCAACCACCAAGCTAGAGGTCTGAGAAGCTTCCCACACCTTTTCCGTCTCTCATCCCCCCTGCCCACCCAACTGGCCACCAGGTCCTCCCTTCCCACCTTCCATCCTTCCGTGGCCCCTGCCGTGGCCACCCCCCATCACATTTCTCCAGACCGCTGCACAGCCTCCAAGCTCTTTTGGCATCAGCTACACCACAGATTGTAAAAAGTCCACCGGGAGCTCCCCACACACACTTCTTCAGGGTCATCTCCCACGACGCCTTGTCTTACACGTGATCTTTCAGAAACACCAAAGCACTTGCCATTCCTCACAAACTCCTCTTCACAAGTCATCCCCCCTGTCTCAGATCACCAACATACTTCAACCTACCTTCGGGTCCATAGTTTTGCGTCACCCTCAAGAACAACCATCTCCAAAATAACTGAACTCCCCATGGTGAGTGGAATCCCTCTGCTCTATTGCCTCAGTCCCCAGGCATGTCCCCACCATGGCATTACTCACTTTCTAGTGCAATGACCTCTTCGTGGAAAGTTCCTGAGTAAAAACAGTCTCAAGTTCAAATCTGGCTCTGTCACTTAACTAGCTATGTGGTTTTGAGCAACTCCCTTGGACTCTCAGAGTCTCAGTTTCCTAATCTGAAAAATGGGGTCATAAGAAGATGAAACGAAATCATGCGTATCAAGTGCTTAACACAGTGCCTGCAAAGTGTAACCTCAGAAGCAAAGTTTCTCTTTTTTTTTTTTTTTTTTTTTTTTTTTAGTTTCTCATTGTTTTAAGAGTCTTCCCTTGGTGGACTTCTTCCAGCTTACGTACAGGGCATCTGTGCATGACACAGAGAAGCAGCTCGTCAAGTGCACAGGGAGTCAGTGAATCCATGAACATGGACACGTCGATGGATGAATGACAGCACCAGCCACACTTTCACTGACTCCATCGGAGATCCCGGGGGGTGCCCACAGGGTTTAAGGATTATTTACTAGTTTCTCAGCTTTCTGGACATACCTGAACCATCTCCGTACCTCCCCGATGCCCAGGCTGCACGTACCCTCGGCAGCCCCTCCAGATGCCAGGCGGGCGTGGGACAGCCTGGACTACTCCACACAGCACTCAAGCTAGCTGCATTTGTGTAGTTTTCCAAAAGTAAGAAACATCTTGAGGAAATCAGCCGAGGGTTTTATTTTTCTTTTCTTTCTGGAACAAAGAATAAAAGATAAAGATAACTGAGTGAGGGCGGGAGAAACCATCTCTATACTCAGAGCTGAGAGGGACAAGTGTCCGTATCTGAGAACACTCAGCCCGCAGCTGAGAAATAAAAAGAGAGAGGGCCATTAGGCACAGAGTTGTCACCTGTGTCCCTCTTCTCTGTGCTTCTGCAGGGGAGGGAGCTCCGAGGAGCCGAGTGGCTCTCCTGGCTGCAGGCAAGGGCCTCCTGCAGCCATCCTGGCCTGGTTTTCCTTAGTTACCACAGTCTTCCCGTGACAGTGACTCCACAATGGGAGGGAAGGGCACCCAAGCTGCATTAACATCACATATTTACTCATTTGTTCCAAACGCAAACCAAAGTAAACAATCCCAAGATTCTTCCTTCCAATCTGTGTGCTTAGCAAACATGTTTTTAATAAGATAAAGTAAATCCCGCTAGGTAACAAACTCACGCTTTCCTGGACCAGTAGGCCACCTGGCCCCATTCGCGCCAGGCGTCAGCTTCCCTTTCCTCGCATGACATCTCCAGTTTTCTGGGCGAGGTCTAAGTGTAATATAAAACATTGTCACTAAAAAAACATATACACTGTAATTCAGAAATGGACAGATGTTTCTTAAGTAAGTAATAAGTACCACTTTTCTCCAGTTTTCCTAACAGGCTGATTAACATCAAACGTACATCTGCACGTATCCTAGACCCATTTCTTTTCTTTTTTTTATCAGTAATTACTTTATTTTTTTAATTTTTTTTTATTAGAGTTCAATTTGACTAGACCCATTTCAATAGAAGAATCTAAAACAGTTAAAAAAAAAATCCTTAGAAGTCAAAAGACGACTTTTCCCCCCTCCTTTCATGGTCTCATTATTTAGGCAACATCTAAATTTTGCCTCTGAGCCACTTACTACCATAATAAAATTTCAAACTACTGTAGAATACATACCTATATATCTATGTGTGTATGATGAACATAGATGATGTGTATGTTCACCTGTACAGGAACGTACATATGCATGCATTTTACACACGCATATAATATTCCAGCAAAAATCAGCACATTTGACTTCATCTTTGTACAAGAAAGGAAACTGAAGGAGAAAGGGGAAAGCTAAGGGCATTTTGATCCTGCTTTGCATTCACACCCCCTGCTTGCAGTAGAGCTTTAGAGAAACACAGAGTATAGGAGCCAGAGGTTCCTTCGGGATCAGAGGGCAGACCACTTTCACCACAAAGGAAACCAGGGTCTAGAAGAGTAAAGTGAGGTCCCCAAAGCACACAGCCAGATGGCTGAAGAGCTGCCAAATGCACTCACATATTCTGCTAAGACAACTCCTGAGAGACATGGGCTTATGAGACACCAGGGAATGACTAGAAGAGACACCCGTTGGACGCTCACCTGGAAGAAAGATCCTTCAAACCATAAAGACAGGAAGTTCCAAACTCAAAGATCTTTGCACCTGACCATGACCTGGTAAGTGATACCTGCGGGAGTGTGGGTAGAGGTCAATAAGCAGGGGGCGTGTGTGTGGGCACCGCTGTGCAAATGTGAGGATGGGAAATCTGCCTCGTGAATGTGGGCAGGGGGGGCACGCGTTGCCACGGCTTTCTCCTGTTCTTCTCTCCTGACACCCTTCCTCTGGCTGCCATCTTCCTTTCTCTTCCTATCACCCTACCATGTACCTACCCCGCTCCTCTGCACCCCCATCTGCATATGGCCAGTCACAGTCTAGTGACTTCCATGACTCCAACAACTAAATCACATCAGCAGTTCCGTGATATAATTCATGACACAGTGCCCTGATGTGTAAAGGCAGCCTCCACAGTCTCAAAACAAGGGGGGGGGGGGCAGGGTCATTACATCATATGATATGATATTGTTCCATTAATAAGCAATAATTTTCTAGAATCCACTGTAATAGGGCATCCTCATCAATCATAGAAAACAGCAAGTGGCAAGAGGGCCACAGCAGGCACTTGGCTCACACTTGCTCCTAGGGCTGAACTCTGGAGCTCGGAGGACACGGAGGGCAAGAGGAGAGGGAGAGCAGAGGGCAGAGAGGGTGCACTGCAGAGCTACCTTGCACAGGTGACAGAATGGGTGCTCTAAGTGTGCGACCCCAATGTCGATCGGAAGAGAAACGGAGGAAAGACAGCACGAGAAATCCCTCCATCTCATAAAAACACTGCTTATTGTACACATGCCATTAAAAAAATCATTTAAATGCATTTAATGTTTCAAGAATCTTAGGTGCAAAATTTCAATTTGTTTTCTATTCTATTAGAGGAACTCTAAACGTGGATTAAGCAGGTTCCAATTAAAAGGAAGGTTGGATTCTGTTGCTAGCCTACAAATTTTCTGGGAAAAAAAGATACTTCTCAAAACCAATCACATCCATGATATATATTTATTTGTCAACTCTGTATATTGTGAATGCTTAATCCTACACCCACATTCTGCATGCAGTGTGTTCCCTTTAGCCCAGAAATTGTCATGAGATCCTGAAATCCTACTTCAGCTCTAGAAATGATAGAGGACAAATAGATAAACAGACGGTCAAGTAAATAGAGATAGACTGATCTTTGATGTGAAGGGGAGGCAATGGGGGCAGATTTTTATTAAATAAAGGGTGAACCGAATGTTTTTATTTGGAAAAAAAATAGATGTTAGCCATAAAAACTCTCACACTCCTGATCTAAATTACACTTAGGGGCGCCTGGGTGGCTTAGTCAGTTAAGCATCTGACTCTTGATTTCAACTCAGGTCATAACCTCAGAGTCCTGAGATTGAGCATGGACTCCGTGCTCACTGGGGAGTCTGCTTTAGATTCTCTATCTCCCTCTCCCTCTCCCTCTGCTCCTCCCCCTGTGGGCAAGCTCTCTCTCTCTCTCTCTCTCTCTCTCTCTCAAATAAATAAATCATTTTTAAAATAATAGAAATAAATTACACTTAAATTCAGTATCTTTGGGAGCACCTGGGTGGCTCAGTGGTTGAGTGTCTGCCTTCAGCTCAGGTCATGATCCCGGGGTCCCAGGGTCGAGTCCTGCATTGGGATCTCCACAGGGAGCCTGCTTCTCCCTCTGCCCATGTCTCTGCCTCTCTCTGTGTGTTTCTCATGAATAAGTACATAAAATCTTTTAAATAAATAAATTCAGTATCTTTGATATACGAATTTGGTAAGCCAACTTACGGAAGTCATTGTTGTCTTAAAGTTCTATAACCCTAAGAAATGATCCCAAACAACTAAACTTTAAATAACGACTATTTCATTTTTCCACTTTAAACTGAAGAGGTGGAATGGAAAGAAGGCTAACATTCCTTGCAAGCTACCTGGTGTTTGATACTTTACAACCATTATTTATTTAATTTTAAAGATGTTCCCACTGGAATGAAAATTATGATCATGTTGCAGTATCTATAAATCCAGTAAACAGTGGAATCAGAAACCAATTTTAGTGACTACAAAGATTTTGAAAAATAAAAATACATTTTGTTCACCCATCAGGCGCCCTTGATGTTGTCTTTAATCTCTCACAACAGCAGAATGTTTGAAGCTTTTGACCCACGTTGCATCAAATTACAGGCAATACCTTGCAGTTCATTAAGGACACCAAAAAACAAGAAGTGAATTCTCATGCTGGTCAGGAGGAAGAAAGACTTTTTTTTTTCTCTCTCTTTTTATCAAATTAAAAAAAAAAAAACCTCCATAAAAGCCTATTAATATAAAGTGACACATTTCAATGTGAAAAATGCAGGCTGTTGCAAAGCTCGAGGTTCTCACTGTACTAACAACAGACCCCCATTACACAGATGGAGTTCCTTTCCTTATTCGCCTCATAAATGTTAAGAGTAGCACACACAGCTTTTTCACTGTAGATGAACACTTGGTCAACACTATAATTGAGACCTTTAACTTGTGTGTTTCCCTAGGCTTGGTGTCACTGTTTGTAGCCTCGATGCGACAAGAATAAAGCTTTTTCATTGAATACATATATCCCCATAATTGTGGCACATTCTCAGTGGTTGTTCTCAGCACATGGTTAGTTGTTAGTTTTTGTTTCTCCTTCTTCTTCTTCTTCTTTTTTTTTTTTTTTTTTTTTTTAATTTCAAGAAAAACTAATGAGTTTCCAGAACCAGTGTGAGTGCTTTGGGGCTGAATGTGATTTAAAACTAGCAGTAAAAGAAAAAGAAGACAGGGAAGGTAGCTGGTTAATTGACCTTTATTGTGCCTTCTGGTTCATTTAGAAATGGAAATTAAATTAACATGATAATTCAGTCCTACTGTGTTAAGGCTGCTATAAACCCATTAAATTTTATGGCCATTGATTTAGCATTTTTTTCTATTAACTGGGTTTAATTTTCAAAATTGTCATGCAGGTTCTGAAAAGTGGTTCATCCACTCGGATTCTTCTAAGTTACTAATGTGTAGCTTTTTCTTTAATGGTGCTCAATTATTCAAGCGCGGAGGGCCCAACTGCCCTCAAATGCCTGGCTTAATTTTCAAACGAACCCCACTGAAAGTCTTTATAAGAAGCAAGGGGAGTTCGGAGATGGGAAAAAAAAAAAGAGTCAGTGAAATTTCCTAGTGTACATACCAGATTTCTTAAAGATTGCATCCTAAAACTAAAGCTGACAAAAGAAAATATTTTGGATTTCTTTTTGTGAGATCAAGAGAGCCATAGGAAGATTTTGTGTAGTTGTTTCTCGTTTTACAGCTTTTCGATAACATGAACTGTTTTTAAATGCAACCATTGCTTGCATGTCAGATTCCCAAACATCTTCTCATCTAACTAATTTGGAATTGTGACCAGTGAAAATCTCTATTTTTGAGCTTTTAAAAAGTATCAACTTTTTCTTTGGAGCTAAACCTGCTCTCTTGATTCTGGCTTTATCTGATGTACATCTAAATGTAAAGTTTTCAGTATACCGTGAGCACAGTTTTAGAGACCAATTCAAATATTAAAGTTTTTTTTTTTTTAAACTTATTGATACTTGAGGTCTCCAGGTTTCAAAAAGATTCTCTAACTTAATCTCATAATAGCCCTAAACAGTAGGACCATGATGATTTTACCTTTTTGATTTGCTTACAACTAAAGGAAAAGAAGGTAATTGATGGGCTCACACCTAGAACTACTTGGCTTGTCAACAGTCCTGGACTTGCAACCTCAGTTTATAAATTCAAAGAAGTGATGAGTGACCACTCTTGTTTGACTAAATCGTCAACATCTTTTCATTATTTTTTAATGGTATGTTCAATTAAAGTAGCTGAAATTTTTAATGCTACAACGTGGTTGGTCCATTCACAGTAGAGGCTAAATGGCTGTTTTAATGTAGGCAGCATGCTTTCAATAGTTTGAGTAATTGGCAATCATAATTAAAGACCCTCAGAGCACCTAAAGATATTGTTATTGGGAAATCACATACGAATACTTCACTCCCTTCTCAGCAAAGTAAACCAGGGTCTTCATTATCCAGATATGACTGCCTTAGAGGATTTTCTACTCCAAGGCAAAGTTTTCATTGTTCGATGAACAGCCTGACATGGAACCTAATAGGAAATGCTGGTCTATACAAAGAGGTATATGAAGAAAGGATGGATTATTTCCTTAAAGAGATAGCACAAAGTGGGATTATAAAAAAAATGTTCATATGAAGAGGAAGTAGAAGTACTTGGTGGTGAATATTGTGGGAGGAGTTCTACTTGGATGACCTCTTAGAGTTCCCTCTAAGAGGATTTAGGATGGTATCTTGCACCTTCAAGATGTTCAATATATAAATCTAACAATTGCCAACACTTAATTATATAGTAATGTCCATGTGCCCTGCACCGTTCTAAGGATCTCATACATATGAAATCATATAATCCTCACACATTATGGGTACAACAATTACCCTCCCTGCCTTCGGGTAAGGAAACAGAAGTAGAAAGGGGTTAAGTAAGTCATGCAGGATTTGAATCCACACTGACACCGTTGTTGAATGACTGCTATACTCTTGTGTCTGTCGGTTTCAGTCACCCCTAACTCATTACGCCTGGAAATAGGGACCATTCTGGATTTATCCCTTGTCATTACTGTCTTTTCTGCATACCTTCTCCCAGCCTCCTGACCCTCAACTCAGCCCATCTTAAATTCAAGAATCCTGATGACTTTTCAGTCTCTGATCATGGAATTTAAAGACCTTCCCTTGAGAAGGATTTCCAAATTGCTCCATTGTGTTACTACCTCAAAACCTGAAGCCCCTGACCTCTGCTGTGAGGGTAAGAAGCAGAAGGAGAGGGGAGAGGGGAGAAGGAGATAGCAGGTGTAAAGGAGAGAGCGCACCTCAGCATGGCTTCCTTGTGTTTGCCTGCTGTGTGGGTTTATAGGATTTGGTAAAGTAGTTTGGTTTCCTTCTCAAGCATGGTGCCAGCAACAGGGCCAGAGTAGGGGGGTGGGGGGAGCTGCCAAGATGGAATGGATTCACCTTTCCTGTTTTCCTCCACTGTACCCCACACTCACCACTAGCCCAGCACCTAAACACAGCATTCCTCACACCGTGGTCTCCTTTACATTCCCAAACTCTGGAGTCAAAAGGTGGTGATGAAGACTGTATCTGACTCAAAACTCTATCCTCAAGGCCTCGAATGTCTGGCTTATTAGTGCTTAATAAATGACTGATGACTGAGCGAGTTAATGAATGCCTGAAACAAACCAGCCTTCCGTAAGAAGTGTAAATGAGAGTCAAGATTATGTGCTAGCTGTATTTTTTTTCTAGAAAAAAAAAATGTTCGAGGAAAATGTAGGATCAATTTCTAAAATACGGTTTACTCATTTTGCACTTATTTTAAGAACTGATACGAGTAAATATGTCATGAAATTTAAGAGAATAATTCGCTTGCTAAAATTCATATTATTCAGAAATGGCTAGATGATCTAATTCAGGTTTTGTCTTCCAAATCTATGTAGCAAACACAACCTGAAGCCAGAGCCCTTTTGTCACATGTGCTCTGTTGACGTCTAAGGCTGTATCCACTCTTAAAATATCTGTTTGCATCTTATAAGAGTGGGGGGATTCATTTCCCTCCTTCATTCTTCAGACACTTACCTTCTACCCAGTTTCTCTGGGAACAGATCTCACTTTCTCCCTCACACATTGTTTGCCACGATTTGGTGTTTTAAATTCCTCTGAAGACTTTCATAAATCCTTTCCTTACTCATAACAAAAAAAAAGAAAAGAAAAGAAAAGAAGAAATAAAATGAAAGAAGGAGAAAAAAGGGTAGAAAAAGATACCCCTTAAATTTACACACTGCTTTATGTCAAATACATTCCCTTTTTAAAAACAAACAAAAAGAGTTCTCAGATAATTTCTTGTATCTACTTCTACCTCTGAGGCGGCCTTCATATGTCTCTTCAAATAACTCATCCTCTTTCCCAATAACACCATAATTTCCAAAGAACATCCTATCTTTGCAGAAGCAAAGTTCTAAAATGTTTTACATGACCAGGTTTACGGCACCAAATATCTACTTTATCACTTGCTGCATATTAGAAGTGGACATTCGGACAGAAGACATATTTTTTTTTCAAGCAGAGTTACATAATTCTATATGAGCTTCTTCAAAACAGAGGCTAGAAGGAAAACCTTGTTTGTAGGTCCAGTAGCATCGGGGTGTCACCGATGGGTCCTGGGCAGAGCATGTAGTCTGCAAGGACACAGCAGAGGAGCAGCTATTTCAAGAGCTGGATCAAGCTGAACATACTACTGCTTACATCATAATCACTGAATCGAGGAGAAAATGTAATAAAAGCATAACCAAGAAATAGGGCTAAATTTGGAAGCCGGGAGAAAACAAATAAGGTGTCAAACTGAAGGACAAGGGGAAGGCATGCATAGATGAGAGGGAAAGGTCAGCAGCAAAGGAAACTAAAAGCCGGCAGGGAAGTGAGTTAGTAGACTTACATATATTTATTAGCTCTGTCCCAGCATCCACCAGCACCAGCTCCCAGGTCTTGGCTCCTACTACCATTCCCCAATAAAGGGAGCCGGGGCTCCTTGGAGAAATGGCTGATTCCAGAATGAAAACAGAATAGACAGAATGAGAATGGAGTATCTTGGAAAGCCAGAAGGTAAAGAAAGAAGCGCTCAAAACACAAAGCGATGGGAGCACGGCCAACAGGAAGAGCTCTCAATTGCTGATGCTGGGACAGTTCAAGGAACAAAATAAATAACAAAGGGCTCACTTACAACCCAAAATAAAAAATAAAGATCCATGGATCTGTCCTGACATTAAAAAATAATTGAGTAAATAGAGAAGAGATAAATCCTCCGTACAAAAGAATTCCAAATAATTTCTGTAAGTACCCTTCCCCTCCAGGAGGTAAAGCTCAAGTCCCCGCCTCTTGCGTAAGTGCTGCTGAGTGGCCTGCCTCAAAAGAGTAGCATATGAGGAGAGGGAGGAGAAAATAACTTTACAGTGGAGAAACCCGGCAAAACACCACGTCAGACAGATGATCAAAGTCAGTGCCAACGGTCAGGAGGAGAGTATGCACCCTTGATACCATGTGGTATCAAGGGAGAATGACACTTTACCTCAGAGGTCTTCCTCTCCAAATCCCATTACTCCAATCCAACCATGAGAAAAACATCAGACAAACCCGATTTGAGGGACAGGGTACAAAATAGCACTCCCACAACTCCTCCCAGCACTCCTCACAACTGTCAAGGTCATTGGAAACCAGGAAGAGCCCATGAAACCATCAAGTAGGAGGAAGCCAAGACGATGATGACTAAATGTAACATGGTACCTGGAATGGGATCCCAGAAAGAAAAGGTAAAAAGTTCTTAGGGGAAAATTAGTGACATCCCAATAAACCATGGTGATCGGTTAACGGCAAAGTACAGATGTTGTTCCCTTAGTTGTGACAAATGTGCCAAGAGTAATGTAAGATGCTAACAACTGGGGACACTGGGGGTGGGTGTAGGACAACTCTCTATACAATCCATGTGCCTTGTCTAAAAATCAGAAACTATTCTAAAAATTTTAAAAGTGTTTTAAAGCCATAAATGAAAGGCTCCTTAATGAAAGGAGCATGATACAGGCAGAGAATTGCATACCTAAGTTCAGCATCTAACTACCCCAAAATTGAGGATCCTCCAGAGATGTCTTGGTGCATCTGAGTGGGCCCAGAAAAGATGTATGGAGTTAAATTGCCCTGGACACATGGTAGACTTCCTAAAATGCATATTTGTTTTTTGTGGGTTTGGCTTTTTTATTTAAGTTCAATTTAGTTAACATACAGTGTATTACTAGGGTAGAATTTAGTGATTAGTCAGTTGCATATAACACTCATTCCATCAAGTGCCCTCTTTAATGTTCATTATCCCGTTACCCCAACCCCTCATCCCCCTCCCCTCAGTTTGTTTCCTACAGGTCAGAGTCTCTTATGGTTTGTCTCCCTCTCTGTTTTTGTTTCATTTCATTTTCCCTTCCTTTCCCCTATGTTCATCTGTTTTGTTTCTTAAATTCCACCTATGAGTGAGATCATATGGTATTTGTCTTTCTCTGAGTGACTTATTTCATTTGGTGTAATACCCTCTAGCTCCACCCACCTCATTGCAAATGGAAAGATTTTATTCTTTTTAATGGATGGCTGAGTAGTGTGTGTGTGTGTGTGTGTGTGTGTGTGTATATATATTCTGTACTCAAGAGGTGACTTGTGAAGTGGGGTGGCCTTGATTTTTTTGAAAATCAAGTTTGACTTAGGCACTGATAAAACATTTCTGAGTCTGAGTGGGGCCAGAGAACACAGATTACTTCTGATCATCTTTTGGCTTCTAACACCACCTGATAGGACAGGGCTTACCTGTGTGCACACTGAGGAGGCACAGAATGGGGAGAAACCAGTCAGAACCTTGGAACACCATGATCACCTACTTCATTCCAAGCTAAGTCAGAACTATTTTCAACACTAAAGATTAAAAACAAAAACAAAAAAACTAATTCTCCCAACATGGGAGTCTGACCACAGACCACAGACCATATATATATATATATATATATATATATATATATATATATATATATATATTCTTCTTCATCCACTCATCTGTCGATGGACATCTGGGCTCTTTCCATAGTTTGGCTATCGTGGACATTGCTGCTATAAACATCGGGGCACATGTGCTCCTTTGAAACCTATTTTTGTATCCTTTGGTTAAATACTTAGTAGTTCAATTACTGAGTCATAGGGTAGCTCTATTTTTTACTTTTTGAGGAAACTCCATACTGTTTTTCCAAAGTAGCCACACCAGTTAAAATGCACATTTGTTGATCCTATCGCAAAATAGACCCATTATATTTTTGACTTCGGTATCACTTCTTTTTGCAAAGTACCCTCAGGAACCACTTCCCAAGAAGAATTCAGTTAAGGAACCCTACCATCTGCGGGTGCTTACATGTGGTCTAAACTGAACAATCAGAGTGCCTAACTGCCCTGGACACAGTGATTGGTCCAAGGGTGAACATGGAACCCAACGAGAGCCAAGCACAGCCATTTTGGGTGTATTGGAGCAGACATTCAGCATCTTTCTGGAATTGTGATCTATATGGGACTATGTAAGCCTAGACCTACAAGGACCATCTTTTCCAATCACAAGGAAAGACTTGCTCTATAAAAGACCTCAAAGGAAAAAAGACATGGAGAGAAAAGAGATTTCTAATGGCATCATCTGGATCCCATATGCGCATAGTTAGCACTACTCCTTAGACTCACAGTTATTTGAACTAGTAAATTCCTGCTTTTTCCTTAAGTGATTTTGAGTTGTGTTTCTTGCTACAACAAAAAATCCTGATGAATCAAGGCAATTCAAGACTGAATAGATGAATACTCAACAGGTGAATTACATATTTATTCATTTTAGTTATTATGACGGTTATCATGAAATACTCACCGTTTATGGAGTACCTCCTATTTGCCAAGTGTGGTGCCTGGTCCTGGAAAATAACGAGACAACAATCAATCTCTTCCTCAAGAACCTACAGTCTGCGGGGGGAACAGGCAGGCACAATACAATCTGACGGACACTGATAACTGTATGACTGCGTGCCACGGACCTCACAAGACAGGCACTCAGCGCAGACGCAGGTGACATTCTAAGAGACATACGAATGGGGTTTAGAAGAAGGGTTTGGGGAATAAACCAGGCTGAGTCAGGGGTGAGAGGAGAGTGTTGGATGCAAAGAGGCAGATATCAAGCAGTAGGAGCAGTCCCATGGCACGGAGGTGCCAGGAAGCCTGACTGCTTTGGAGAAGTGCTAACAGCTCAGCATGACTGATCTGTGGGGACAAGGAAGGTGGTGGCAAGGCATGAGGCCAGAGAGATGCAAAGGCGCAGCTCATGACTTTGCAGCGTAGCCCAGAGGCAAAAAAGGGCTACAGATAAGGGTTATGTTCTGACAATTATCTCTATCAGGTGGATGGATGACACACACTTTGTAATATTCACACACACACACACCCATCTACTTGCAACTCACTCTGCCACATACTCTTCGCAGGCCTGTCCCACCTGGCTTTCAGCTCATAACTCAAGCTGATTGCCCAGGACTCGGCGAATTATCAAGGCCAACTTGGTTCCGGTGATGGTCGACAAAGCGTCAGTGGATAACTTAGAGCTCAGGTGGCAGCTGCAACAGATACCTCGGGGCTGATATTTCCTCCTGCACATGTGATCAGTGCAGATCAATTCTGGGATCAGCACACACCTCAATTCCCAATGACTATTTTTGTGAATGTAAAATTCCTGGATTAAGTAAGACAGGCGTCTGTCATTGTCTTTTCTCCCTTAGAAAATGTTCACTGGCCTGGCAAAGGCTCACTTACTACTCGAGGGGACAGAAAACATGTTACCACTGGTTCATGAAATTCAATGAGAATTTACTAACAAGAATTGTGTGGCGTCTGAGGACCAATTTTTTTAAATGTAGATCTGGTTCCATCCAACAAATACCCATTAAGTCCCTACCCTGCAACAGCCACTGTTCTGGAGGCTCTGGGGTACGAGCTGAATTCCCCACACAAAAACAAATTTTCTCCATCCTGCAATGAAGGGTTCTTTATATATCAAAGTTGGCAGGAGATAGAGGACTAAAATTGTTTCAAACTGTTGTTGGCAGTAAGCTTCTGTCTGTGTTAATTACACTCTCTGTTTGATGCTCATCATTCAGTCAACAGTTAACGCATTGTAGCCTTTCTGTGATTGACTAAATACCAAATTACTATGTGCAGCTTTTTGGATTTCTGAGTATATCAAATTTATATCATTCTCAGACTTGACTCTAATAGTTTGGGGATTTCTCCAGCCCTAACTCCCTTGATAAACAAGTAATCAATGAAAATCTTGGGAACAAATATAGACACATTCATGAGGAAAGGCTCATAGGCTTAGAGCCTAACTTTAGAAATACAGATTTTTAAGGGAGCTCTCCCAACTTTAAGTTTGAAAGGAGAGATGGCTTGTGAAGAAGAAAATCTGTGCCATATTTTAACATTGTCTACTCATACACTATCACGTGATGCGCAGACGTCACCCAGAAAATTCACCGGGGGACCCCTGGGAGGCTCAGTGGTTGAGCGTCTGCCTTTGGCTCAGTCGCGACCTTGGGGTCTCAGGATCGAGTCCCACATCCGGCTCCCTGCAGGGAACCTGCTTCTCCCTCTGCCTGTGTCTCTGCCTCTCTCTCTGTGTCTCTCATAAATAAATAAATAAATAAATAAATAAATAAATAAATAAATCTTTAAAAAAAAATTCCACAGAATCTGGGTGTGTTCTGTAGCACACATCAGGTAGGAGTGAGTGAACTATGAAAATAAAGATCCTCATGAACAGAAATCAAATAGAAAGCACACGCTTTGTATTCCTTACTTTTAGGTTCGGCATTCAGTTCTCAGACTGGATGCCAAAATGGGCATTTTAGCACGGAAGAGAGCGGCCTGCCCCCACAAGCTGCTTACCCTCCGAGGTGTGCGGGACCCGGCATGGAGCGCTTGCAAGAGCCAGGTTCGTGCATTTTTTTCTCAGCTCCACATTCAGCAACTCACCCTGGGTAACTTGAAATTGCCATGATGGGAGCACTTCCACCCACAGGAACTGTCAAAGGCTGTAAATCAACGTGGTTTTCCTTTTTCCAGGAGAGCTGATTAGTGAACAATTACCCAGAGACAACTGTGTACATAGGTGGGTTAATATTTACATGTGTATTTAGATGTGTATGTGTATGTGCACACTCACACACACATGTACCAAACACATGTTAAGGACTAGAAGGCTAGGTACTTTGGTACCTTCATGTTGGACACTGGACAGCTTTTCTCCTTAGTAGTTAGCGCTATCTTGATAGGTGGTAAACAAATGATAAATAATGAGAGAGACAAAGAGACAGAGGATGACTAAGAAAATGATAAAATTATTGCTACAAAAGAAAACAAGAATAAAAGGGGAATTAAAAGACCCAGTGGCCAATAAATGTAGAAAAATTGGAATGGCTTTACTACAAAGAAAGCAAAATTCTTACGCCTTTCATAAGCTTGTTAGAGCTAGGAAGACAGTTCAGCCTACATCTAATCCAACTACCCATTGTGCCTATAAGGAGGCTGAGGCACACATATTGAAGTGGCTCAACTGTAATAATAAAACTAGGCAATGGGGCCCCTGGGTGGCTCAGTTGGTTGAGCATCTGTCTTCAGCTCAGGTCATGATCTCAGGGTCCAATGATCCAGGCCTGAATGGGGCTCCCTGCTCAGCGGGGACTCTGCTTCTCCCCTCAATTTATGTGTGTGCCGGCATGCACACTCTCTCTTTCTCTCTCTCTCTCTCTCAAATAAATAAATACAATCTTTAAAAACAAAACATCCAAATAACTAGGCAAGTAACAAAGCCAGAGCTAGACTCGAGTTTTCTCACTCAGGCTTCTAAGGGCAACACTAGGCCTATTATGTTCCCTTTCATGCCATCTTAACAGAATGAAATCACCAAAACAGGATTGATTTTTCCAGCAAATGCTTTTCATTATTAAAACAGAATACTAGTTGCTTTAAGCCCTTTCAAGAGAGCAGAAATACATGACAGATGTTTCTTTACAGCAGACTTCCCACAGATCCCTCCAAGTCTTGACTAAGGTCACCAGCATCTTCTAGATAAAAAGACTGGAGCTCAAAATTTGAGATGTTAGGATGATCTAAGTATTTTCTTTTACAAGATTTCTCTTGAATCGATCGTGCTTGCAGTTTCCCCCATCATTTTTTTTTAATTTTTTTCCCCCATCATTTAATGCTACTGTACAAACGTGGTTTTCTTCATCTCTGAGTATTAAGCTGATGTTAAACCCCAAGGAGATTAGAAGCTACCTGGTACTATTGTAAGATGTGAATTTGTTAAGTTAGTAATAAAAATATTTGCCAGTTTAGGACGAATCTATGATTTCCTTGATGTTACCTGAAATACCCTGTTCAGTGGAAATGCTTATACAGGAACAGTTTGCATTTCATAAAGTGCTAGATTGCTAGAAACTTCACTCTGGGGAACAGAAGAAAACCAATTGCCATCTTCCTCCCACGCGAAGACCCCTGTCATCAGGCATCTCCGATGGCCCTCACTCTGTCTTCTCTGTTGACTGAAACATCTGTCCATTTGCTAAAAACAAATTGAGGCATCAGAACAAAAAGAATATTTCCTAGAGCCAGATATCAGGTTCAAATCTTAATTCAGCTACTTCTTAACTGTGGAACTTTGGATAAGTGATTTAACTGCTCTGAGCCTCAGTTTCCTGATTTGTCAATGCCTATAATGATAGTCCTAGAATTAATTTGACTTGTTGAGATTTGATGAAGAACATTTCTAAAGCATCAGACACAGTATTTGCTGCACAGCAGGTATTCAGTAGAAATTAGCTCCTTCTTCCTTCCCTTCGCACCCCTCCACCGACTAGGTGTTAGAGACACGAAACTTAATAAATCATAATCCCTGCACTCCAAGTATTTGTAATACAGCAGGAGAAAGGTTTCTAAATGACTAATTTCCACACAGTATTACTTGGTGAATCAATTAGGATCTCATCAGGAAACAGATGGTACCTCAAATTGGATAATCTGAGGAGAGTCTAATAAAAGGACGATTTTCAAAGGTGTGGGTATTGTGAAGAAAGCCACAAACGATAGTGCAGTGTCCCAGGGCTCAACACTGTGGCCGAATCCTCCTCACAGGCCTGAAGGGTCAGGGGAAGAACAGACACAAGTGTCTACAAGGAAAGAATGGAACCGGGAGGTGCTGGAGCCGACTTGTACCACTTAGAGAGAACAGACAGTGCACATCACGTCCCAGCTCCACATTTAGTGACATCACACTGGTTTCTCAAAACTGGTCTTGGAAGGAGCATTTACACCACAGAAATGGGCAAACACTACAAATCAGGGATTTCCCATCCCTCAAGTTGGTTGTTAACCATTTACCAGGGCGTCACTAGGTATAACCTTGGTTGTAGAAGGCAACTAGTCCAGAGTCACCTCACAGAGAGGCAACTGGGGGAATCAACAGCCCGGATGTATCCTCTTTCCTCTCTCTCTTCTCCAGAAAATGTCCAACCCAATGAGAAGTCAGAGAAGAGAGAGGAGTCTGTTGATATTCGTTCAGTCTCAGAGAAGAGAGTCCATTGCCATTCATTCGGACTGACTTCCCAGGCAGTTAGCAGGGTGGACAGGATGAGACAGTAGATCTGAAGGGGGAAACAGGAGCCTACAATACATATAACAAAAGGGGGGGTAGATCTATTGAAGTATCAGGGAGAAAATAATATTTCCTGAGGAAGTCAGGGAAAAGAGAGAGGAGATGGGTCTTGAAGGATGGGTGGGAGTTTGCCAAATGTGGGAGACAAGGGACAGTACAGACAGGAAAAGCTGTAGAGGGGAGAAAGGCTGTGCTGTCTGACACTGCTAGAGCACTGGCATTTTAAAGACTTGGAGGATGGAACAAAGCATTTGGGGTGGAGGAACTGGGAATTAAGGAGGATGAGGGTAACAAAACACTCCAGGGTCTTATTGAAAAGCATCTTAAAACATGTCCACTCTTTCCCAATCCGAGGCCACCAGCATCTCTCACTTGGATGACCAACATAGCCCTTTCCAGGGCTCTACACTACAGACAAGGCCATATTCCTAGAAGACAGATCTCATCCTGTACCTCTTATGCCTAAGAACAACGAGTGCTCCTTAGAGCCCAACTCCCCCGTATGATTTGCTTATACTCTGCCCCTGCCCCATCCTGCTGCTCCTCCCCCCCTTCCACCTGCCACGGTCTCCAGAAACACAGTGGTTTTACAGTCCCTGCAATGAGGCAGGCTGTCTCTCTCCTTTCCTTCCCTTCTGGCCAACTTCATCTCAATCTTCAGACTCAGCCCTGACATTACTGCTTCCTCAGATGTCCCTGACTTCTCCTGTCCGCCCCTCCCCCGGAACCTATTTCCCTCCCCAAATGCCCTGTGCATCATCCTCCTGTGGCAGTGCTTATGCTGAGTTCCAGTTCCCAGCTCTTTTGTCTATCTCCCCCTCTAACCCTGGGATCCTTGGAAATATACCCTATCTTGATTATGTAAATCTCTAATGGGAAACTACCAGGCACAGAGACAGGCACCCTGATATTTGGTGAGATCTTTTTGACGAAGTATTCTCACCACTAACTATGAGGGGGATGCCTCCCCCATAGCCTGTCACTATTAATCCATCTTGGACTACATCTATGGCATGTGTCGGCCATTAACCCTACTTCTTGTAAGGAGCACAGACAGTGTAAGTCCCCTCTAGTGACGCATAGTGTAAGCCTCAAGTGAGATTTATTGGGAAAAACACAAGTAGAGCAGCAAAGGAGCTCCTCAAGAGCTCCTTGAGCTCACGCAGAGAATGTGGCTGGCCAGCGCAATGGTTGCCCCATGGAAAGTGCTCCAGGAAAGGGATCAGCACCCCTAGTGCTGCTGGAAATTTTTATCAAAACGCTGGGAGGGGAGGAGAGAACATCTGTGAACTGACAGGAAGTTTGTAGGATGTGGGTCTGTGGGTCTGGGTGAGTCCATCTCATGACTTGTCTCCCTGCCAAGCCACCTAATGGAGGCAGGAGACCGCTGGCAGGGTCATCAACTGATAAAATGTGTGTTTCATCACCTGTGACACATCAAGATGCTGACAGTTCAGTAAGAAACACAGTTCGAGTGCACACAACTGTCTTAGCCACTCACCTTTTGGAATCCCAAAGTCAAGGTTGTAGCTCAGTGCTAGACAACACAAGCCCCAAGTACGGTAGTCTGGGAAGACAGGAGACCCCCTGTCCCAGCACAAACTGGGGATCAAAACACCGAGTGTGTCCTCCTCAAGCAACAGCTACTCTCAAGTGGTATAAATTGCAAGACGCACTTCTAATTATTTATTGCCATGTAACAACCCATCCCAAACCTTGAAGGCTCAGAACAGCAGCAATCATTGTGTTACCTCTGGGTCATTATTTGGGAAGCCCCAACGCTGGTGTTTCTGGCTCGAGGTCTTTCATGCAGCTACAGTCAGACAGTAATTGGTGCTGGAGCAGCTGGAGGGGCAGCTCTGTCCAGTAGTCTCAGGGCTTCTCCAGGTGGTCTCTCCACCGGGGCTACACTGGGCCTCCTCACAATAGTGGCCTTGGGGCATTCTGACTGCTTACACAGAGATCCAGAGCAAGTATTCCAATGATCCATCCAGAAGCCACATCACCTTTTTATGATCCAGCCTTGGAGGTCAGTCCCATGATGTCAGCGTGACTATATAAGCCCATCCAGATGCAAGAGAAGGGAGCACTTCCCAGAGTGTCACTGTCAGGATACCGTGTAGGAGGGGAGACACTGTTGCAGTCATCTTTAGAACAGTCTGCCAGGGCGCCTGGGTGCCCAGGGGTGGAGTGTTTGCCGTTGGCCCAAGGTATGACCCCGGGGTCCTGGGATCGAGTCCCATGTCGGGCTCCCTGCAGGGAGCCTGCTTCTCCCTCTGCCTGTGTCTCTGCCTCTCTCTCTCTCTGTGTCTCTCATGAATATATAGATAAAATATTTTAAAAAATAAAAATTAAAAAAACAGAACATAGTCTACCAAAGGCACCAAGAAGGTGTTGGTCCAGACAGCTCAATCCACCAATCCTTGTATGACACCCAACTCCCACCAGTAATTTTCCATTTATTACTATACTTACATGGGTAAGGCCCATGGAAAAGGAGTACAAAATATTAACCCCAAATGGCAGCATGATGCCAAAAGGAAAAAAGAAAGATTTTAACATCTTGAACAATATAAGAAGATTTTCATTTTAGAACATCACTCTAGCTGTGCTGTGGAAAGTGAATTGGAGAAAATAAAACTAAGGTAGGAACATCAAGGAGAATACTATTTGTTATCTTTGCCTCCAAGCTAAGAGTGCCTTGGTTTTCTTGTTTTTAAAGCAAGAAAAACAATAGCATGGTCCTCAAAGAGTAATTGTGAGAATTAAATATAGGTAAGAATAAGTCAGGTGCTTGGTATAATGCTTACTAAGTGCTTCACACACACACACACACACACACACACACACACACACACACACACGCTTGCTATTAACATATTCTTAACATCCATGTGAGAGATGATGATGGCCTAAACTATGGAAATAGATAGATTTTAAATATTTATTGCGTGGAAGGTGAGAAAGAGGGGGGAATCAAGAATGACTACTATGTTTTGACTTTGAGCAAATAGCTAGGTGATAATGGATAAGGAACACGGAGGGAGACAGCTCTCCTAGCCTCAGATGCAAACCTAAACATTCCCCAGGGCTTGCTTTCAAAATCTTCTCCTTGGTTGTTAAAGCTGAGAGAATCTGACAAGTTTCTCAACTGCTCTAAGCTTTATTTCTTCATCTGTGAGGAGGAGATAACAATAAAGTCTAAATGTGCACTTAATTAATGTGAAGTTAACTCTATGATCTCAGTAAAAGGGTAAGTATGAGCATAAGAGAAAATAATTTATATTATGCAACCATAATTTATTGAACTATTCTACTCAATGAGCACAGCTCTCAAATGGATTTGATAAGGAAGAGAAGAATCTGCTATTGCCTTCTCTGACTTTGTTGCCACACTCCTCCTATATTAAGTCTGCTTTTAAAGGGGGAAGGTACAGTTTGTTCCAAATGATATGGCCCTAAATGAAATCCAGTACAACTTGGTTACTTGATCAAAACATCACTAAAGCAAGTAATTATTTAAAAATTATATATATAAAAAATTATATATATATACATATATACACATATATACCTTAATCATTGTTTTAATTGAAAGCACATAATCACAAATTTAATGTTGTATATTTTGTTATGGAGCCAAGACTAAACAATTTTTTTAATTCCTTATTTTTTTAATATGGGTCCTCCAATGTGAGTTCCACATCATATTCCTAGAGTAAAATTTAAAGCTTTTTAGTTTATAGTAACCATACAACTTTGAGACTCAACACTATCAAGGTTGTGACCAAAGAAAGGTAGAAGGTGGTGTCATAGCTCGGATGCATGTGAGTTTAAAAGACACTGTCCTTATTCAGTTACAGCCTACCATCTGTGTCTTTGGGATGATGCCACACCTTTCTTAGAGTGTTTTATGTCCGCACACCCCTCGTGCTAGTTCTGGTCCTGTCTGGCAAAGCCTCTCCCTCAGTTCAAAGACTGGATTTTATTAACTGGATTGATACCGTGTTACCGTATATTTTACCTTCTAGTTTATCCTCTCTGTATTTTAATAAACACCCAAGTGAGCAACTAAACCTCCTAAAGTGCCTCCTGGAGGAAGCACAAAATTAGCACGACTTCATTTCAAATTATCAAACTAAATGGTTAAACCAGGTCCGGTAAGGATGAAATCCTCTCCGCTCATCCACTGGTCCCGCCCACCAGACCTCCATCCCAGCATCCCCCGCACACGCCCATCCCACCTCCAGCACCATGCAGCCCAGTATCAGAGAAAGATTGCCGTCTTGCTTCCAGATTCACTAAAACAGCAAAATATAATAGAATATTCATATACAATTAATCACTATAGTTGTGGTTTGATACAGCCATGTGTATTTTCTTCTAGGAACAAAAATGTTATGTTGATCCTTTCACATGTCTGGTTCTTGAGATGACATCATAGTTAATATTCCTAAGTAATTGTATGTTTGGCATCATTAATATTACCAAAATTTTTTTTACTTATGAAATATGCTCTTTGTGTGAATACTTTGGATACTTTAGTTGCCAGACTGCACACACAAACACACACACACATATTTGCACATATGTATAGAAGGAAGAAACATAAAATATTGATGGCATGCTAGTAATTTTAGACATCAAACAGCCAGTAGTATACACACCTCCTGCAACATCTGCATCCAGACCTAGAGACACTGAGTACCATTTGCCCATGGGGAAGCAGTTGTTCCCATCATCAACGTAACATCAACCCAAGGGAGGAAATGAAAAGCTGATTTTTTTATTCTAAGTCTGAAAATAAACACAGGTGATACGTAACATGTAGGAAGCAGTAAAATGGTATGTCTGAGTCTTTACTTTGAGATACATGACCTCAGGCATAAGAAAGAAGATACCAGTACATCTATCCAAAGCAGGGGAGCTAGTCCTCACCCTATCTCCCCTGGCCCAGCGTTACCACCTACTGCCATTCCAAACGGGTCTGAGCATATGAGAAGAGGAGAGATGGAGAAATCCGGCTACTATTAAAAGATGGAAAAAATTAGCAGTGGGAATTTTTTTTACTCTTTTTCACCTCTGGCCAAAGTAGGGACTTGGGAGGTACCAGAGCATTCTCCTGGGATGTTTAGAATATCTGGGTGAGGGGGGTAGCTTACTAATACTTTTTCCAGGTACAGTTTTAGAGTGGTAGTCTTTGCAAACCTACCCAGCCCCAGGAAACCGGAAGGAAAGAAGAGTGTGGTGGCGTACCCACAGGGACTTGAGAAATGGCCCACCACCGTCATCAGCCGCACCCCAGGCATGGAGAGCTACAAGTACTCCAGGAGCCCAAAGCGAAGACAAGGCGATGAGTGGTTCTAAGAGCCTGTCTGGGAAGGGCCCCCCCATGGGAGAAGGAAGAGGAGGAGAATGCAGTCACCGGTAGGGTGAGAAGAGGGAGCGCTGCTTCCCTCCTGATTCCACCAGGCGTTAGACGCAGCCGGATAACAGATGATGGGCACGTCAGCAGAGTGGAAAATGGATGTGACTTCTCTGCCTTTGACATCATGAGAGTAACTCCCCCTCACCTCAGTGCACCTTAGAGCTTAGATCAGAAGAAAACAGAGAGGGGGATCCCTGGGTGGCTCAGCAGTTTAGTGCCTGCCTTTGGCCCAGGGTGTGATCCTGGAGTCCCGGGATCAAGTCCCACGTCAGGCTCCTTGCATGGAGCCTGCTTCTCCCTCTGCCTGTGTGTGTGTGTGAGTCTCTCTATGTGTATCATGAATAAATAAATAAATAATCTTTAAAAAAAAAAAAAGAAGAAGATAACAGAGAGGAAGAAATTTCACTTGGGGAAAACAGCCCTGATACAGTTGAACGTTGAACTAGGCTATGTCCATTGTATAGATCTTGACCAAGAACCTGGTACACCAGACAGCTTTAAGTTGAAAAAAAAATTCTGAAGACTCAGAGGCAGCAATGAACAGCAGTCAAGAAGAAGCTCAGGAGCAAAGATGTTAACTTGGAGTTCCCAGAGCTTCAGCTGTAAATAAAAAGGATCAAATAAAAAATATATAAATAAATAAAAAGGGTTAAATAAAACATTTGCAGCAAAGATAGATAGATGATAGATAGATAGATGATAGATAGATAGATTGAAAGATAGATAGATAGATAGATAGATAGATAGATAGATAGATAGAGTCAAGAAATAAAGCTTCCTTTGGAACAAAAACGTGTGACCATACAGTTAATATCCATGACCCGCGCCACCCGCTACGGGGAGTAGCTACACAACAGCGGTCTCCTGGACAGACAAGTTTTGCCCTGACTACTTTGGAGGCGAGTGAATGAGATGCAAGTGTGATCAAAGGAACGTTCAAAGGCACCATCTGAGAGGGAATGGGAGGAGCAGCTGAAGACGGAGTTTGGTCTGGCCAAGAGGAGCCCGAAGGCCGGAGACCAAGAGCCAGGTAACTGGAGATCTAGGTGTCAGTCTGTTAAAAGGCGAGCCCCCTTCATGCGCCGAAGGCAACGTAAAAGTGGGGGGATCGAGAGTTGATTTTTTCATTCTGAATCTGAGAACCAGTGGTTGGTCCGTGGCCATGGACATCTTCGTCTCAGCTGAATCCCGGTCCCTCCAGAAGACCCACTTCAAGAGTTGACAAAAGTGCCCCTTGAGAGCATCACTGTGATGTAACGTGGCTGCAGCCAGGGCAGGTGACCTCACTTCCAAATCCCCTGGAGCCAACCACAACTTCCCTGGGTCTGTGCACCTTGACTGTATTGAAACTCTTCTTTGCAAAGCTGCCAAAAGAGGGCTGTGATCCACCTCCTCTCCTCCCCCACACCCCCACCCCCCTACCCCCACCCTCCACGCTCCAGCCCCTCCTGAGGACACACCTGGAACGACACCGAAATCAAAGACCATTTGGCTACAGTCCATGCAACTCCGGCTTTGGCAAGTTGTTTTCTACAGCCAAAAAAAATCAAATAGCCATCCCCTCCCACCTCTTTACCTCCTCCTGCTCTGGCTTCTGCCCACTGGAAAGCATGGGGGATCACACCTGGGCACGGCACGGCGGGGAGGACAGGGGAGGAGGGCTGCCCGCCAGAGTCAGAGCCCTCTCAGAGGCCTGCGAGCTGCAAGCCAAGGTGCCCTCACTCCAGGGAGTCCCCGAAGGCCCCCAGAGCAAACAATAAAGCAGCAGGTACCGGCCGGGCAGCAGGAGCAATAGGTGCAACAGGTGCAACAGGTGCGGGGAGACGGGCGCCCAATGTCAAGGTAAAACTGGTTACTCGCAGGCTCTTTAAAGAAAGCGAGCACTCCACCTGGAGAGGCCTGTGAGGCCCTGCGAGTGAGAAACACTCCTGGACCGGTTACCATTTACCTGCGGCCCCAGGTGCGCACAGAGCTCTGGAGCTCTGCGAGAGGCAGCTGCGCCAAAGCAAAGAGCAGAGCCCTTGCCCAGAAGCACCAGCCGCCTAAAGGCACAGTTGGGTGCAGTCATGCTCCCCCAGTCTGCAAGGCCCAGACAGACGCCGAGGAGTAGGTCTTTGCTGAATGTGGCGAAGCTTCCAGAAGCAGGAGGGCTTTTAAGAGACTGGTGGTTTTCGTTTCGTGTTGTGTTGGATTGAAAAAAAAGAAGAGAAAGAAAAAGAAAGAAAGAGAAAGAAAGAAAGAAAGAAAGAAAGAAAGAAAGAAAGAAAGAAGAAAGAAAGAAAGAAAGAAAGAAAGAAAGAAGAAAGAAAAGAAGAAGAAAGAAAAAGAAAGAAAGAAGAGAGAGAGAGAAAGAAAGAAAGAAAGAAAGAAAGAAAGAAAGAAAGAAAGAAAGAAAAAGAAAAAGAATTGGCCATTAGTAAGGATTTAAAGAGCTGGGGACAGGCTCGAGGAAGTGACTGACACTAAGCAGGATGTGCCAAAGGGACGAGAAGGCAGGGTCTGTCCCATGCTGTCCCCACTGGCCACCTGCAGGTCCCTGTGGCTGCGCTCCCGGGATCTCGGGGACAGGCGACGAGGGCCGCTCCGGCTCTGGGAGGAGAAGGGCGACGGTTTGGCCCAAGGCGGCCTGGGTCCTGACCCCGACTCACCCCACAGGCCAGATGATGGGGAGGACATGGGTGGCCGGTGCTTAGGAGCCCAGGCCCCGAGCCCTCATGAACATGCTGGGCATCAGCCCTCCGCCTGACACGAATGTGGGTGAGTTACTTCACTTCTCTCCAACGGTTTCCTCATCTGCTGAAAAAGAAAAGGGAAGGGGGCAGGGAGGAGTGGGAAAAGAAGCGACAGAAAAGGGGAAAAAATGCTTCTCAACACCTCCTTTTGGGAGAAAATCTCGTTAGCCTTGCACAGTGTGTGGCACAGAGAGGCCTCTCCTTGCCGCCGAGCCTCCACCAGCCTCGCCCTTGTCTCTGGCCCGCTCCCCAGCTGCAGCTCTGATACCCCCACCTTCAGGGTGAGAAGCGGGCCTGACACTCCACGAAATACCCCCCACACCGAGTCTTCCTTGCTTTTACATTTTAGGGGGGAAAACTGTCCTGTATTTACATTTCTGTGGGGGGGCGTGGAAACTGTTTCACAACTGACATCACTGATGCCAGGTGTCATCACGGTTCAGGATTAATTTGCCTCCAATGGTTTCAAAAACACTTCTATCTCTGTGACTTCGAGACCGGAGAGGTGGATCCTCTGCCATGTAGATGGGAAATTTAGGGGGTGGGAAGGCTTGTAGGCCACCACCCTGGCCTTTGCCTGGGATGTGTGTCCTGCCTTGTTCTTGCCAGAGGCCCTTCTCCTCCTTCTGAGGCCTGAACCACTGCCATGTATGGGGAGGACCTCCTGGAAGGTGGCCCACCCCCTGCTCCCTCCACTACTAGCACACTGTCCCCCTCCGTTGCAATCCCTCCTGCCCTACCCACCCCCCCCCCCGGGCCAGAGGCCTGTGATGTGTGTTCTCCCATGGGCACTGGGTGTCCCTGCAAGCAGCCTCCGGGGGGGGGCCACTCCTTCCAGGGCTCCAGGCCAGCGCTGGTTGCCATCGGTACTCTGCTCTACCAAATCCTCAGCTGCCCAGCCTCAGCCAGTCAGTGTCCCAGAGGCCCTGCCTCCGGACACTTGTCTGCTCAAAGGAGGGGATGTGCCCGCCAAGACCTCCCACTCTCCTCTCCAACCTTCAGCCACGCCATGACCTTCAACATCCTTTTTCTGCCTGTTGGGAGCACCAGGAGGGGAATACTATATCAATAGAAGGTTCGACTCCACGTGTTGACTCCTATGTTATTGAAAGTCAGTCCTGTCGGCTGGAGCGCGAATAATAACATTCTCTGATTGGTAGTTGTTATTTTTCCTGGTGACTGTGCCATTCCAGCCTGCTCGGAGTCCTAGCATCACTACCGAGTCATGCATTTCACAGGTCGTCTTTCTCCTTTCTCGTTATCGGGTGACTTTTCACTTGGCCTTTTCTGCAGATCAGCCCCTCAAAATCATGCCATCTGGAAGAACAAAGAGTGAAAACACTGCTTTAAATTAAAGAGAGAAGAAAGTAAAGGGAGAGAAAGAGACTCTTCATCACCCTGAATTAGACCCAATTTTCCCACTCTGTCACCACCCTCACAGGCGCTGGCACAGTCTTCAGAAGCTGTCCCCATTTCTTCTAACTATGGCAGAGAGGGGGGCAGAAAGAGAGAGAGAGAGAGAGAGAGAGAGAGTCATCCAGTGCATTAGATAGATTTGGCTAGATAGATGTCATTGCTCATTAGGAAAACAGGCAATCTGCTTCTCATTCTCATTGGAGAAAATAAATCTGCACAGAGCCCAGCCAAATAATGTGTAGCAAATGATCAATGTTATCTGAGGGAGAAGATGATTGATCCTTTATTTCTTACACCCTCTCATGCATAATGCATACAATCCAGGATGTCCTCAGCTTGCCTCAGGACCTAGCAGTGATGTACCGCATTACCATGCGGAACACTCATTCTGCATTTCTAGTGACAGTCTCCATATCCCTGAGCAAGGAGGGAGCCAGGAATGCTTCAGAATTCAAGAGTCCCTGATAGTGGCATGATGGATTTTTGAATCCCTTCCAGGCCTTTTTACAAACACACGCATGACTCAGGGAAAGTCTCAAAGAATCTCAGGTCTAACATCCCCTAATGCAAAACACAATCGGTAATATTGGCTTCTTTCAGGATATCAGATCAAAGATTAGAAAAATAGGAATTTTCTGAAGAACCAAAAATGAGGTCGATGGCTAACGAGGGAAACTTGTGTTTCTTTTTCGTTAGAGTGAATAGGTTTCAGAGATGGAGTTGATTACTGGTGATCTGGGAAAGAGCTGGCTTCTCAGATATTGTTATCTTAAGTTGAACCTATTTTGTTGCTCCTTCTGCATATGCATTGAACAATCATAGTGACGATGAGGATGACCACCACGGCAGCTAACAGGTTTGAATACTTATTTGCCAGGCTCTGAATGAAGCACTGCCCATGAGCTATGTCATGTTAATGTAAATTTAGGCTTGGAGAGCTTAATTAACTTGCCCAAAGTCCACAGCTAATGACCAATGAGTTCCAGAGCCAATACCACTAATCCATTCATAAAATGCTACTACGGTGGGACTGGGGTCAAAACAGAGGGTTCAGAGTATCAAAGTGTAACTGAGCATCTTTAAGAACTAGGCTGATAGAAAATTTTGTAAAGTAGTCAAAATGGAAAAGAACCGAAGGCTTTTAGCCCTTTCGATGAACTAGTCATCATACTTGATTCTTTACATAAATTCCAATAACAACAATGAGCAAAGTAACCCGCTGGGGTAGGCAGCATCACGCCCCGTGCTGATTATGAAAGGATCTTTTCTCCATCTCGGACCAGCCTTCTCTGCTTTGCAACGTGGGGAGGAGCTTGGGAGTCCGCCCACCACAGGCAGAGCCTGCAGCTCCCTGTTAGGCTCTGTCACCAGGGGCTGCTCCAACCCAGCAACACCACTTCCTCCCTCGGCAGCAGCAGTTCATTCCTGCTCACGGTAGCACTTTCCACTCCAGTAGCAATCGGAGTCAAGCATACAGATTTCCTAACACTCGTAGAGGCAGCCTCACAACACTACCCTTCAGTGACACCAGCACAGCCAGTACACCCTCCTCTGAGATCTGCACCCAAGCCCTGCGAGGCCTTTCCTCCAGTTTTCTAAGTTTTCATAACTCCATCTTCTTTCTTTTTTTCCCCCACTGAGGGATGGTAGCTTCTTCCTGCATCATCTCCTCCACGATACCTGCATGTTCATTTTTAACTTTTTCATTTGTCAAATACTCAGTTAACGATTCTTAATATTAAATTTTTTCTGTTAGTAGAACTCATAGATTGCAGCCTCCTGACTGAAACCCAAATGATACAACCCTCAAACTAGAGATGAGAGTAAGTTGCTTGCATTTACTACTGAGTGATTAGAGTAGCTGGGGTGGAATCCAGCCCCAGGTTTCTCTGGTTCTCCAATACCCCATGATGACTCCCCACAAGGCAATGGTATCTACTTTGCCTACAATGAATAAAAGGACACACATGGAAAACATACAACAGCATGAAAATTAAAGCCTAACAAATATATGGCTCTCATGTAAAATTTTGAGATCGCATTGCTTTAAAATTTTGATCAAGAGTTTTCTTAGTAACAATGACTATCATGCACACAAAGTGAGTTCCATTGCACTGAAATGCCTCATTTAATGAGTTATCTTGCTTCTGTGTTTGATACAATGAGTCCCTCTCGGTGTCCAAAAAAAATGTCATGCAATCCCCTACCTGGTATGGCCAGTGAGTGATCACACCAGGACTGATTCTAGCTCTGCTAAGAAATTTTGGGTAGAAAACCATAAATGAGTCATAACTCAAACCATCATCATTCCCATAATAAAAGAGGCATCCAAACTTCAAGGAGGTCATGGTAGATTTGCCACTTGTCAGTATCTAGGATGACTCCATGATATAATGGCAGATGCCCAGAGACCAAGAGACAGTAAGATCAAAGGGCATACTGTGTATGCCAAAATGGATGGATCCCCCAGACCCACTATACCAATAGGATGATTATTGCAGCTACATATACACTGTGGACTTAAGATGGTTGATAAACCCAAAGACTAAGAGAATTGGGGGCTCAGACTCTATAATGATCAGACACCAAGAAGTCAGAAGCTAGTCCCAGAAGGGAACATTAAGTCCTCATGAGAAATTCCAGGACATGAGGTGTAATAAGGTAAGCTAAGTTTATTTAGATAAATGGGTCTAGAGATATTTACAAGTCTTCTATTAAATTAACCCAGCTCCACAGCATACATACTGAAATGAAAGTAGAAGCTCTTATGCCACTTGAGATATAAATACACATGTGCATATTATACACACACACACATACACACACATATAATGGAAGGGAATATCTTTTCTTATTGTGTTCATGCAAAGTCTGTATTGTGGGAAACCCATCTAAAACACACGGCAAACACGCTCACATTTCTAGAAAATCCTAAGGGACAAAATAAATAAATTGACCAACCTGGTGGCCAAAACTACAGTGAAAGGTAGAATGGTGCATTCACTATAAAGAAAAATGGTCACCTTCCTTCCCTGCAATGCTTCATTCTAAACAAGTGCCCTTGGCAGCACCTACCACAATGTCACACATCCAGTGGATACCTAATAAATACTGGTTGCCTCTGATAACGCTGACAGAACACAAAGGCATTATAATGAATAGTGGGTGATAAAAATATATATAGGTAATGGCTCAGTAGTGGTTGTGTCTTTCAACAGCAGTTTGGAACAATAAAGCCTGCTATTATATTATAGATAGATAACATTAGATGTGAAAACGATAACTCTCCTGTCTGGTGTCACCCAAGGAAAATGGAACTAGGAAGAAAGCACAAGCCTCCTTTTAGTAGCATGAGAGAAGCCACTGCTCACTTGGGGGCTATAATCAAGAATCTACACCCTCTGAATTTAGGGGCAAATTCAGGAAACAGCCACCCATTGAAACAGAAGGTGGTAAAAGTCAGCATACAAGGGGTTAGCATACTCGGTGGTCCAAAGACTCGGTGTGTAAATGTATTGTTGCATGGATTTAGGAATCTATCAGGTTCAACTTTCTGAAGGCTAGAATGTAGGAAATGAAGCTTATAACTTAATCAACTGTGTTTGATAACCAGTGTAAAGAAGAGATGTATCAACAGAGAAGAGGTGTGTGTGTAATCAAGGAAAAGTAGGCAAAGAATGTGAATTTATCGATATTTATCCAATAGTCAATGGAAGACACTGTATTAAGAAATAACTATTCATGTTCTAGAAGAGCGACTCTATTTAGGGGTGCGGAGATTATTTATCCAGCTTTGAGAGGCTTGTGTATAAAATAGCTGCAGGGTTAAGGAATAGAAAAGGACTATAAGAAATTAATATAAGTCAAATTACATCATTTTAGTGTCATACAGGGCATTAAAGGCAGGTCTTCCAACCAGTAGAAATCCACATTCATAAACCATTTAAGGGACTCAGACTCCATGAGGGAGAAGGCACCGGGGAAGTTGCAACTGCATCTGGGTACCTGCAGTAGGCACTGCCATCTGATTTGGGAAACTTGGGCACCATAATGATTGGTAGACAAAAAAATGAGAAGAGGCATTGTACCATGTTTATAAAAACAGGCAGCAGAATGCAGATCTCCATGCTTTCTGGACAGGGCACATGATCTGAGAGTGAGCTCTGTTTCATTAGACATCCGCATCTTCTCAGATGAGATAACCCGAAACCTTATATTTGCAGGTCGTGACTCCCGATCTGAACTGACTCTAGACCACAAAGCTAAGAACAAGTTCCTGGACATTGATGACCAAATTATGTCACTGTCACCCTGAAATATGTCTTTGAGCAGCCAGCTGCCCTACCCACTCTCTGTACCTGCCACAGCAGCCCTGAGTCTGTCACCCAACAGAAGGGAGGGTCAGAATGTACATGTTCACCTTATGGCATGTCATCAAATTATGTCCCTTTTCATGTTTATCCTTAATCTTTCCAATCAAGTTATGAGCAAAACCATGAGAAGGGCCATATCTTAAATGTCTTTCTTTTATGAACTAACATTTATTGTTGAATATACTATATTTCAAGCTCTGCACAAAGATCTTTACACAGATTATTTCACTTATCACAACAACTTTGGGAAGTACTATGTTCTTCATTTTACACAAGTAGAAATCAATGCATGAGAGAGGTGGGTAATTTGCCTGTGATTACATCTTTTGTAAGTAACTAGGTTGGACTTGAGTCCAGGCATACATTCATTACCACTATGGAAAGATGGTGGAGGCATGCAATGGCTAAGTAGACAAAAAGATATGCCCTCCGGTTGCTCAGTACGTCAAGTTAGAGTTTTTGAAAGGGTATGATGCTGGAATAAGAGTAGATGGATTAATAGAAGAGTAAACTGAGAAACAGACCCAGTATGCATCAGAATTTATAATCTGATTTAAAAAGGCATCTCAAAACAATAACAACATGGTGGAAAATTCAATGTGCGATGATAGAGAATGTAGTTCACCATTTAAGGGGAAAAGGTTAAGTTCCTAACCAGTGCTGTATCCTGGAATGTAAGAAACATTTCATATAGACTAAAGATTCAAATAAGAACAAATAAATCATAAAAGCACTAGAAGAAAATATCCATGAAATTGATATAATCTTGGGCTGGGAATTACAGCAAAGATAGAAATCATAAAGGGAAGAGATGAATAGACTTTATTATATATAATTTTTAAAGTTTCTCTTTGACCCCAAAACCATTAACAAGGTGTTTAAAAAGTTGACAAATTGAGGGCTTATGGGGAAAAATTCATGACAAAATAATTAACATGCTTAATACATAATGAACTTAAAAATCAATAAGAAAAATATAACAGCCCAATAGGATTTAAAAAATGAGCAAAAGTTATGAAAAGGCAGATGGTAAAAGATAGAATACAAATGGTTACAAGCATATAAAAAATGCTCTATCTTATTAGTTAAAAATAAATGCAAATCAGGACAACAAACTGATAATATTTTTAATTTAACAGATTAATAGAGATTTTTTTAAACACAAAATCTAATGTTGGCAAGTGTTTGAGAAAACACAGGAATTCTCATAAGCTATTGGCAGGAACATAAATTGGTTTAACATCTTTAGGTGACAGTTTGGCTGTAGCTATCGATTTCTTTTTTCCAGAAATTCTATTTTCTAACATAATTTGTCAAATGTGTAAAAAAAAAAAAAGATTGCAAAGGTATTTATCATAGAGTTTCTTATAATCGCAGAATGGTGGAAACAAACTAAGTGTCCATCTATAAGGAATCAGTTTAATAACCAATGATAAATCCAGCAGTTGATTACAACATGGCTATTAAAAAATTATAACCTAGGCTTAATGTATTGAAATGAAACAATGACCATGATATTATCAAGTGAGAGTAGCAAGTTATTAAACAATACAAATGTGATGATTCACGTGATCATTATCTTAAAAAAAGTAAAATGTATGTGGGGGAGGTGGTCTTATGTGCATAAGAAACAGTACGGGAGAGCACACAACGTGCTGCTAACAATATTACCACTGGATAATGGGGTGACAATTCAAAGATATTTTATTTCTCTTTTTATTTTGTCAACTTTTTCTTTCTTTGGTAAAAAGATTTCATATTGTTTCTATTTTATTTTTATTTTATTTTTCATATTGTTTTTAAAAGACAAGAAGGGGACAGTGCTTTAAAAAAATGAAACTTACCTTCTACAATTCTTTTTGTTCGAGCTCTGATCCTACTAATTTGTGATTTGTTTCCCGCCCCCCCTCCCCACCACACACACACACACACACACACACACACACACACACAACGTGCAAGAAGTGTCTAATCACTGGAAAGGTTCAAGCCCTCCCCTTGGATGGCTGCGGAGCCTGGCTCACCTGACCGCAAGTACAGTCAGGCCTCTGTGGGTCAGAGTATTGTTAGCAGAAGTTTGGGGATGCTGTCCTGAGAGATCATTTGAGTGAACTCCCTCTGGTCCTCTGCCCCCTGAAAACTCTGTAATGAGTGAGGCGTTTGACTCATCCTCTCGTATTTTCCACTTGTTTCCGGAGTTGTTGATTGGCAGGTGGATTAACATTGAGTATTGAATTGTTCAAGAAAAGTCAAATACTGAACTCTTAGGACGATTCTTATGCCGCAAGTGTCTTAAATTTGGAAGACAAAGGAAAAGTTCAAACATTTTGTGACCCTCAAATCTGCCACCTGCCACCCCCTCTGTTTACCCTCACACACATCAATATATATCCACAGACATCATTATTCTCACTTCTCCGAGGACTGGGCCAGAAAAGCTGGAGCTGTCAAAGAGAATCCTCTTTGGGGTGTAACATGTGTCCCCACTTGAGCAATTACAGCCTTGTGTTCATCCAGGCTGGACAGGCTGACCTGTCTCTTAAGTTCTTTATTAAACAACATCTGTACCTCACTCTCCTATTGTGGCGAGGTAAGAGAGAGCTTCTCACGCAGCCTGGTAACAGCTGTTTTATCATTCCTTCTACAATCTAGGAGAACACCAAGGAAAAACTCCCAACTGTGAAGCGAAGATGATTGGAAACACCCTGAACACCAGATTAAAAGCAAGAAAATTGCACCAAACCTCAGAGAGATTTTTTTTTCTATGCTTCACACAGAGGCCCCCCACCATCGCTGACTTCTGGATTAAACTGTTAAAGTTTAATGAATTATTACCATGCTTCTGCAGCAAAAAATAACCTGGGACTTTGTTTTTAACTAAAAGCTCCCTGTACCAGCTGGCAATCTTCCACCAATGCTGGATTTAAAAAAATAAATAAATAAAGATTATGTTTCTCAGCATAGAAACACCCCCCACCCTAATCACTGCATTCCCCGGGCATAGTACACTCAGATTCCAGACAAATAACATTACAATTCATCCTCATCTCAGCAATTGTTACATCAGAAAGAAAAGACAGAGATAGAGCTAAATGAATTGCACGGAGAAAGCCAGGTGGGTAATAAGAGGCAGCTTTCATTTGCACATTTCTAGGGCTCAAGAATCTACTACAGGGCTGTAAGACACAAAATCTGAAAAATTATTTGCCCATATTTTTTCATTTGTTAGAAAACTCCCATTTAAAACAGATAAGGCATAAATAGGGTGGCTGGAGAAGACTAGATGGTGAATTATTCATTCTAGCGGGGCCATTCCAGGTCACAAGACAGGAGACTTCTTATAATCTTAGACATAATAGAGATCGAGGATGACAGAGCTCTGTTAAATCAACTCCTACTGCATTCAATTCTTCAGAACGCAGCACTGATAAGACATTGGTAGGCCCAGGAGAGAAACATCTGAGACGAATTGTCAGGTATCAGAGAAAAGCAGGGCAGGATGCAAGCCTGTTTTCTAAAGCGATTTGTCCAGAAGACCAGACAAAGGGAAAATATTGTAGAAGATTCCTTTATGTCCCCTGATTCCATGCCACCATTATTAAAATGACTATAATAATAGACCAATCAGCACATTTTTTTAAGGTGGAGGATGATAAAAAAAAATCAAGCCCACGACTGGATTTTTAGAACATTTTAAGTGATCATAAGAATATTATGTGTGCCTGGAGGTGCTTTTTTAAAATACAGAAAAGCAAAATAAAGAAATTATCTCTCCTATTACCACTCAGAAATAAAGACATCATTAAGACTTGGTAAAAATGTTGTCAGACTATTTTATATGGAGATATGCGTATCTGATAGTGATAATAATCTAAAGCATATATATTTTTCCCCCAAAATTGGATATATATATATATATATATATATATATATATATTTCTCCTCAAAGCTGGATTTATATTATAAATAGGATGTACAACCTGCTTTTCTTCACTCAACATTCTTAAGTATTTTAATTACAATAGTGTTTTAAATTTATCATCACTATCAAAAATGGTTTTAGGCACCAGTATGCATATTGTACAAACATTAAAAAAAAAACCCTTGATATAGGATCAGGCAATTTCCCAACATATGAAACATGTACACCCGATCCTCGTTTTGCAGTATCCACTGGGGTATCATTAATTGTCTGGAAAAAGGAGACAAGTTACATAATTTCTACAAACTTCAATTTCCTTATCTGCAAAATGCCACCGCACTGTTGCAGGGTCTGCATCCCGCCTAACTTGGTCCTGACCTTAGTTATATAAGCAAAAATATCTGTTAAAAGGGGGAGTCCTAAAATGATACGTACATACCTTAAATATTTTACAGTAACTTAAAATATATAAATGAACATTAATCAAGCTTATGAAATAGTGTGAAAGCTTTTCTTTCTTGTATGAATCACACGCATAATGTACCTATAATTTCCAGCTTTACTTACTTGAACAAGAAGCAGAACATGCAGACATTTGTACAACAAAGTGTAAAATCCTTCTAGATTCCTTCCCCCCACACTAAATGGAACAGCAACTTTTTTAGTGAAATCCTTAAGACTTTCTAAAACACTCAACTTAAGTTTTCATAAAAACAGTATCTTCCTTTCCCGCTTATATATTACCACTTCACATAATATTTCATCAATTTACATAATTTCAGCAACGAACGCATCTGAAAAACAGATTTGGGGACAAGCTCTGTTGATCCTTCTGAGCACACCCACCCACTAGAAGCAGCTGATGGACTCCGTGCACTGCAAGAATAATCCACTGGCCCCCAGCATCCGGTGTGTTGTGAAGTCCAGGCGACTGGTGATAGAGGGGGGAAGGCCTCAGATAAGACAGGCATGGAGTAAGTGGGTGAGGTTGCTATAAACATCAAAAGAGGCAATGCTCACCCAATAGCACGGTGTGTTAGCACTTAATTAGCTCTTGATAGACATTAGCTAAAAACAAAGAGAGAGAGAGAGAATAAGAAAATAACAATACCCTCTGCCCTCTGCATCTCATCACTGTGATCTAGTCCAGGTTCAACCAAGACCAAGCAAAGACAGCCTAGATGTTGAGGATTTATCAGGTGAGTCCTACCAGGACTTGAAGATGGAGGCTCTGGCATAAATCAGATGCGGCAAACTGCAGGTACTTTCCAGGACACAAGTTGTCTGGCTCTGATGATGAGTTATCATTGGATACATTGGATCCCAGAGTCAGATGAAACTGGATGAACTCACAAGCCAGAAAAATGTTTGATCAAACAAGCTGATAATCAGGAAAATAAGACACTGACTGGGCGCGTTAAATATTAGGCTACACTTTTAGGTCCAAACTATCTGTTTCATTATCTCTGGGATAATGAAATATGTTTGCATTTGTAAATGGCTGTTTAGTGTCTTTATTTCTCATGTCAACCATATACCAGTAAAGGAAGCACCGGCAAAAATTTAACTTAAAAGAAATTATAAATCTGCATTATCTTGGCTTTATTCAATTTTTATCATCATCCTTCTCTATCTCAGGAAATTTCTTTTCTTGCCACCAGCTCAGACAGAGCTGTTTTTATTCGGTTTTCCCTGCAGCAAAGAAGATGAGAGCTAACATAGGGTTTCAACGAGCTGCATCTTGAGAGCACAGGAAATGCAAAGCAAGGGTAAGTAGAAAGGACTTAATTGTCTATAAGAGACAGGATCAACAGAGCAGACACTGACACTCAGTAGATAAGATGTCAACAATGCAAATAGACAAGAACAGTAGGATAAATACAGTCAAAATCACTGACAGCAAGACTTGTTGGCTGATTTCTCTTATAGATAATAGTCGCTGACAAAACTGTTGAGGAATAGAAGTTAGAGGAGTCCTAGGACCACGGTTGCAAATGATAAGGAATGTCCTCAAAGAAACCTGGCTGAAGTTTTCATGTGAAATGCCTATGAGGTAACAGAAGAAAGAATGGGAAAAGAGAAGTTTCCTTATGTGACAATTTGGGGGAAATAACTGGGTCACAGAACATACTTGGGTCATGTCAAGTTAGTTCAGCCTTCTTAGGATCACAGTTCCCTTTGATAATCTGTGATAAAGCTACAGACCTCAAAATAGTTTTGCAGTGTCTAACAAAACTACAGGCACTTACCGTGTGACCCCACAATTGGACTATTGGGCCCGTATCCCAAAGAAATGAAAACCTGAGGGTGCCCGGTGGCTCAGTTGGTTAAGCATCTGCCTTCAGCTCAGGTCATGATTCCAGGGTCCTGGGAACAAGCCCCGCATCGGGCTCTCTGCCTAGCCGGGAGTCTGCTTCTCCCTCTCCTTCTGCCCCTGCTAATGCTCTCTCTCTCTCTCTCTTGCTTACTCTCTCTTCCAAGTAAATAAAATTTTAAAAAAAAGAAAGAAATGAAATGAAGACTTGTTCACACAAAAACCTGTACACTACTGCCCATAGCTGTTTTATTCACAATAGCCAAAAACCGTGAACAACTTAATGTTTCTCAGTGGGCACATGGGTAAACAAGTATGCACCACATACTGCTTAGCAACAAATGGAAGTGAGTCAGAGATACACTCAACAACTTGGATAAATCTCCAGGGACTTATCCCGAGTGGGAAGAAAAAAAGCAAATCTCAAAAGACTACAAATTGTAGGACTCTCTTTTTTTTTTTTTTTTTTTTTTTTTTTTTTTATTTATTTATGATAGTCACAGAGAGAGAGAGAGAGGCAGAGACACAGGCGGAGGAAGAAGCAGGCTCCATGCACCGGGAGCCTGATGTGGGATTCGATCCAGGGTCTCCAGGATCGTGCCCTGGGCCAAAGGCAGGTGCCAAACCGCTGCGCCACCCAGGGATCCCTAGGACTCTCTTTATAAAACATTCTTGAAATAACAAAGTTATAGAGCTAAAGAACAGATAAGGAGTTGCTAGGGCTTAGAGATAGGAGAGAGAGGTGGATGTGGCCAGGAAAGGTGTAGCAGGAAGGGTCTTTATGATTGTGGACAGTTCTATACCTTGATTGTGGTAGTGGTTACCTGAATAGTACATAACTGCAAAGAACCACGCACACAGGTATGTGTAAAAACTGGAGAAATGTCAATAAACTGTAGACCTCAATGTCAGTTTCCTGATTTTGATATTGTACTACAGTCATGCAACAATTACCATTGGTCCTGAAACACGGGACTTCTCTATACAAGTTCTGCAACTTCCTTTTGTAATTTGTAATTATATCAAAAGAAAGGTATTCGGGCAGCCCAGGTGGCTCAGCAGTTTAGCACCAACTTCAGCCCAGGGACTGATCCTGGAGACCTAGGATCAAGTCCCACGTCAGGCTCCCTGCATGGAGCCTGCTTCTCCCTCTGCCTGTGTCTCTTCCTCCCTCTCTCTCTGTGTCTCTCAGGAATAAATAAATAAAATCTTTAATTTAAAAAAAGGTACTCAGAAGGGTTGGTCTGTACATATTGATGCAGAAATATAACTTTGCATTATTAAACTCAGTTGCCAAATAGAATCTGTGGTGCGATTCTCTTATGGGATTAAGAGATTGATGATGTAAAGAGTGAAAAGTGAAGAAAAAACAAATTCTAACTTTTTATTTGCTATGCCTCTGTGCTGGTTGAAATTTTTTTACTTGATATTCTGTACAGTTTGAATTTTTTCAAAGTATGAACATATTACTTTTATCATTTAAAAGGCAAAGAAAAATAATATAAATTATTCTTTTAAATCTATGGGCCTTTCATAGGTCCATATACACTTTTGTACACAGTTTTAACAATCTCCTGAAGCCCATCCATGGAGCTCCTAAAGGGTATGTATGCCCCTGACTAAGCACCCCTGCTTTAAAAAATTGATGCCTGCAAACATGAAGAGAAGTAGGATCAGGGGACCTATTAAATATATTCTGTAATCACCCTGGGCTTCATTTGATATGACGCCCAGCCACCCTCAAGTGGGAAATAAAGATTCATTTCTTTGTTTCTTTGGAAGTGACTGCATGTGGAACTCTGAATTGCAACTTTAGGAACCACACCAAGGGTGATCATAACAAACATGAAGGAATAAATTAACATATAAATAACTTATTACTAAGAGTACTTAGAACAACATGAGGAAATAGAATGGTTCTTTGAGCATTTGTTTACTAGCCACATTCCAGGCAATATGCAGGCACTGGAAATAAGGCAGTGAGAAAAACAGGCTTGTTTTCCACCTAGAAACTACTGGGTGCCTAGAGGCATGGGAATGTTCTTGGCCTGCTTAATGCAAGACATCCTATCTTGTTGAAAATCTTCTGTATATAAACAACAAGTATAATTGATATAGAAGAATTATGGAACCAGAGTGGAAATGTTTTATATCAGTTCCTAAAAGAAATATAATACATAAATATATAAAGAAACATCTGATAGATAGATAGATAGATGATAGATAGATAGATAGATAGATAATCCAATCAAGTAGCTATGCTCATCCAGAACCCTTTCAGAAAACCACTGGTTTAATTTTTGACTCAAACATGGTACAAAAGGCGAAATGATTTAGTAATCCAGACAAATCATCTCTTGTTAAAAAAAAAAAAAAAGAGAGGGGAAAAAGCTTGGTAGAGAACTGCAATAGTACATTAATAGGTATAGGACTCGTAGGAACACACATGAAATGATAAAAATTTTGAGGTTGAGAAGCAACTTGTTTTTGTTTCCCTTGCCTTCATACATGTATCTCGCAAGAAGTTTCTGTGGCCAAGTTCTAAAAGGGTGTTGCCTGTGTTCTCCTTTAGGATTGGGACTTAATCAGGATAAAAAGCTTCTGCACAGCAAAGGAAACGATCAACAAAACTAAAAGACAACCTACAGAATGGGAGAAGATATTGGCAAATGACATATCAGATCAAGGGCTAGTATCCAAGATCTAGAAAGAACTTACTAAACTCAACGCTCAGGAAACAAACAATCCGATCATGAAATGGGCAGTAGGAGAAAAGGGAACCCTCTTACACTGTTGGTGGGAATGTGACCTGGGGCAGTCACTCTGGAAAACTGTGTGGAGGTTCCTCAAAGAGTTAAAAATAAACCTGCCCTATGACCCAGCAATTGCACTGCTGGGGATTTACCCCAAAGATACAGATGCAATGAAACGCCGGGACACCTGCACCCCGAGGTTTCTAGCAGCAATGTCCACAATAGCCAAACTGTGGAAGGAGCCACGGTGTCCATCGACAGATGATGGATAAAGAAGATGTGGTCTATGTATACAATGGGAAATTCCTCGGCCATCAGGAAGGATGAATACCCACCATTTGCTTTGATGCTTCAACGTGGATGGACCTGGAAGGTATGATGCTGAGTGAAGTAAGTCAGAGAAGGACAATCATCATATGGTTTCATTCATATGGGGAATATAAGAAATAGAGAAAGAGATTATAGGGGAAAGGGGAGAAAATGAGTGGGAAATATCAGAGAGGGTGATAGAATGTGAGAGACTCTTAACTCTGGGAAACAAACAAGGGGTAGTGGAAGGGGAGGTGGGTGGGGGGACGGGGTGACTGGGTGATGGGCACTGAGCGGGGCACTTGATGGGATGAGCACTGGGTGTTATACTGCATGTTGGCAAGTATAATAATAAATAAATAAAATAAAATAAACTCAAGAATCAAAAGAAAAAGAGAGAGAGAGAGAAGCAACTTCATATAGAATACATGTGGCTAATAACATCCTGCAGCCAGACCACCCGGCTTGGAAACCCTAATCTGCCACTTACCAGCTTTGTTACTAAGAGACCTACTCACTCGCTGTGCCTCATCTTCTTCATCTTTAGAATGGATGCATGAAAGAGCTGTAATGAAGGCTGAATGAAATCATGTTCTAAAGACGTATTTGCCAAACTTTACAGCTAATGTTTATTGGACTGAAACCAAATGTTATGGGTACTCAGAGAAAAATATGCCTGGAAAAGGAGTTATTCAAATAGAGAGGAATGCACCAGGTGGTGCTATACCACCAGGTGGAGGGATGCAGAATCCAGGCCAGGCCAAGGTAGGAAAGTGAGAGCAGGTTTGGAAAAAGCAGCCCAGGAGAAGCAGGACAAGAAGACAGAGCCTGGGGGTGTCTGGGTGGCTCAGTCAGTGGCACATGCGACCCTTGATCTCGGGATCATAAGCCTGAGCTCCCCATTTGGTACAGAGATCACTTAAAAATCAAATCTTAAAAGAAAAAGAAGACGACGATGACAACAACAGAGATTGGCCAGAAGGGGCAGATTAGAGGCTCAGCAAAAAGAGATCTTGCCCGCCAGCTAAGGATTTGGGTTTTACTTGATAAGCAATGCTAAACCCCTGAAGGATTTTAAACAAAGAAGACACCCAATCAGGGCTATGCTTCAGGAAAATCAACTTGTCCCATGTTCGACAAGTAGACAGGAAAAGCAGTTACAAAACCATTATATTATTAATGGTTGGACATCAGAAAGGATGTAAGCAAGGCCAAAGTGGAATGATGACAGTGGAGATGAAAGAGAACGGAAAATAACTGAGGAAAGAGACGGAAAGACTGGGAAAATGGCTGGGCCAGCAGAAGAAATAGACAACTATGAAAATAGAACTGAGAAATTACTATGTGCCAGACGTGCTAGGCAATTCCCCACAAGTTTTCACAAGTAATATGTCAAAGAATCAAACAAAAGTAACCCTTTGTTTACCCACAAGAAACTGAGGCTCAGAAAAGTTGAGCTATTTGCCTAGATCATGCAGCCGGTGAGAAGCAGAATCAAGATTTGAACCCCAAGCTCCCAGGTCCCAGACCAGATTCCATGCTCTCTCCAGGAACCCATGCTGGTGCTGCAGGGGGGAGGGGTCCAACTGTGTTTTTGGACACACCTCTGGACTTCTAGATGGATTTTTTTCAGCGGGCGCTAGAAAGGCCTGAGGAAGTCCAGGCAGGGGCCCTGAGGGTTGGAGGATGGGATCCAGAAGCTTCGAGGAGGTTTTGTAAGGATTAGTGAAGTCGCTGAAGTGAATAATCAATAACAGATCATTTATAATTATTAACTTGCACGTTTGTGTGCTAGGATGTAATCGTGTTTGTCTGAAGAGCCAACACAGCAGTTTTAAAGGGATTCACAAACAGAAGAAAGCTGCTGTTCTCTCCAGTAAGCAATATTTTAGTGGCAAAACACCCTGTGAATGGTTTGTGAGTACAAAGCAGCAAGCATGTTGAATAGCTTTTTACAATGTCACGTTCTCTCCTTCCACTTGGGAAGGAAGCACAATGCTACCATAAGCAGATACTAACAGCACAGATGCTGGCGCTGATGTGAGCATAAATGCTGTCCCGCACCAAAAAAAAAAAAATCACCCCAAAGTACCGTGCCTGCATAAATCTCATATTTTTATGAATCACTGCCATTACGGCAACCGCACACTGAAAATTCGTGTCTTAGGATGTGAATGGATCTTTCCTGATAGTTTAGCTTATCTCACACTCCTCATAATTTATACTCGTCCGTGTATCATATCCAAAGAGGGCTTTGCTTCGTAGGTTGCTCGGGGGGCAGTCTGTACCCCGTTTGGCTAAAGTTTGAAAAATAGAGTTTAATTGTAATCCAGCGGAGCAAAGTCTTTCTCGTGCCTCTGTTACCATGTTGTGAACATCCGACCACAGATTCAACATTAATTTTTCCATTTCTTATCAACAGTAGTTTTTCCAGAGCCAACAAATATATTTTACCATACAATTTTATGCTTTGTAAAAGGTGACCTATACTTTCTTTTCAAATGCAGTTTCTTTAATGAAAATATTGTAATGTCAGTCCATGCAAAGCAAATGCATATTAATATGCGTTTACATCTGTCTCATATTAATATTCATGCCTGAATCCACATCCCTACACAAAGCCAATTTTCTGACCATCTGTGTGATGGCTGGTGGATGCAATGAATAAATTTTATTTGTGAGGGGAGTGATAAATCATGTATCTTCAGTTTTTCACCCACAATCTTTCCTCTTAGGTGCAAAAATGTTTTCATCGTGGTTTGGAATATTTAAGTAAACGAAACGGATTAACCCCTTAATATTCCTACAGTTACTGACAATTTTATAAAGGCCACGAAATTGCAATCTCAACACTTCTAACCCAAAATAAGGAGACGGGGCGATGGATTTACTTGGTTGGATTTGACATCTCAGGTTCCTGTGTGAGTTCCAGTGTTTTATAATAATTTTCTGTGTTGTTTAAAATGCACTGTAGCTGTTTTTGAAAAGCATCACAGACGAAGAGAAGGCCTTTGCAAAAAGAGTGTATTCCTGAAGAAAGGCCTTATAACCATCAAGTATCTTACAAGTCGTGAGAAGTATAACCATACACGATGGAAAGATTTCAAACAGGAAAAGTTTATCAGTATTTAGATAATGATCTCCGTACTTGCAATTTTACCCAAGTGAAATATCAAGATTTCAGCAGTAACAACTTGTTTGTAAATTCGGTGATCTTTGGGGGAATATTGCCTCCAAATCTTCGAAACGATTGCCTTTCAGGATCTGAGACAAATGCAGTTAATTAACCTGGCAAACAGAGCCCAAAAGGAAGGATTCAATTGAAAAACAATCATATCATGGTAGAGAGAGCCTGAAAACTATTGCACCCCAAAGAAAGAAGGATGATCTGGGGGCTTGGATAATGAGAACTGTGTCGGGTGGTCTGAGATGGTTTTCTTGCCTCTTCCAGGAATGCTTTCTATGAATTCTAGATGATTGGGCTACTAGATTGAATCCAAACCCAAAGTTTCCATTCAATTTAGTTTACCTTCTCTGAGTTAGACAGGCTTTCCTAAGGTCCCTAAGAATGTCACAAATAGCACAAACCATAACTTCCAGGTCAAAGCAGAAATAAATTGGAACTTAGTGTTCTCGCTTACAGGCTGCCAAGAGTCTCTACATCAGCTGTAGCGACACTGAACGGAGTGACAAGGTCAAACAGGAACCCTGAAAGCCATCAATCTACTGTACGTACAGCCCCAGTTAGCACATGGATATTCAAACCACAAATGGAGCCGGTTCAGAGAAATTTTGTCCCAACTAAGCAACAGTTACTGACTGAGCAGCTGCTCCCTGCGAGGGACCGTGCTAAGAAGGAGCCGAAGCTGCCATGCTGCCCGCAGGAAGCTGACCAGCCAACGGGCGATGAAGACAGGCTCTCCCCCAAGAAGATTCCCAACCACGAAGCTGGTGTGTGATAAATAGGAACTGAGTAGGGCAAAAGGAATTTTCAAAAACGGCGCGATTTCCGCAGGCCCAGAAAATCAAGGCTCCTCTCACCAAGAGGAGTTTAACACCAGTCTCAAAGGCTGCAAAGATTCAGATGGTCAAAGAAAAGAAGTCACAGCGGCTGGGAGGAGCTTTACAAAGGCAGGAAATAGTTCACCGCAAGGGAGCAGTAGTGGTGGGTGGAACTGTGGGTAGCCTGCTCTGGTTACATCTTGAGAATTAACGTGCAAAACTATGGGAGCAAAGGGAAATGGTTTTGAGCAGCAGCACATACAGGCATTAAATAACACTGAATTATAAAGTCAGAAAAATAATCTCCTACTAACTCCGTTAAGTCTCCCAAGCGCCTCAAGAAGACAGCCTTGGGTTTGGTGCCAATGCGTCTTTCACGCCACTCCAGTACTTGCTAAATCTCGAGTTCTCCCAACGAGAGCCAGCCTCAGGCCCAAAGTCTCCAGGCTGGAATTTAACAACATTGTTTGCTTTCTTTCTTCTTCTTTTTTTAATTTATTTATTTATTTATTTATTTATTTATTCATTCATTTTTTAATTGGAGTTCAATTTGCCAACATAGAGCATATCACCCAGAGTGTGCTTTCTTGATGTAGGTTTTCAGTGTGACTTTATTTCATACCAGGTAGTATTTTACTGGTCTTCCATTTACTGGTCTTCCATGACCCTTCCTTTTGGGGAAAATTTATTTAAGATGCTTTTTAAGCTGTTGGTGTTTAAAGATAAGTAGTAGAATTAGTGAATGTGATGAGCCAATGATGGAAGTTTGGAGAGGACTGATACAGAACGGTGGCAACTGGCAAGATGGAAAGATGGCTTGGATTCAGGTCGGAAATGCCTCAATTTAGCAGCTCCCTGGATCTGATCATGGCCCTTGATTTCAGTTCCACTGGGAATTCTAAGTATCCCTGCATCCCTTACGTATGGGCGTTGCTGAGGTCATGTTTGTAAAATCTCTTCCGGGTCTAGAATTTTTCTAAACTACATCTGAACGTTTTCACATAAACGTGAAAGGAACATTACCTAAACGAGAAATGGAGAAAAACATAATAGGTCACCAAGCCCTACCCCTCACTGATTTAACGTAAGAGATAAAACCATAAAACACTCCACCAGCAGCAAAAGGATATTGCTTTCATTAGATCGCTTAGGATTTCACACCATATACTTAAGTATGATTTAGCATAATATTGATGCTTGTTTATATTTGCTACCTACCTATTTCACAGTGATGTTATAAGGATTAGTGATATAATATTTCTTAAGCCTTTTCGGCTCTTAAAAGAAAATATGCACTATAAAATCAAGGTAATAGTAATAATAGTCATCATCATAATAGCAATAACTGCTCATGCATTTTCAAACGTGGGCTCTGTGTTGATGGAAAGGGAAATTAGGCTGTAAGCTAAAAATGCATGCCTATCAGCCGGTTGGAACGCAAAGACTTAGGATGGGATAATAGCGATGCTCTCTGCAATTTATCAGGGTCTGGAGTGGGGTCTGGGATCCTGCATGTGCGTCACTCCTGGGTTGCTGATGCCACTGGTCTGAGGCTACACTGAGTAGAAAGGCGTTAAGCCACACCTGAAATACATGCTGGTGACTGTCAGAGGATTTAAGGAAGCACGTCTAAACGTATCTTGGCAAATCTGTCACCGATGCTGAGGTCGCCCCCATGTTTGCCCCTTTTTGTGCCTGGTGGTCTATCTCCACTGTCCAGTCCACCACCGACGTGAAAACTCTGTCTCTCATTGTCTTCCTCTCATTCCCAAGCCGGATTTGAGCTCTTTAAGAGCAGAGACCCATCATTTATTCTAAAAACTGATCACAAGGTCTGAATGAAGATTTATGTTCAAAAATGTTGATTTCAGAACTCTGGAACATCAGAAAGTAGGGAAATCCTGTTTTATATAAACTATTTGATAATGTGGGAGATGTTCATGATATGGCATCAAGTTAAAGAGCAGGCTACACAACTATGTGCGGCATCATCTAAATTTAAATAAAGGGAGAGAGAAAGAAAGGAACAGGTGTAATTAATAAATTGTCTTCTTGTCTTTTTTTTTTCCTACTGAGTAATCATTAGCAAGAGGATGGCAATGTGATTTCCCCATCCCCTCTCACTGAAGAATAGCAAGGCCTGTGAGGTTGAACACTCTTTTGTTCCAAAAAGGAGTTAACATCCTGGCTACTTCAGTCGTATAGCAAGAGTGAGCAAGGTTGACCTTTGTGGAAAGGGATGACTACCGGATGCTAGAGACCCAGGGGAAGAGTTAGATGTTTTAATACTGGGACCAGGGAAGTCAAGCCCTGGGTTGCTGCTCCCTGGCTCTCTTCAATGTGCCCTACAGGAGGGCACGGGCCCTGGAGATCTGGGGTCTCCACAGTTCCCTGGGGGCTCTGACACCAAGAGGCCTCCACCACTGAATGGTCTATGCAGGCTGGGACCACAGTGGACTGAAAACCAGAAGCCTTCCCAATTTTCCCAGACTGTGCAAGCCCTTGGGGTCTTTTATAACCTCAAGGAAACTGATCAGGCAAATTGGAGGCTAAGTATTTTTAATGGGATGAGGAAAAAAACTTTTAATGTCATTTTTTTTTAAGATTTAATTTATTTATTCATGAGAGACAGAGAGAAGGGCAGAGATACAGGCAGAGGGAGAAGCAGGCTCCGTGCGGGGATCCCAATGTGGGACTCGATCCCAGGACCCTGGGATCATGACCTGAGCCACAGGCTCAACTACTGAGCCACCCAGGTGCCCTTTAATGTGATTTTTAATATTATAGGAAAGTGCATATTAACATATATATGTACATGTACCTATGCATCTAAGAGAAACACTGGAAGGAAATACTCCAAAATGTTCATGATAGTTAACATTTGACTGGTTTATGGAGATTTTTTTTCTTCCTTACACATTTCTGTATTTTTCAAAAATTATGAAAAACACCTAAGTTTCTTTTAGAATTAGGAAAAGAAAATATCGGGGAAAAAATGTCATTTTTAAAAATCAAGGCCTATAGGGACACCTGAGTGGCTCAGCAGTTGGGAGTCTGCCTTTGGCTCAGGGTGTGATCCCAGTTTGAGGATCAAGTCCCACATCGGGCTCCCTGCATGGAGCCTGCTTCTCCCTCTGCCTGTGTCTCTGCCTCTCTCTGTCTCTGTGTCTCTCATGAATAAATAAATAAAATCTTTTTAAAAAATCAAGGCATATATTTTATTCACCTTTTTTATATGCAGCACCTAGCACAGTTCTGGTATACACCCAGGCACTCAAATAAATGATAACTAAATTAAATTAAATAAACGATTCAAAGCCCATGCCATAATGGTCAGTAGATAATCACCTTGGTGTATAAGAAACAGTCCACACACATAGAAAGAAAGTACTCCAAGATAGCTATCCTGAGAACATCATTTTATAAAAGACTATTAAAAATCATCACGAGAGAAGGATCTTGTAGGCATTAAACAAATGCGATCTGGACTCAGGGACAGTGTCCTTGATTTGGAGATAGAGGCTTTGTTTATGTCCCCATGTTACCCACTAAGTACATCCCTGTGGTAAGTCTGACCTCTCCAAACCTCCAATACTTCATCAGTCAGTATAAGTTCCCCCAACTTAAACACGGCATTAAGATCAAATGAGGGTAGGATGTGAAAGCAATTTTGAAATTGTTACGTACTATACCAGACTATTTTTATTACTGAAACATGTATTTGACAGAATGAAGGACTAGGAATATAGTTAATTATTTTACATCATTTAGCAAGTAAAAAAAAAAATCACTAGACATCTGTATCATGCTCCTGCCTCTGTCCAATCAGTGATCTAAATCATTCTTAACATGATCACAAACTAATGTGATAAAAACAAATTTAGACAAAGGGTTGCTGGAGGGGAAGTGGGGGGCTGTTGGGGCAACTGGGTGATGGGCACTGAGGAGGGCACTTGATGGGATGAGCACTGGGCATTTTACTATATGTTGGCAAATTGAATTTAAATTTAAAGATGTAAAAATAAAATAAAATAAACAAATTTAGACAGAGGAAATGAAGGTTGGTTAGTGACTTTCTATACTTTACCATGTGTTTCATACACATATTCATTCTTTGAACAATATTTTTGTGTCAGACACTCTTCTAGGGGCTGCAAACCCAAAAGTGAGCCAGGTAAGTGTCCCTGCCTTAGTACAACTTTGATTCTAGTGGGGAAGAGATGACCAGTCGACAAGTAAACAGAAGAGAATCCAAGATTGGGATAAGTGTTATGAAGAAAATAAGCAGGATTGTGGTCACCAGCTTCCAAGATGGCCCTCAGTGATCCCTCCTCTTGAGATTTACATCCTGCGTAGTCGCCTCTCACAGAGTCGGTCTCACTGACCAACAGAATATCACTAGTAATGATCTATCACTTTCACAATTGGGTTATAATAGATAGTGTGGCTTCTGTTTGGTCACCTTCTTATGCTCTCACTGGGGGAAAAGCCAACTGCCGTATACTGCAGACACTCAGAAAGCCCACGGCAAGTTCCATGTGGCAAACAGCCGGCAAGGAACTGAGACCTGCCAGCAACAGTGTGAATAGTCTTTGAAGTGGATTTTCCAGCTCTTCCGATGACTGCGGCCCTGGTCAACAATTTGGCTGCAACTTCTTGAAAGACCCTGAACTGGACTGCCAGCTCCCAGATTCTTGACACACAGAAAATGTAAGGCAGACAAAAAGCCTTATTGTTTTAAGCTGTTGAATTTGGGGAAAATTTGTTACACGGCAATAGATAAGAATACAAGAATGTTGAAATAAATTGGGAAGTGGTTTGCGAAGACCTACTTGAGGAGGTTACATTTCCTCTGAGACTTAAAGAACAAGAATGAGCTCTGCAAAAAACAATCAAAGAAAACCCAGCTAAGTCTAAGGACTACCCAGCAGAAACGGGAAAGGGCTTGGAACATTTAAGAAGCAAACAAACGTTTCTCCTCAGTCTCAGTCTGTGCATTGACTAGACAAGTCTCCACTTGGACCCCTCTGTGTCCCCTACGGCCAGCAATTCCCACTTCCCATTGTCTTATTCACCGCATGTATGCTTTTTCCCTCTAACATTTCATAATGGAACTCTCAGCATGGTGGCAACTCTCCATAGCGCAGGACTATTGCAAAATGTTTTGCAACACAGGCCCTTCCACTAAATTCTCAGAGAATCTCCAGTGACTATATCACATGACAACCCTAATCTCTCCCTTTCCTCACTTTTCAAAATAGCCTCCAGGAGGCCAGTATTGTCCCCAGATTAAAACTATAGTCTAACCTCAGGAAACACAGAGTGCAGTGACTGAGAAGATCCTTAGTCACTAAAGGTTCTTAGATATGAAACTTAGCTCCGTCACTTATCAGAAAACAAACTTCATCTCTCTAAACCTCATTTGTTTAAATAATCTGTACAAATATCAAATGAAGTAAAATTTGTAAAATGCATGAGCCTGGTACATGGTAGCTAATATTAAATTCTTTCTCTTCTTTGCCCAGCCAAATCCCTCCCACTCTTTCAAATCAAACCAAAGCCAGATCTCATCCAAGAAGTTCTGGTAGCTCCACTTACCCTCTTCTTTGAATTTATATGGGATGGGTTACCTTTCTTTGGGGGTAGATGGCACCCGAGGGCGAATGCTCTCTGTGGAAACCACAGGATATCCCGGACAAAGTCTTAAGCCATATGGCGGTCTTCCTTTTCTTCACTGCAGACCACAGTGAAGGGAGGTCTGCTTACCTTTCTGCTCTTCTATACCAACCTTTTGAGGTTTTATTTCCCCCATCAGTGTTGATTGTAGAACTGGACAGTCTCTACAGTACCCACTCCTTCCTCATTGCCACAAAATAAAACACAGGGACCTTTACAACCCAAATGTAAGCTACCTAGACGTCCCCATAAAACCTTCTGGCACTGATGGTGCAAAGCAAAGATGGTGCAGCAGTCTTAGCATCAATTTAAAAAATGCTCAAGCCTGAATTACCATCACCTCAGGATCTCAGGACTCTGGAAAGAAATTCTATTTCCCGAGTATCCCTTTGCTTGGATTTCCTGCTTGCGGTGATGTCTCTCTCTCGACCTCTGTTGTCCTGCCTCTTCCAGTTACTCTCTTCTCTCCCACCCATATCCATACCAATGTGGATGTGGCTCCTCCTTCTTCCCTCCCTCACGAATAAGGCATAAGGCAGAGTTCTGAGAGTGACAGGGGAACTTTGGTACAACCAGCACAGCAAGCAGCTGAATGCCTACTATCACAATTCCTGTTATGAACAGTCCACCAGCTCCAATCTCCTAAAACCTGTTTTCCTCACACAAACATACTAATAATCACCATGGAGGAGGTAAAAAAAGGGGGGGGGCTTAAAAAATGGAAAATTTATATGGTAAGAAATGTTCTAAATTTCTTAGTACAGACCTTGGACCTATCATTCAGATTCTCTCAAAGGGCATCAAAACTGTGAATCCAAGATTCACCTTCTTTTTCTTGCTACTGTTGTTTCTCTCAAGGATTGCCTCTTTCCATAATCACCTTGCTTACGTTGGATTGAGCCCTTAATTTTTTTAAAGAACTCTCCCCTCCTTAAGGTGAAGATGTAAATCCAAGGTGTGAACTATTGTTGTTGTGCATGCCTACCTTCTTCCAGCATATGGTTGACATTTCCAAGCACCTCCACACCAGAAGGTCCCACCTCCCAGGGTTCCCAAATTCTCAGCCACCCTAACTGACTCCTATGGCATAGCCTTCCTTTACCTGCTAGCTGAGAAATCCTTCAGGGCACATGCTCAGGGTTTTTACTTTTTTGTCCCTGTGCCCCCAATGCCTAGTTGGAGTCATACAAGAAGGTCTTGATGTCTTTATTGACTGATTGATTCTTGAAACCACACCCACTTATCAATCAGTTTTTGCTTTCTTCATAATTGACCTCATCCACATGTACTCATGGCAAAGGCACCATATGTTAGTTCTTATGTTGGACTAAATAAAGAAAAATTTGGAAAGAGCTTCACACATCATCTGGGTAATTATCCTGTATTTATAATAGAGCAGCTTAATGTCCCTGCATTAATAAATGACTCAAATGCTGCTACAAGGGCTGAGCATGATTATCTGAGCTTATTACTTAACCCACTCAATTAAAAAAAAAAAAAAAGAATCTTGTGATCTGATGCGATAGTATAGAACCTAAATGTTCTTTAACTCCAGCAAGGAACAAAGCTATTTACTGATATGGAGGTGGGACATGGTCAGCTGGTGGATTCTAGATTCTACAGGCCTAAGAGACCTACAGAGAAGGTGGTTTTGTGGTCTGCTTAGCTCCCTGCCTGGCTTCCTCCCTAACATTCAAACTAAATCCACTTAAACCTTTACTTTAAAATCTGTCCCTATTCCAGCCTTGGGCACCAAACTTGTCCATTTGCCCTAACCTGAGGAAGGACAAGGAGCCTTAAGCTACTAGCCTGGACTGTTGATAGGACTTTATTCTGGTCTCCAGGTTCACTCTGGCATTGGCACCCTAGTTCCCAGATAAATAAGTTTCTGCTTTGTAAGTGGCAGTAATTTGGCCCCAAGCCCACGGGCAGAAGTAGAATTTACACCTTCAAACCCCAGGGTTCTTGGAACCTGACAGCGGGATCCTCCTACAGGATCTATTGCATTACACAACTCTGCATTGGCAATTCTGTATGAGCAACTCCATGGCAAATAATTTGCCTTTTTTGAAATCCTAGAATTCACTTATCCTTCCCTGATTTGGGTTTCATAAATCTTAAATTCAGTTTGAGCTTTTTAAGGATACTTTCCCTATCACTTCCTACCTCTGCAATCATCCCCAGTGTGGACCTGAAGTTCTCAATCCTTCAATCAGTGCTTCCCCACCAATTATACATCGTGGCACACATAGACTGTAAGACTTGCTCCTTTTTTTTTTTGAGGTACAATCGACATATAACATTAGTGTCAGATGTACAACATAATGATTCAATGTTTATATATATAGTGAAATGATCACCACAATAAGTCTAATTACCACCCATCAGTACATATAGTTAACAATTTTTTTCCTTATGATGAGAAACTTCAAGATCTACTCTCAAACATGCAAATATACAATACAGTGATATTAGCTACAGTCACCATGCTGTACATACAAGATTTATTCGTATATTGTACAGACGTTCGCAGAGGCCACTGGACCAGAGAAGGGCCTCTGGCCACCTCGGACCCCCTTTAGGTACATTCCAGCTGAAAGTACCACTATTTGGGTGCACTGGTGGTAACCCATTGCATGGCCTGCTTGCATGGCCTTTAGCCTCGGTCCACTATTTTAAGAGTTGGTTTTTTGGGTCAGCCTGGGTTTTTCAGGTCTTCTTATCTTCAACCCTGATTGTCTCTGCAAAGCATTAATGTTTCCATATTTTTAAAAAGATTTTATTTATTTATTCATGAGAGACACACAGAGAGAGAGGCAGAGACACAGGCAGAGGGAGAAGCAGGCTGCATGCAGGGAGCCCCACGTGGGACTCGATCCCGGGTCTCCAGGATCACGCCCTGGGCCAAAGGCAGATGCTCAACCCCTGAGCCACCCAGGGGTCCCCAGTGTTTCCATATTTTATACCAACTCGAAGATATGAGAGACACAAGTATAGAAAACCTGAATTTCTTCAAAGTCAAGTTGCCCAGTCACAAAGCCTCCCGATTCAAAAGAATGAGAACCTCAGAGCTAAGACAAAAGACACGAAAAACAAGCCTTCTCTCTTTTCCTACCTCCGATGACCCGTTTGCCACAACGTTTAGTGTTATGCATTATACGCCTTAAATTGTGGCTCCCAGACGATGGGCTAAGCTCTCTCCAGGCATCATCACATTGATTTCTCATGTCATCTTCAAGGCAGAAATTGTTGATTCTAACTCAAAGGTGAGCAAACTGAGGCTGAGGGCTAAGTGACCTCCCCACGAAGGACTAACCAGAGTTTGAACTCAGATCTTTCTGACTCCAAAAGCCACGCTCGTGAGATACATCACCTAAGGCATTGGCATTGTGCTTAGTAGTACAAGTAGTACAACAGGCATAAAACGTATTCCACACATTATTTTTAAGAAATGTCATATTCCTTATTTTCTTTTAACCAAACAAATTTGGTTTCAAGGCTTCATGACAAAGCAGAAATTTAATCTCAGTCATTATGGAATGTCCTTTTTTTTTTTTTTTTTTTGGAGACAATTCTCCGTGGATCTTTGATGCTCCTGCACATCTGGTGAGCAGAGGTCCTGACCTGACTGACCTTCATTCTAGATCATCTTTTCAAAGTCATCTTCTGTAGCAAACAATGTTGGAAGATAGAGACAGTGTCTCTCTCCAGAGTGAAGGGCTCGCACGCTTCCTGCCCGTTATACAAGACTGGCAATCCCTAAGCTCAGAGTTCCTCTTCCCATACTGCAAGCAACTGCATGTGCAGGTGTCATCTGGCTCCCCTCTCACCACCTGTGAGCGCTGCGGCCCAGAGAGACAATACAAAAATGCTGGTGCTCTGGCAACACGAAGAAAATGCTGCGTCCTCTCTGACCCAGAAGTGCATCTTCTGCTGGCATCCATGAAACAGCCATAAGTCATCCCCTGGCAAGTAGGATACGCTCTCAGACTTTTCACTGCTCTTGACATCCACCCCTCTCCAGAATCTCACAGAAACCTGAGAGGCTCCCACATACCCAGAAAACAAAGTCAGACCTCCAATCTCCCATCCATACGGTCACAGCTGCTGCTTTATGGCCCAGGTTCACTTTGTCCAGAGACAATGACCCCAAAGGTTCTGGGTGGAAGGAGACATGGAATCCTTGGCTTGATTAGCAAGCCCTGTGCCTAGGGCCCAGTCTTCCATACTGTCTCATTCCCCCCCAGGCCACTGTGAGAGAAGAGGGTACAGGTATCTACTCTGCCAAGATCCTGGCAGTCCTAAAGGATCTCTTCCCTCTCCTGCTCTTCCTTCTTTCACCTCTCTACTCTCCCCCGATCTCCGGGACACTGTAGTATAATCAGCTTCACAAGTTTAGGCTTTCCTAAGTGAAGTCCCCTCCTGGGCCAAACTTCCCCTGAGGCAAGTGACCCAAGGAATGACCACCTCCTCGTCAGGCACAGGAAAGGCAAAACACAGGCCACATCTCAATAAATGATTCTGCCACAATAGCAAGCACTCAGCACGGTAAAAATCTGGCTCTGCTTTCTTTTTCTGGCTGCGGCATCTATTTACCCCTTTCTGGTATCTTTGGCTTTAGGCATAGGTAGGAAAATCTCTCTTGGTTTCCCTCTCTCAATTATATCAAACTACTGAAAAAGAAACTATGTTAGCTTTCTTTCTGCTGGTCCATCAAGTTAAGAAGAACATTATCTGAAGTACCACCAACACCACCACCACCACGACCACCACCACACACACATAAAATAATCATGATGACAATGATGACAACAATAGCACCCTCTTTCTATCCTACATATATTTCTTCTTCCTGCGTGGCCGACCCCAACAAAGAGGTCTGGGGAAAATGAGCTGAAACAAAGTACAACCAATTCAGCTTTAAAAGGATTCTTGGCAGTCTCTGGGTTTTGCCTTATTTGCAACCAATTAGGTCAACATTGATATCCTTTTAACCACTGATTGTACTGAAATATTTATGATATTAATACAACGGCACTGGCAAGATTTCCTACAGGTGCCAACTCTTCTGTTCTCCCAATTTTAAATAAATCCTCAATTCTCTTAGTCCCCAAACAGCCCTGGGTATGTGGTAGCAATTGGTTTTAATGACACAGTCTACATCTACCACTCTTGCAAGGCACGGACAGTGCATACACCCTGGGGGTTATAAGCTTGTCTAGTTATGAAGAAATGTGGCCCTAGTTATATTTTCAGAGATCCCACATAAATAATTCTTGCTGCAAAAGAAGCAATTGAATCCTCCCTCTCATGTTTTATCCCCCCTTGCAATTTTAGGGTTGTAAACTCCCTCTTGCACGAGGACTGGGTCTTTGCCTGTCTTGTTCGTGCCGTATCTCCTAAGCCTAGAAGAGTGCTTTGCCTATAAAGAGTTTAATAAATATTACTTGACTAAATGAATGATCATGTGAACAGATGAATAGATTTTGTTAAGAGCTAGAAGATTAAAATATCCTTAGATTCATATCCAAAAGTTAAAATGCTGCTGTTTTTAGGTTTCTGTGGAATCAGCTCTTAAATAAAATGGCTCCCTGTAAATTTGGCACGCCAAGAGGGTCAACAGAAAATATCTCCTCTCCTTACCAATAAAATAGAATTATTCACTACTTGGCCTCTGTAAATATTGGGGGTAAGGGGGCTTTCAAGCTCTTAGTTAGTGTTGTATGTAGTGTTTCTTAACTGGGGGGCTACCTGTGTTTTTTATGGGATTGTTCTATGCATTCCAGGAAGCACACCATCATTTCTGGCTCCCACCAAGCATCAGAGGGAAGGCTAGTGCAGGATGAGTAGGTGCCAGTTGGGCAAGGAAAGCCGACAAGAGTGTCCCAGGTAGAGGCAATAGGTGGAGAGGTAAAGAGTGACAGGCTCTGTTCATTCTCTCTTACAGCTTTGTTAATGGGGTCAGAGGCAAGTTCGAAGTCCAGCTGCCTAGCCCAGAATGCAGGGATCACCGGTTCCAATCTGCATGGCTTGGGACGAGTCACAAGTCTGCCTCGGTTCTCACCTCTGTAACATGGGGATAAAGATCTTATTCCGTGATAGATTTGTTATTAGGACAGAATAGGATAATCTACTTCAAGTGCCTAGCACAAAGTCTGGCGCATAGGGAGTGCCCCACAAATACTGCCTCCTACCATTTATTATCAGCATTATTATTTATTATTCAAGAAACATTTGTGGGCCTGCCCACCATGTGCGAGGGACACACAATCGCAGGATACAGAGGAGCAAGATGCAGTGCTGGCACTGGTAGGGCAGGAGACACATGAGCCAATGAGAGCATTGCACACAAAGGAACCACTCAATACAAAGATGGCATGGGCTGCTGTCGTTGTTAGAAGTAATAGTTATCTACAAGTGCAATCGAGGATCCCTGGCACTGTGCTGGAACCTGGAAACTCATCCACTGCGCGCCTTCCCTCTTGCTTCCATCCTCCACCCGTGATACCTTCCTTCTCCTCCAAGCCATGTCCAATGCTGTCAGCAGCAAAGACCTCATTGCGGACCCCTCCCTCCATAAGCCTCCCTCCTATGCCAAACCTCATATTCCTCCCTCTTGCTGCTCTGATTTACTACAGAACGAGAGGGTCTTGTCTCCTTCGCTGCTTTTCCACAATTGGGACTAGAAAAAATAGGTAGGCATGTAAGGAGTGTGTTCTATAGTCTTAAAATAAGGAAAACTATGGGCCCATGAGCCCATTCCAGTAATCCAAGAAATACGTTTGTCATGAAAAAATCATATATCAAAATTGACCTACAAATCATGCAGCATCTTGGAGTCATTTTATCACGGTTAACTGTCCAGGCTACTTGGGGTTTTTTTGTTTGTTTGTTTTTGTTTTGTTGTTGTTGTTTCCAGGCTACTTGTTAAAACAGCTTTCTCCACCCCACTCCCAGCCATGCCAGTTAGGTCAGAATGCCCATGAGTGAAACATGGGAATCTGTTTTTAACTTGCCCCCCAAGTGACCATCATTAAGGGTACTTTCGGGCAATACTGGCTTGCCCCAGTCCCTGCTGCTGTGAACCAAACACCCCCCAAAACTAAGCCATGTGCAATAGCTTTATCATTCCCAGGGATTCCCTGGATCAGGGACTGGGAGAAGGAAAAGGGAGCGCGGCTTGTCCCTGCTCCTCAGGCCTGGCAGGACCCCAAGGTGCAGCCACCTGTAGGCCCAACTGCCTGTTGCCCTGGGCACCCGGAAGGGGCCTCCCGGGCGTGGAAGTCTCCGAGTGGTGGGGTTTCTTCACGGTGTGGCTGGCTTTTCCTAGAGGGAGCATTCCAAAGGGAACTGGGTGCATCCTGCTTGGCCTCTCCCCACCAAGCTTTGGAATCACATGGCATTTCTTTTGCTGCATTCTGTGGGTCCACGCAGCCCGGGACCTGCCTAAGTCCAAAGGGAACAGACGTGACTAGCAAATATCAAAGTGCCCCCATGTCTTGTGCCAGTCTTTAATGCGCACCCACAAATTTTTCCTTTTCTCCAGACATCCTTCCCTTGTGTAAGGTTTGGGCAAACCCCAGAGCTAGGCTGTGGGTTACCGGTTCCTTGGAACTTCTCAACCATCCCAGATGATGCTCAAATCTGCCTATGAGAATACTCTGCTTTGTAAAGTGGGTTCTTAATACCTTCAATTCGGAAGGAACCCTTGTTAATCCTTTCTTTAAATTCACTGCCACTGACCCATATTCTCTTCAGACCTCTTCAGAGAGGTTTAGAAACAATAAAATGTTTTACTCATCTTTTTTTGGCACATATAAGACTAAGGATTAAAATCCTTGTGATACATACGTTATAAATTATGCCCTCCTCTTTGCGAATACTTCCTCTAAAGTATTCAGTCTTATATAAAATACTGTGATCCAAAGTCTAGAAGAGATTAAAGGATGAATTTTCATCCTATTCATCATGCACACATACAATTCCTTTGGCTGGTGTCTGCGTTGTTTATACATTTGACCATGTTTTATTCATGTTCCTGTATATAATTGTCCACGCTTGTGTCACACAACCCATTCAAATGCCTGAACATTACAAACACAGATACAATTTTATTCTACTTGGGATTACACAGAAATTAGATGTGTCAGGTTTTTGTATATTTTGATGACACTAAAATAGTTGAGTCCATAAGTTCAAAATTTAAAGCATATTAACCACTTTGTTACAGTAAAATGCACAGATATAGTAGGATAACAGCAGCCTGTGTATTGCTCTAGCAAGTTCTATTAGAAATGTGTGTATTTTTCCCCCCACAGCCATCTTCATTTTTTTTTCCATCCACTTGAAATTGGTTTTGGGGAGGAAGAAAAAAGACTTCAAATCCACATTGGCATTTTTAAAGGAATAACACTGTCTAACGTGAGATATTTTATCACATAAGTAATCCTATTCGGAGACAAAGATTTTTTGGACATGTGAAATTTTCAATTCATCTCAATGGCTGTAGGACTAAATCAGTGCAGTGTCACTAATATAACCACACAGGCCCAATCACACCATAATAAGCCTTCCATACAGCTCCTATAATTTGATATTGCTGCCTGTTCTAAATTACCACGGAGTTTTAAAGAATACTGTCTATTTGTTTTTGAATACGCAGTGTATTTTCTTCTAATTGCATTCTGATCACATTTCACAGAGAAAAATACATCTGGCCTATCAGTGGCATAAAATGGGTATTTCCTCAGGGGTGTGTAAAGTGTATATAAATCTCAGCTCCTGCCTGAGATTTGCAGAGATGCTAATACACAGGTCACTCGTGCGCTGATTTTTCTTTGTGATTGGGGAGCAATGCTTGCAAGCTCTCTGTGGTGTAATGAGATCATGGGCAGTTTGGCTTACATGCATAAAGATTTAACTCTTTTGCAAGTAGTCCCTCTGCCCCAGTACATTAGGTTCCTACATTGCCTTAATGTACCAGCTTCCCATCTACATTTATTTGGGAAAAAAATAAAAGCAGTATTTCCTTTAGTTTGCTCAGACTAAAAAATAATAATAATTAATATATATATGCATGCAAGTTGTGTGCTACATAGATGATATTAAATAAATACATTATAGCGGCTTTCATTTTTAATGGCTTGATTTTTTTTCCCTGTGATTGCCTTTGCCAATAAAAGTGTAGTCTGTAGAAAAGCACCCTTCTGGATAATCCATTGTCTCATTTTAACTCATTTTTATCAAGGAATTCCCCCTGCAGCAATCTCCACTGCCAGCCATTAGCTGTGCACATCTGCCCACAGTAATGACCGCTCCTGTATACATACATACCTGACTGCCATCTAATTTAGACCTCACCCACAGGACACTAATGCAACGTCTCCAGGGTCAGCTAAATTCTAGACTATTGATGTGTTACAGTTATCACTTCATTTGGTCTCTGGTGGTGAATCAGGAGTGCCTGAAGTCGAAAATAGGTCAAATGCTTATGCTAGGGGCCCTCATCTTACCTGGGTCCAGTCTCATGTATGTTCTAACAGAATGTGTGTCACATCACAGCCCTCAGAACTTTATTGGAGCTGTGGCCAAAATAAAAGATGTTTCAATCCAGCCCCTTCCTCTGCACAAGTACAAAACATGAGTATGTTATTGTGATCGCAAAGAAACATGTTTATCAGTAAACAGGCCATATATCAAAATTCGTTCTACCTGGATTTTATTTCCCTTTGATCTGTTTTCTTCTGTGAACATGTCCTCATTTAAAGGGATAAAGGGATAAAAGGGTTAAAGCAACGGAAATTAAGAAATAATTTTAAAGTTCTTATAAAACTCACCCACATCCTTGTCTCCTCTACTGAATGTTTGGTCTTCTCTACTACATTGTAAGAGACCAGAGGGGAGCGGCTTTAGGAGGACACTGCAACCTGTACCAAGGTGGATGGGCCATTAGAAGACGTTAGTAAGGACAGTCCCAAGATGAGACTTGAAGGGTCTACGGAATGCTTGCATTACTGGTGATACAGAGAATGGTCAGGACACTACTGCAATGACCCAGACAAGAAATCATGAGGTCTTGACTAAAGCTGAGAATATTTCAAAAGATATTTTGGAAATAGAAGTAAGAGGTCTAGGATGTAAATGAGAGACTTGGAGCGAGGCAGACTTTGATCTCAGCTCTCACATGTAAAGACCTTGGAAATCATCGTTCCCATCCTTATAAGAAGAAAAAAATGGAAGTGAAAATCAATTAATTTGCTTGGACGTATCATATAATTGAGGTAGCAGAACAAATTGCCCCCCTGAAATCTGGAGAGACAGGTACATCCCAAGAAATACAACAACTGAGATCTGTTTACCTGGAGCAGCATAAACTGGTAGGAACTAGTAATTTTGACAAATTGCTGAAGACTCAGTGTAGACTAGAGTAAGAGTGAGAAATTCCTGGGGTCCACAGTCTTGAGACAAGGGGACTTTCCTGAGCTTTCCCTCCAGGAAAACCACCAGGCTGACATATAATGATCCCCTCCTAGCCAAGTGACAATTGTGAAACCCATCCAGAGCCATCACCATAACAAAGCTTTATTCTCTAGGGAAAGTGACTTCATATGTGCACAATTTTGAAATCTTATCTTATGTAACAGAAAGGAATGCCTCCCCACTCCAGTACCTTATGGCCTTCCCATAAGAAAGTTACAGTGGGAGGGCGGGGGCGGGGCGTGGAGATCCACCAAGGTGCTGGACTTCAAGGAAATAATTTGGGAAAACTGTAGCCTGAGTATGAAGTAAAGGGCAAGGGAGAAAAAGCTATACCACTGAAAGAGGAACAAAAATCCTCATGAAGGCTATAGTCCAACATATAGGCTCCCTGTAAGCCTAGGACTGAGACTTAATCAAAAGATCATAGAACATGTTGGAGGGGAATGGGTGACCGGCACTGAGGTGGACACTTGACGGGATGAGCACTGGGTGTTTTTCTGTATGTTGGTAAATTGAACACCAATAAAAATTAATTTAAAAAAAAAAAGATCATAGAACATTTCCACACACGAGCCCCCACCCCCCACCAACCTCCCCACCAACAGACTCCAATGTAATAACAGTGAATTACAGCTAAAGAAAGTGTAAGATGTGGACTCTCTCCAAGAAGTAACACATAAGAAAGCCTCAAAGCCAAGAGAGAGAAAAACAAGGATGGGAAAAAAACCTAAAGCCTATCTAGCCCCTACAGCTAAAATAAACATTAAATACAGCCCAATTCCTAGCCAAATTAATATAACCTCCCCCCCAACGACATATTTCCTTCAGTTCTTACTCTGCACTATAACATGCCCAGCTTTCAACAAAAAATATGTACAAGGTAGGACAAAAGGCAAGAAAAAAATACAGTAGGAAGAGGAAAAACCATCATCAGAATCAGACTCAGATAATGACACAGAAGTTGCAATTATCATATGGGGAGTTGAAAATAACTATGATTAATATATAAAGGATCCTAACGGGAACAGTAGGTGGATAGGCAAAGTCAGTTCAAGGCAAAAGCACACAGGTAATGTAAGAAAAGAGATGGAAACTCTAAGAAAGAGTCGAAAGAAAATGCTGGAAATCATAAATGCAATAATAAAAACCTTTGCTTCATTGGATGAGGGAGCTGAGACCCAGTCTCAGGTAATAGAGCCAATGGTGCTGCCATTCATCAAGATAGGGAAATACAGGTGGGCACCAGTTTAGAGCAAAGACGATGACCTGAGAGAGGTGATTTCTAAGGTAGGTGTTCATAAGTGTTAACAATAGAGGTAGGTTGGAAGAAGACATTCGAAAAAGAAGAAATGGTTAAAATGCCAAAGAGAGGTCGACTAAGGTGAGCAGTAGAAGTGCACCCTGGGGGAGGGGGGGTGGTAGGCGATTATAGGTGCTCACGGCCGGAGCCCAGGCAGCTTTCATGGGAGGCGGAGAAGGAGAGAAGTCAAAGGAGGGGAGACCGTGTATACAGGGAGCACGGGCAAAAACTTGCAAAAAGTTGGCAGGAATGAGGAGAAAGGACCACAGATTTGGGCTGGAGAGTTGTGGAGTTTTTCTTCAGATGAAAGGGCTGTGAAACTATTCACAAGTTGAGCAGGAAGAAAGGTTAATTATGTGAATAAGGGAGGAGAGAACAGATTTATGGAGTAAAGAGTCAAAATTAACCCACTGGACTGAGACCTTGGATGCAGGAAGAAGAACTACACAGGCAGAAAGATGAAAAGAAGGCCCACCTTTCCACCGAAAGATACCTTTTCCATGGCAAAAGGAGTAAGGGAGGGGGGGGATATGAGGCTATGGACACAGATAAGTGTGCACATGAACTGGGGCAGGAAATTAAAAGAATTCATGAGGACTGCTTGATCGAGCTATATTATTCCATACGCTGTTCATTTCCAAACGTTTTGTATTTTGTCCCTGACTTGAGGACACCCCCACATGCATGTGTGTGAGTGCACACAGGGCACAAATCCCCCTGTCAATCTTTCTTTCACTAAAAATCTATTTCTTTCTGTCTTTTGATAAAAAGGCATCATACACTTTGTGGATCACATGCCCTGACATCATCATGCTTCCTTCCTCCAGTGTGCTTTCTCCATTCTGAATGTTCCAATGTGCAGCGTAATTTTTAAATACCTATATAAAAGCAAGTCGGCCATGAAAAACCTAAACTCCCCTCATTTAGTTTCAGAATCAGCCTAACTGCCCATGTGGACCTCGGCACACCGCCCTTTGTCAACACTCTTGCCAACCTACCTTGGAAACTACCTCTTGGTCCTTCAGCACCTGGCTTAAGCCAAGCAACATTTGCCCGGTTTCCTATTCCAGCTTCCTCCCCAAGCAAAGCTCTTTGACTTGGCAAACTTATGAACAACTTTGAGACATTCACATCCTCTTAGTTGAAGCTTTTCCCGCCAACGTCTCCTTCCTGGGTGTCACTCCTGAAGGCAATCCTCACTGTGTCCGTCTTGGACTTGCAGACCAAACCCAACAATTCCAAGCTAGTCTAAGCAGTCCCGCATTGCTGGTTAACTTTCACTGTCACCTTCCTGGCTGTCAGCTGTCATTTCTCTCTTCCATTAGTATGACTTTGACCTGAAACCTCCTCTGCCCTCGTCCAGTCTGCTGCTTCTCAACTGCTCTGGGCTGGGGAGAAAGACAATGGAAAACGTTGAGACTAGAATACTAAACAGAAGTCGGGAACAGAAAGCGTTCAGGGGCCTGGCTTTCATGCAGGGACGTGAGTCTTCTGCTTCATATCTTCATAGTCCTTTTCCACTTAATTTTCCAGATCAAAGTTGCAATCCAGACTGACCTCTACATCCATGTGATATGCCACCATATATATCTTTAGTTTTCTTAAAGTAAAATAAACACCAGGCTTCCCTAAGGCACTAGCATCATAAGCAGCCTACAGAAATATAAAGATCCTGTCGTCCCCCAAGAACAGCATAGAGGGAAACTGGCCGAATGTAAAGTATTTTTCATCCTGTTTAAGCATTCCTAAATATTATTCCTAAATAATATTCCTAAAATTAGTATACTCACAACTACACTAAAATTATTAAAATTCCTAAAATTAGTGTAGTGACAACTTAGACACTTATGTCCTCCTTTAAGTTTTTATGTTGGAAGATGGCCCGAATTCTTTCATCTGCTTTCACACTGCACAATATGAACCATCTACAGAATTGATCACCACCCTCTGGGCAACCCTGACTTGGTGAAACCCAGAGAAGAGTTGAGGAAGCAAACACCCATTCCGCTGATTCCCCAGGAGTGTTCCAGCTACAAGACAGAGAGAAGCGTCTAATAACTGCTCCCCCCGCAGCAGCTATCCTCATTTCCATTATAAGCTGCAAATGACAAAATCAATGGGTAGAGATGAAACTGGAAATAGAAAGAGGCCTAATACTGCTACAAATTGCGGCTTTACCTGGCAGGCCTGCACAGAAACTCCTTGGAGAGGTTCCCTGAGAACGGCTCTGCTGTTCAGCCAAAGTAGTGAGCCTCTCCTTAAGGACCCTTACTCCCAAGTGGATAAATAGGCTCTTGGCACCTCCCAAACCATCCAGGGAGGGAATAACATCCTCCAAGCTTCCGTAAGCCCACTCCCAGAGAGACCCCAAACACAGAAGCCGAGAGAAAAGCACAGCTGCTCTGCTTGGTAATGGCCAATCAGGCGCTCTTCTCTACGCCTCCAACCGGCAGGATGGGGGCCCTACAGGCAGGCAACAGGTGTATAAAACAGAGTGGGGGGAGGACTACCTCCACTCAGGCTCACGTAGTCCCTGAGTAGGTAAATTTCCTTTTGCTGTCAAGGGGAGGGAATCACCCCTAGATAGATTGCCTTCTACCTCCTTTGCGGCTCTCAGAAGAAATCTTTTGGAAATATCCAATTCCTTCTTCTACTATATTCATTTTTGATTCCTCAATAACTCACTCACTCATTTATTCCAAATATTTAATAAACTCATAATATGTGCCAACTATTTTTCCAGGTGTTGAATCCCTATATGTCCTAGACAGAGAACATAAGAGTAAATGTGTAGTTAAAAAAAAAAAAAAGTCAGATGCTACGAAGGAAAATAAACAGGTATAGGGGAGAGAGAGCAATGAACACTGAAATAGCCTTTCTGAGGAAATAACGTTGAACAGAGACATGAGGAATAAGAAGCCGCAGCCAAGGGCAGTTCTGGGGAAGAGTCTTCCAGAAGGGAACAGCAGGTGAGCATGGAGTGCGCAAGGTGGGAGGCCACTAGGAGTGCTCCCGGGGCAGAAGGAAGGAGGCCAGTGGGCTGAGAGGCTGAGAGCAGCAAGCAGGGGAAAGAGATGATGGAAATGAAGACAAAGGGACAGTTAGGGGCAGGATCACAAGGGACCTCACGGGCCATGGTTAGATACTGGATTGTGTTCTGAATGTCAGAAGGTCAGCAGAGGTGAGCACAGAGGAGGAGCGGCCTATGGAGAGTATGCTGAGGGCGCGGGAGGGGAATCAAGACCCAAGGAGGTTCCTGCAGTCATCCCGGCAAGAAGGGAGAGCGCCTGGGATTAGTCTGGTAGTGGAGGAAGAGGAGACAAAGTGATTAGAGTCGGAGAGGTCGCCAAGGCCGAGCTAACAGGATCCAGTGAGGGATGGGAGCAGAGAGGAGTCAAGGGCAAGCCAGGGTGTTGGCCTGAAGACGGGTACACCGAGGGCCTCCCAATGCAGTGCCTGGATGCACAGGGACGCTCCCAAAACAAGCGAGGGAAAGAGAATGCAAGGGTGAACAGCGGTGCCCCCAACAGGGGTGGGGAAGACTCAGGGAAGCACAGACGTGACGGACGGGAGTACATCATGCAGGCCTTTTGATTAAGTTTCCTCGATTTCCCCCAAGAGAATCGTAGCTATGGGAATTGTGAAGGAACGCTTTCAGTACACTCATAATGTCCCGTTACTACCACTGGGAGCTAACAACTGAGCGAGGAACAGAGAAGCACGTATTCCAGCCCCAGCCTCCTTGTTCAAGGGCACAAAGAGGACCACAAAGATGCCAAAGCTGTGCTGCGGGTCCTCTCTCCTGTGTTGTGACGTCTACTGGGCTCCCGAGCCCCTCGGAACGGGGTGCAGGCTGGTTCAACAAAGACTTGTGAAGCACCTGTTATAGTCTGTGCCTAAGACATCAGGCTTTATGCCCCTTGCTTCACTTAATCCTCGCAAGAGCCTTATCCGGTGGGTACTGTCCATTGACGTTGATGAGATGAGCAAAACCATGGTTCGGGAAGTTCAGTCTCCCCAAGGCCAGAAAGCTCTTAGTGTCAAGACACCCCCCCCCTCCCTACCTGCCTCTCCGTGAGGCAATGCTGGTGGCCCCACTCTTGGCTCTCCTATTCTGGTCCCATACTCAAAGTCCTTGAGGAGGGGAGGCGACCCTGGTGATTCCTGGTGAGTTAGAGATTTAAGAACTGCTTACGCTTGAAGGAGTCAGAAGAGTCGTCCTAAGCCTCCTTCGCCACCTCGTATCATGAAGAAGCAGCAGAGCACAGTGAGGAGGAGCAGAGACGCTACATTTGGATCCCGGCCCGGACACTAGTAGCTCTGTGTCTCAGGGCAGGTTATGCAACCTCTCTGTGCTTTGCTTCACCTCCTTGCAGTAAGGGTGTAATACCGGTACCCAACCAATACGGTTATTGCGAGCATTAAATGAGTTTTTTAAATGGACAATGTAAATGATGTAACTAATCAAGTTTCCTTTTCTGACTTTCTGTGAGAAAGCATAGAGCCAAATTGTGGTCCACTCAGAGTAAATGAGTAGGATTGTATAAGCATTTTTACTCAAGCTTAATTTCTGATTCTTTTGTTAGTTATTTCTTGGTGTATGTTATGGATCCTTTTAAGCCACTTTAAATGCTTTTTAGAATAAGGGTGTGTATAAATAGATAAATAAACTTTAAATATGTTGATTTAAAAAAAAAAATACAGAAGGCACTTAGGATGACATCGGGAGCACAGTAGGCACTCCATACACGTAGCTAGATCGTTCTGACAGTTGTGTTGGATGCCGCTAGAAGCAGGCCACTGTACTGCCAGCCCCCTCGCGATCCTGTGGTCTAATGAAAGCAGTCACTTATCGGGAAGAGTTATTTCTTTCTTAAATAAGAGATATATCACTGTGATCTATGCTGTTAATGCTTCTTTTTAACCTCAATGCTTTTATTTTACCATTTTATGTCTACCCATTCATTCCGAGAGATCTTATCCTGTATCTGGTGCAAAGTACCAGATTAGAGGTTTGGAAAGATTTTTTTTTAAAGATTTATTTATTTATTTGTTTATTTATTTATTTATTTATTTATGATAGACAGAGAGAGAGAGAGAGGCAGAGACACAGGAGGAGGGAGAAGCAGGCTCCATGTAGGGAGCCCGACGTGGGACTTGATCCCGGGACTCCAGGGTTGTGCCCTGGGCCAAAGGCAGGCACTAAACCACTGAGCCACCCAGGGGTCCCTGGAAAGATTTTTTTTTTAATGAATCAGAAAAATACCGGCTCTGGGGTGCCCAGGTGGCTCAGTCGGTTAAGCATCTGCCTTCAGCTCAGGCCATGTTCCTGGGGTCCTGGGATAGAGCCTTACATTGGGCTCCTTGCTCAATGGGGAGCCTGCTTCAAACTCTCCTCCCCACTTGTGTGCTCTCTTGCTATCTCTGTCTCTCTGTCAAAGAAATAAATAAAATCGAAAGAAGAAAGAAAGAAAGAAAGAAAGAAAGAAAGAAGAAAGAAAGAAAGAAAGAAAGAAAGAAAGAAAGAAAGAAAGAACGAACCTGCTCAGAAGCGGCTCACTGTATTAAATCAATTCGGTCAAACATAACGACCAGTTAGTCCAAATGACCAGCCATCTCAGTAAAACCTGTGGGGTTTTTTGTTTTGGGTTTTTTCTTCGGTGTAAGGTTCTCTCTTCTTCTCTCAGTCAGAACAAAGATGTGGTTCGGAGAGGATTTGGGTGTCAGTGCAGCCTCTCCATGCTGTCACAGAAAGCTCGAGGAGCGTCCCAGATGCCTAACCCAGGTTCCGTGAAGAAATGTAATCCAGAGGTTAAGGTTAAGTGGAGCAGCCACTGGGCTGATGCTCTTCATAGGTGAAAATAAAATTGGCAGCTCTAACTCCAAATACGTGGGCTTTCCACGGGCGCAGGCGGCCTATCAGGCAATCTTTTGGATCCTGCTCCCCTGTCAGTAAGAAACAATGGAGCAGTCAACACCTACGTGAACTCCCAAAACTCTCTGCCATTCTTACACAGTAACTAGAGTCCAACGTCTTTGCACCACCCCAAGTTTAAAAGCTGTGCTTCCTGTCTTGAGCGGATCTGATGAACGTCCCACCCTTGGAGACCACAGTGCTGGGGGCTGACCTGGGCAACCAGTGGCCACAGCAGGGACCTGGGAATCCCCCGAGTCACCACTCAACCACTCTCCTGGCTGTGTTTGTAGTCTATGGCTACTGCCATAGACGGCCATAGACATAATTTGGCTGATTACCCCAAAGCTGGCAGCATAAAACAAACGAATTTCTGACCTGCTGACTCCCCTGGGTCGGGAGTCCAGGCATAGCAGCGCTCGGCACATCCTTTGCTGAGGGTTGCACGTGGCAGGGTCAAGGTGTCTCAGGGCCACATTCCTTGCTGGAGGTGTGAGGCGAGAACACATTTCCAGGCTCGCTGGGCCATCGGCAGAACTTGGGTCCATGGGGTGATGGGACTCAGGGGACGTTTCCCTGCCAGCTGTTTGCCACAGCTGTTCTCAGCTTCTCAAGGCTGCAACCGCCTTCATCTCTGAAGCCAGCGACGGTGGGCCGAGTCCTTCTCACCCTTCGGGCCCTGCAGCTCCCCTTCTCATCTCTCCAGTCTCCTCTTGTGCTCAACTTCTTCAACAGCAAAATGGGAAGACTGTAGCATCTGCCTCAGATGACTGGTTTGAAGATTAGATGGGGTAAAGGATATGAAATTACTCTGAACATTGTAAAGCAGCAGATGAGGGGAGAGGTGGGGGACGGGGGACGTTAAAAAGGGAACAGGAAGTACCGGGAGGATTCTCTTCACATTTAAAATGATCAGTGTCTCTTTCCTACTAAGCGGAATAGGGCGAGTGTCCACAGAACACAATGAAATTAAGGGAGAAATCATTTGTAAAAGCATTTTGTAAATGCTCCAGTGGTATATAAAGGTTGGGAATTTTCATAAAATTTCACATGCTACATGAAACATAAATTAACCTCAAAGCTTACTGAGATACAGCCTATACTCTCCAAATGATCATAATTTAAAATATATATAAGGAGAAGCTGAACAGAAGCCCACACAAATCACAGAGGCTATCGATAGGCAAGTACCATTTGTCGTAACAAGTATAGCCCGGGCTCTACAGAGACTCATGGGGCCAATTACTTAGCTTCATTCCTCATCTGTAAAATGGGAATAATAATAATAATAATAATAATAATAATAATTATAATAATAATAATAATAATAGCATAATAATAGATATATGGTGTTGGGTTGCTATAGGAATTAAAGAATCCATGTACAATACACAGCGTGATGCCAGGCTATAAATATTAGCTGTCATTTTATCATTGAATTCAAAAGAATGAGACCATAAACAATGGGTCATAAAAACCAAGACTACAGAACCAATAATCTATTACTTACTCACAGCCCTTATGGAGACAATAAAAAGACTCACATATCCTTCAAAAAAATAATAATAATAATGTGCCAAAGATTAAAAATATCTTCCAGGTTCCAAGATATACACTAACCTGATCTTTCTTTTTTCTGTTTTGAATCTTGCAGGACTTGGAGCAGTAATTTAGCTAAAAGCAAAGGGTCATGTGAACTTGCAGTTTCAGCAACTAATACTTCTGGAAAATGCTTCCAGCACATGCACGTCCATCCTGAGAAAATTCAGTCAGGGCATGGGCACCAGCATCGTTGATGCCGCTGGTGGTTTTTATAGCAGGTGCTCAAGTAGGAGTCATGGCCTAAGAGGGGACCAAGTTTAGGCAGATGCCCTACGCTCTGGGCGTGGGCAAACCCGGCGTTCCCTCGCTGCACTTCACACACTCAAGTATTGCACACTACGCGACGACCGTGCCATGTTACTGGAAGATTTTCAAGACACACTGACCTTGTATCCCCCCGAGAGAACTGTCGAGGAACCAGAGAAAGTCACAAGAGTGATTTAAAATATCAAATGCCTTTCTACCTGATGTGTTATTGTTTAACAGATGTAATTTAAAATGAAAATCTAAGGACTTTTCCCTTCAAAGTGACAGGCTCTAGGGAGACTCTCAATATAGAAAACAAAGCAAATCCAAATAGAGATTCTATAAGGAAAAAAAAATAATAAAGAAAATATGTAAGGGAAAGACAGTGAAAGAAAAAAAATTAAAAAAACAGGATTTTATCTCCTTTTCTGATGTTTCCTACTCATTTTTTCTCCTTTCCCCTTTATTCCCTTTCACTATTTTTTATATTCCCCAAATGAATGAGACCATATAATGTTTGTCCTTCTCCGGAGACAGAACATGAGAGACTCCTAACCCTGGGAAACGAAGTAGGGGTGGTGGAAGGGGAGGAGGGCAGGGGGTGGGGATGAATGGGTGATGGGCATTGAAGGGGGCACTTGACGGGATGAGCACTGGGTGTTATTCTGTATGTTGGCAAATTGAACACCAATAAAAAATAAATTTAAAAAAAAGAACAGGATTTTAGAATGGCTGTAAATTAGGAGAAGGACCATTTGACAAACTTTGCATCCTCCTACAGCATTAACAAAGCACCTACTGTGTGTGCGACACCTACCCTAGGAGCCCTCACGGGGCCTAGTGGAGGCAGATACAGTAAGTGGGCAGTTGCAAAACAGAGAGGACAATCTCGTGGCAGGGTAGGCAAACACAGGAGACCTGAGAAGGAGCAGAGGGGCCCCCAGCATATGGTCAAGGGGGCAGGAAGCTTAGCCCAAGAAGATAAACAAGAGGATAGAGAAGACGGATAGAGCTGTGCCCCCCAGACAGAGAGCAGCCCCTTGCTGGCTGCTGGGCACCTGGACAAGTCGCTCCTCTTCATATCTCACTTTGTTCGTCTACAAAAGAAAGTGGGAGCCGCGTGATCAGCCCAGGAATCCTATAAATACCATAAGCAGGGGGTCGTCCTTAACTCCTCTTGTTCTTCATGTGCCACCTTCAATCCCTGCAGACACCTGTTGAGGCTGCCGTCGAACTATGTACCCCGGGTCTGCCCCCCTCTCCCTTCATCCACCCGCCCCCAGTACTCTGGCCGCAGTCAGTGTCACCTCCTGTGGGGATCCATGCCACAGCCACTGCTTACAGCACCCCCTTTCCAAGAGCAATGGGGGGGAGTCTGCTCTTGGCGAGCAAGGCGCGCCTCTGTTCAGAAGGCCGCAGTGGCTCCCCACCACAGACAGCGCCCCTCATGCACCCCCACCTCATTCTGGAACATGCCCCCACCCTCTCCCGTCAGGCTACAGTGGCCACTTGCCATCCTCCCCACACTCCCGCCACGGCCTGCGGTCTCTGCTCCAGCAGTTCTCTCTGCCTGGGACACTGCTGTTCTGGCCTTGCTCCCCCAAGGCTCTCGTCCCCTTCCAGGCTTTGCTCAAATCTCCCCTCCTTGGTGAGCCCTGCTCTGACCACCCTAGGGACACCCCCCCCCCCCACCTGCTCCTCTACCCTCGACCCTCCTGATCATCTCTGAGCTTTTATTTATTTTTATTTTATTTTTATTTATTTATTTATTTTGTGTATCTTTTGCTCTCCCCCCCCACTCCCACCCCGGGGACGGAAGCTTGGAGAGAGCAGGGATCTCTGCTTTGCTAACCAGTAGCCACGTGTCTCAGAAGAGCGCCCAGTACCCGGGGGCACCTGGCGTCAGCAAATACGCCATAAAGACGAACACAAAAGCCAACAAGCCACAGGAGCTACTGGTGGGATGCTGGGTCACCCCGCTGTCACCCAACTGGCTGTGCAGTTTGATAAAAGAGCAGAAGGGAAAAGACTGGGCCCTCACAAAGCCAGGACACCAGAGAGCACAGTAAAAAGGAAAAGTACGGCCAGGACGTCGGGCACGGTGGTCTGGTCTGGATTTTGCCACTAGTATGTGAGCTGGGCCTCAAAGTTCATGAAAGGGGGGGCTTAGGTTAGAACAGGGGGACCAAACCTCTGCCCACATGCCAAAGACAGCTCTTGGTTTTGTAAATAAAGTTTTATTAGAACATTAGAACACGACCGTGCCCCTTCATTCACATACCCTCCGTCCCTGCTTCGGGGCTACTAGGGCGAGGTTAGGCCCTGACGATGGAGACCGTCGGGCCCTTTACGGAAAACGCCTGCCAAGCCAACCCTAGGCTAGAACAACAGAATGGAAGAGCCAGAAAGGCAGACTTCGTTATGTGCCCCACCATCTCCCCAGCTCTTGGACCTGTGCCTGGCACGTGGGAGGTACACAGTGAGCACCTGAATAACCCAGGCTGTTCCAGCTGCCTCCCTGAGCCGGGTCGTAGGTTCAATCACACGAGGGCCAGCTGATAGGAGGTATCGCGTCCACAGACTGTTCCAAGCGCTTCACCCATAGCCACTCACTTCTTTAATTCTCACAACAACCCCAGGAGGCAGCTTTTATTCTTCTCACCCCCATTCATAGCTGGAGAAACTGAGGTACTAGGAGGCTAAGTAAGTTGCCCATTGAGTGGGAAAACCTGGCACCTGAATCCAAGCCGTCTGCCCCCACCGTTCCTGCTTTGACCACTGCACCTCGGGACGTGGAAGCTGACAGATAAAACAGGTACGAGAGTAGCTTCCACACATTCTCCTCTTTAAAAAAGAGATCCATGGGGCAGCCCGGGGGGCCCAGCGGTTCAGCGCCTGCCTTCAGCCCAGGGCCTGACCCTGGAGACCCGGGATCGAGTCCCACATCGGGCTCCCTGCATGGAGCCTGCTTCTCCCTCCGCCTGTGTCTCTGCCTCTCTCTGTGTCTCTCAGAAATAAATAAATAAAATCTTTTTTAAAAAGAGAGAGAGAGAGAGAGAGAGATCCATGGATTTTTAAGTTTGAAAACCACTGATGACCTCAGTCTAACTAAGTCACCTTAATACCCTAAAATCTAGTTTCAGTAAGAGCTGCTCTAAACAAAAAAATGAATAAAATTGCAATTTGCTTTGTCTTTCCCTCTGCTCTGCACACATGGAACCCCAAAAGGCAGACTTGCGTGGGTTCCCCTGCAGGACTCCCTCCCAACTACAGGAAATGGAGAAGACTCACTGCTTCTCAAAGAAAGAACAATCCAAAAAAAAAAAAAAAAAATCATTGTAACTTCTAATGTCCATTGCCCTCTCCAAAAAATACACGAAAGTAATTGATTCAGAGGGACTCAGAATCTAATTTAACTTTTTAATTGCTTCACTTATTGCAAAAGCTTAGAGGCTGAGCTGGAAAGGTGCACAATACATGCAGATTCCTGGACACTGAATCTGCAAGTGGCATGAAATTTCAGTCCAAACTCCAAGGCCACTGCTCTTGGCCCTGATCTGCTCTTATTTTTCAGCGTGGAAGCACATGTTTTCCAACACACAGACATCAATAAGTCAGGCCAAGGATAATTTCTAGGTCATTAATTAAGCCCTGTGTACAGGCATGCACACGATATCATCACACATAGCATACGGAGCCATAAACACTACATGGAATCAGCAACTATAAATTATGAGCACATAATTCCCTTGAGCTTCATAAACCATAAAAATGAAGCTCAAGTGGTTTGTGTAGTCATTTGAATCCCAGAAGGAAATACAGCATCGCGATTCAAAAGTTGCTTATTGTTTATTTTTATATAATGGATGGATCCTACTTCTCAATTCACGCGTGCCCTCCTCCCACTGGGGCCATCCATCCTCGCGCTGACTCTCCCTGTCAGCCATCCCCTCCCAGTCTGGCTCCCCCCAAGCTCTCCCCTATTCACAGAAAAGGCCCCGCCGTGGCAGGAGCAGAAAGAGCAGTCTGATGGGAGTTTGGGGCTGCTTCTCATCTCATTAGCAAATTTTAATAATTCACGAGAGTAGTGTAACTCTTGTGAATAATCAATGCTTTTTTTCCCCCCATGGGATCCAGCATGTGTAACACTGCATTCCATATTATGACATACGTATAGATTACAGAAATACAAAAGAAAAACAATGGTTATTTAGCACTAATTTCTTTGTGAAACTATTGTTTTAAATGATTTCTTCCCATTCCCTTGTCCTCAAATTCCTCATGTCTCAACTCAAAACTGTTGTGTCCTTTCCTTGAATCCTATACGTTTATCTGCTTATTAGCCTAACAGTGAGAAAGTAAATATGTAGCCATCACTGACTATGTACTTGGAAAAGAATCAGAGGGATGTTTTTGTCTCTCATGAATGTGCAATCTAATTAAAAATAAAATGAAAAAATAAAATGATGGGACAGGATAGGATAGAATAGAATAGAATAGAATAGAATAGAAAAATAAAATACACTGCAGTGGAAAGCATGGGAGTTGGAGTCCAGTAAACAAGGTGTTTGAACTCTGTAGCTTCATAACTGTATGCTATTAGGAATGCCATGTTATTGCTCAGGATAATGATTGTCTCATATGAATAAATGAAAATGACAAAATCTGCCGCTCTGAGTTGCTGTGAGAGTTAGTAATACACACCTCTTATCTGCTATATGTCCATAAATATACATAACTTCTCAGTGCCTCCATTTCCTCCTCTGCCAAATAGGGATAGGAAGTGTTCTCATGCGCTTATTCTGAGGATCAAATGGGTTACTGGATGTAAAGCCCCCAGAAGACTGCTTGGCACAAAGTAAGCACTCAATAGTGTTAGTGGCTATGATTGTTGCCATACACGAAGCACCTATTCCATACCATTTAGTAGGTGCTCAAAAGTATGATACAGTAATATCACTGATAAAGGAGATAATAAATGATGCTAGGCCAAACCATGTAACATACACTAAAAGAACCTTTTAAAAGCAGAGGAACACCGGGGTGCCTGGGTGGCTCACTTGGTTAAGCGTCGGAGTCTTGATTTCAGCTCTGGTCATGGTCTCAGGGTCATGAGATGGAGCCCCAGGTCACCCTCTGCACTGGGTGTGGAGCCTGCTTGAGATTCTCTCTCTCCCTCTCCTTCTGCCCCTCCAGCTTCCCTCTCTAAAATAAATAAATAAATAAATAAAGAGGAGCACCCCCAAGGAAGTGAACTCAGAGGCTCAAACGGATTATCTGCACACTCACATTCACAGCAGTATTATTCATGATAGTCAAAAGGTGGGGAAACACCGGTGTCCGCCAACAGATGAATGGATAAATGAAAGGTGGCATATACGTACAATGGGATATTATCTTACCTTAAAAAGTTAAGAAATCCTGATACGGTTTGCATCATGAATGAAACTTGAAGGTATTATGCTAAGGTAAAGAAACCAGTCACAAAAGGGCAAATACCCATGATTCCAGTTCCTCAAGTAATCAAAGTCAGACACAGAAGGTAGAATGGTGGTTGCCAGGGCTGGGGGAAATGGGTATAAAGGGGAGCTGGTTTTTAAGGGCACAGAGTTTCAGTTTGGGAAGATGAAGAAGTTCTGGAGATGGACGGTGGTGATGGTGCATGGCACTTAATGTGAAGGCACTTAATGCCACAGCGCTGTACACTTAGAAATGGTTAAAATGGGGCACCTGGGTGGCTCAGGCGGTTAAGGGTCTGCCTTAGGCTTAGGTCATAATCCCAGGGTCCTGGGACTGAGCCCTGTGTTGGGTTCCCTGCTCAGCAGGGAGTCTGCTTCTCCTTCTCCGTCTGCTGTTCCCCACTGCTTGTGCTCTCCCACTCGCTCTCTTCTCTGCGTCAAATAAATAAATAAAATCTAAAAGAAAGAAGAAAAAAAAGAAAGAAAGAAAGAAAGAAAGAAAGAAAGAAAGAAAGAAGAGAAAGAGAGAGAGAGAAAGAGAACGAGAGAAGAAAGAAAGAAAGAAAGAAAGAAAGAAGAAGAAGAAGAAGAAGAAGAAGAAGAAGAAGAAGAAAGAAAGAAAGAAAGAAAGAAAGAAAGAAAGAAAGAAAGAAAGAAAGAAAGAAAGAAAGAAAAAGAAAGGGCTAAAATGGTAAATTTTATATTCTGTAAATTCTACTGCAACAAAAAAGAAGTTTAGAAACAGAAGGCATTGCACAGAAGGCCCAAGAAGGTGCCATGAGAACTGTGCCTTAAAAGATAGGAAGATCCGGGGAAATGGCACATTCTGGGGGAGAGAAGAACGTGAGCGAGGGGCCCACGGTGGCACAGGGCAGGGGTGGTCGGTGCTGGGGCTCTGTGCTGGGAAGAGTGGGAACCATCGTGAGGGGCCTGGCTCCAGCCACCGCTTCTCCCCTACCTGTCACGCCGCCCTGCAGCCACCCCAAGTCACCCTGAGCTAAGTTCTAAATTGATGCCACCTCTCTCAAGTCAGTGCCCTTTCCTGCCTCTCAACACGATTCCTTCTCCTTGAAACCCCTTTTGTCCAACAAAGTCCACTACCTCAGGATGGGGTTCACCGCCTTTGCAAAGCCTTCTCAGACTCCAGAACGTCCCCCTGACACTATCCATCTCACTCCTGCACAAGAATCCGTGTTAATCAAAGGTGGGGCTTATATCTTTTTCATACATCCAGGCCCTATCTCCTCCATGCTGGATGCATTGTTGGTGCTCAGCAAATACCTGTGGAGCAGAGGAATCATGGAGAAGCTCAAAGAGCAGAGTTGAGACTTGCGCCACGACTGGTCAAGACTGGGAGGATGACGCCATGAATGGCGCCAAGGAAAGGTAAGGCCAAAATCAAGAACACGGAACAGAGTGGCAGGCTAAGAGACTGAGTCCAGGAAGCAGCTGAACAAACTCACTCACACGTCATCTTCTAGGCTGCTGCCTTTTCAATGTATTATGGGCCTCTTTCCAATGTTTTCCCATCTTTAAAGAGCCCTGTCTTCACCAAAAGAAGAATAAAATAGACAGTAAATTCAATTACGACATTCAGTGGGAGTGGAGTACAAGAAAATTTTCACTTGATGAACTTAACATCCCTCATTGAGGGAAAGAGTAACCTGGTATAGACATCAGAGGGATGTCTTTTAAGGTTCTTGTGTGACTTGAAACAAGAGGACACATGTTTTCCCTCGCCCCCCTCCCACCATTGTGTGCCTTTAGACCAAGACTAACTTTGGCCTCCTGCCTGCCAAATAGAATTAGCAGACAAAGGCCAAAGTTTAGAGGACACGCACATGCTAACAGAAATCATCCAAGGTGGGGCCCCCGGGTGGCTCGGTCGGTTAAGTGTCTGCCTTCCGCACAGGTCATGATCTTGGGGTCCAGGGATCAAGCCCCGCATTGGGTTTTCTGGTCAGCAGCGAGTCTGCTTCTCCCTCTCCCTCTGTGATCTCTCTCACTCTTGGTCTCTCTCAAATAAATAAATAAAATCTTAAAAAGGAAAGAAAAGGAAGAATCCAAGGTGCTTTCTAGCTTCTTCTTAAGGGACGTTGATTATTATGCCACTATACATACTACAACTTTACAATAAGAAATCATGGCTTCTGCTAACAGGAAGCTCCAGTTCTCGATCGACATGGGTCATGTATGATTAGAGAATCCTAATAGGGCAGAAGGTTGCTCTTGTCTCTGCCTCCAGGAGATGGCTGTCTGGTTGTTATCACCCCCACCCCCCGACACAAAGGGGAGGCTGAGTCCTCTGAAAGCAGACCTTCTCACTGTGTAGCCTGATTCACATAGATGGTGCTACTACAATGCTAGGGACCCCCCGCCCCACAACACCAAAAGGCTTCATGTGGTCAAAAAAACCAATGGAAAAATAGGCAGACTTGTTTAACAATTAAATCAGTGCTATGTCAATGCTGGACTTTCTTGGGGAGAAATTATTTCTCAGACACTCAACAAATAACTTTAGATGGGTGGGCTACCCGCCGACTGATAATGGGAGATTTTCACAAAATTCAAGTCATAAAACTCCAGGAAATGAAATTAAAAAAGCAAGGTAAATCACCATCAGTTTATTTATGTTATTCATACCCTTCTAACTGTAAAACTGGATCTGAAGATGATAATCCCAGCAGGGTTGCAAAGGTTCCATCTCAATGCCCCCCACTGCTTCCAAAGGCACATGCGCTCATGCACGCCTTCCCTCCGCGCACACACACAGCAGCTCGCCTGGTGTCCCAAGAAGGCAACAAGCAAGGAGCTGTTCTTCCCCTCCAGTCCCTGCATTATTAGCACCACTAAACATTAGACTCTCGGGATTTCAGATAAGCCTAGGAGAACACTCACAGAATAGTTCTCTCTCAGAAAATACACTCATTCGTTTCTAAATGCCAGCTGTAGGACCTGTGACCATGAATTTTTACCAACCCAAGAAAAAAACTGGAAAAATAAGGACAATGGGATGAGTTTCTCAAAAGATATATTTGTTGAATTTAAAGAACTGTCTCTCTCTCTCTCTCTCTCTCTCTCTCTCTTTTTTGGTAATATATGCTTCCCGTATTTTATATGTTCGAACGCCATTTTGTTTATAAAAAGAAGGTAATGCATCATGCTAAATTTTTAACATCCTTACTAAATATTATTTATCAGTTCCCAAACATTGCTTTTTTAAATATTGCTAGCTGACGTGAGTATGTAGATTGGAGCTGCTCACTTGGTCCAAATCTCTCTTTTTTGCTGTAATCTTTTGAGCCATGGGCACAGAGAGTTGTGCTAATAACACCCCTCAGTTCATGGTACACTACTGTGTGAGTTCACACAACACTCCCTCTCCTGGATTACCTGTCCCCTCACCTGTGCTCCACCTTCCTATTCCACCCCTCCCAGTAAGGAGTCCCTTCATAATGATGAGTGAGAAAGATAAGCAGTGGTCTATACCCATTAAAAACAGGGCAGCCCGGATGGCTCAGCAGTTTAGCGCCGCCTTTAGCCCAGGGTGTGATCCTAGAGTCCAGGGATCAAATCCCACATCGGGCTCCCTACTTGGAGCCTCCCTCTCTCTCTCTGTCTCTCATGAATAAATAAGTAAAATCTTTAAAAAAAAAAAAAAACACATGTTTACACACAAGTAACATCAGTTATTTTACAAATATCCATACAAATCCAAGGACCTACACCAGTTCTCCCATTTTATGATTGAAATAACTGAGGATGGGAGAAGCAAAGTGACTTTTGCATGGCCACAAGATCTGAGTCAGAGCTAAGCTAAAACCCAAGCCCCCAAGCCATCATGGGCTCTCTCTGTTTTCAACAAGGTCTTTGGTCATTTCCACAAATGAAAACACACAGATACACACTGAAGAAAAAACAAAAACAAAAACACTGTAAAAGGCATGCCTGGGGGGTTTGGTCGCTTAAGTATCTGACTCTTGACCTCAACTAGGGTCTTGATCACAGGGTCATGAGTTAAGCCCTGCATTGGGCTCCACCCTGGGCATGGAGCCTACTTAAAAAAAAAAAAAAAAAAAAAAAAAAAAAAAAAAAAACTATGAAAAAAATGAAATTAATCATACATATTCATAAAAAAATTAATTAAATCTCAAAAAAAATTCCCTATGAATCCAGCTATTTCTTTAAGGTCATACTGATCACTTAAAACATTTTGTGGACTTGACCCATCTATGGTATTATGAGTTGGGAGATAATTTATTAGGCATATTTTTCCAGATGTAATAGACACATAACACTGTCTTACTTTTAGGTGTACAACATAATGATTTCATATATGTACATATAGCACAATATCATTACCACAATAAATTTGATTATCCGTCACTACACAGAGCTACATTTTTTTTCTTATGATGAGAACTTTTAAGATCTACCCTTTAGCAACTTTCAAATACTCAGTACGGTATTGCTAACTATAGTCACCACGCTGTATATTAGGCATATTTTTTTTAAAATCCCATGTTATCTACATAAATTCCCTTAGGGATCTTCAGAAGTGTTTTTGTAAGACAGTGGGAAGCATATTAATCGCCACAATCTAGACACTTATCTAGGATGCCTCCAAACTCACCCCCTTCCCTTCCAAGCCTCAGGTCCTATCCTTCCCGGCATCTCCTTTCCAGATCCCAATTTCCTCAAGTCCTGCCACCACCTGCAGCCTATGTTGCCCGCAAGGTTGGCATTAGAACACATCTCCTTCAGGTATAGCAGTGCCTGTCAGACTTCCCCCATGGTCATGTCCTAGAGAAGCCGTAGGCGGGGGCATGGTACAAATCTTTTTTTTCTTTTCCACACTCGCATTAGAATTCATGAAGTGCCTGATTCTAATATACCTCCCCAAAATATTTAATGTGTTACTTCCAAGTATAAACCATAGGGTAATCTCCTCTGACTGTTTAAAAAAATAATAATAAGTGTAATGTAGCATCCTATGGTCACATGCTCTTCATCCACAAGAAACAACACTTTCAATGATGTTTGGTGATGGGCTCCCTGCCCTATAGGTTCTGAAAGAGATAGCTTCACTGAAGACCTGTTTATTTATCATGAACAGCCAAATAAAGGTCCCACTCCTATATTGGAGATTACAAATTTAAACTGATATCCCTCCAAAAGCCAACTAAATCTATTCCATAATGGAGCCCAGCGAGAGATCACTATAAGTCTATAAAGCCAAGGACAACCTTGACGCCCATACTCTCTTACTACTCCTTGGTTCAGAAGTGTCCCAAGAATGAGGTTCTCTGATCACCGACCTGGGACTCACCCTGTATGGTGTATTCCAGTAGAAGCAATGACATTTACACAAGGATGGCTTTCTCAGCTCTAGGAAATAAGGCATCCTTGTTTTAAGCATCCAACACTAATTACAGCCATCCTGTTTCTCTCCACTAACTATTCTCTGATCTCAGTGGAACTCCATCTATTAGCATGTTTACTCATTCGGATTCCTTCTCTGGCTTTACTTAGACCTCACTCCAATGGAGGATGCTTCCACTGTATTTGCGCAAGATAAATATTCAGGTACACTACTCTGTTTTAAAAGATAAAATGATGTTAAAGTGAACGCTTTTTCACAAATTTATCATAGAATTTGACTAGTTCACTCTAGTCACATAATCACTAATCTGGTCTTTAGACCAATTAGAAAAGACTGGCCTTTTTGTCTGCCTACTTTGACTATTTCTAGGAATGAAAGAAGGAAGGAAGGAAGGAAGGAAGGAAGGAAGGAAGGAAGGAAGGGAGGAAGGGAGGGAGGGAGGGAGGAAGGGGAAACTTGCTTGAATAAAGCTATTTCCCAAGATGAAAATGCATCACAAAAGAGAGAAATTATACTTAAATAATAGAAAAAAATTAAATCCATTCCCTGATAGAACCAAGATTAAATTAGGAAGGAGGAAAAGGTGCTGGCAGGAGCTTCACAATTATTATCTCATTTAATCCTCATTATCTCATTTAATCCTCACAGCAACACTGAAAGGATGATATGATTATCCACATTTTACATACGCAGACACCGAAAAGCAGAGATCTAACAGAACCTGCCTACAGAGACACTGGAGTTGTGATTCGGGGCTACGGTTGTCACCCCAGCCTAGACCTAGGAAGTCAACACCTTGAGCAAATTGCACTAGTGCTTAATTATGAAAATTACAGTTTCCACAAGAGTTCTATTTCCTTTCTAAAAATTTTTACTTGTCTTTCGAAAAGTTAAGCAAGCATTGACCATCGTGATTAAAACTATCAAAAGAATACATGGAGTAAATGTTATAAAAGACCATAGAGAAAGATTGATTCCCTTCCCCAGAAGATACTAGACAATTGGGAAGTAGTAATGCTTGATGCGCCTTGAGGTACTCTCCCTAGAATCAGCCTGCCTCCACCCGTGGGGGGACCGAACATGAGTGGAGTACTATCACCTGAGCTGCCTGCCACCTTTGCCGACCATGTCATCCACCCCGACACTCAACATCAGGAAACTTGCCAATGAAGGAAACCAGAGGTCTGATGACCATCCAGCCTTGAAGGCAGGATGTGTGTCCCCTACCTGTGTGCCTTGACTTACATTTCGCCTCTGGGTAGGAGACCAGAGTTGTGCACACAAATTGCTGATCTTTCTTCCATTCCAATTTCCCCCCATTCTGAACAATCTTAAACTAGGATGCTCGCGGAACAACAAACAGAGGCACCTAGCAGGCCAGAGAAGTCCACGGTGTCATGACTTCTGCCTGACTTGACCTCTCCATCCACTGCTTTTCCACAGTCACCAACCATGTGGGTCAAGAGATACATTACCAACCACAGGCAAAGCTGCAATATTACAGCAGCTGTCTCCCTCCTCCAGGCTGCTGGCAAGCTTAAGAGTCTGCAAGGGGATGGAAGAAATGGAATAAAATGGAATGGAAGAGAAGGGAATGGCATGGAATGGATGGAATAGAATAGAATAGAATAGAATAGAATAGAATAGAATAGAATAGAATAGAATAGAATAGAATAGAATAGAATAGAATAAGGTCCATCCTTCCATGGGATATAGGCTCCTTTCACTAAGTAGGAATAAAATCTATTAAGACAGTGCCTCATAATACCACCTAGTCTCATTTTTTCCCTCTGTCATCCACATCACAAACAGCATGGGTACACCTTTAGCCTAAAATGACAGGTGACTTGAGAGTAGGTAAAATGGCTCACAATTCTAAGAAAAGACAAATGACTGTGAAAAATAGATAGGCTTGGATACAGAGGAAATGTAATTTTCATCCTTTTTGAAAAGAGAGAGAAAGAGAGACAGAGAGAAACAAAGAAACATCGCCAGAGTCCTCAGTGACCCACACATATCAAATTATACAGGATGGGGTAATATGATTGCCCATTCTCAAATCAGCCAGCAGATGTGCCGCTGCATTCTGCATGAGCAGCAAGTGACAGAAAAGCCCTGCTGGAAGTCCTACTAAAAGAGAATTACAATAATCAAGCCTGCGCTCCATCAGGACATGTGTTACTGCAGCAAAATTAAATACAGAAGCACAACCTGCCTACAGCCTGAAAAGCAAAACACCATTGTCTTCGTCTCCCAAACACGATTCGTTGAAAGAAGGCTAGATAGTTTTTAAAAATGGAGATCAAGCCCCAAAACGTGACTTAGTTTGATTGTGTGTGTGTGTGTGTGTGTGTGTGTGTGTGTGCCATTAAATCACTGATTCAATTGATCTTGGCTCTTTGTTTCCCTGGGTGGGGCTTCTCCCTGGTTTACGCCATCCCCTTGATCTCCCCTTGATCTTGACTTTCAATCACGAGATTTCAATCCAGAAACTGAAAGTCAAGGATTTGGAAATTATTTCCTCCAAAGAACACTTTAAATAAAACATGTATGGTCAACAGCTTTTGTATACCTCAATAAACATACTTCCACCATCTAAAATTGTCTTGTAACCTCCAAATATGACAAACGAGGAACTTAGCTCCAGAAGAACTACAGACCCCACCACCAGGTCATCTGGTCACTTGAGCCAAATAACGGATTCAAATATGGATTCAAATATTCATTAATGGAGTCAGATATGGATTTGTGATTTTCAAACTGTTTCCCAGGGCCGCAGGGCTCCACAGAGGTGGGCATTAGGATGAGCAGAGAATGACTCCTACAGCTGGGCCCGCCCCACACCCATGTGTCACCTCCACCACCACCACCACCACCACCACCACCGCCGCCGCCACCGCTGCTGTCAGATACCAGGCACAACCCTTTCACCTAGACCGCTTCAGGAGCCTTTCTCTGGTTCTCCTCCTACATCTGTTCTCCACACAGCAGGCCTGGCATTCTTTTTAAAACCTAAGCTAGTTCATATTTCATCCCTGACTAAGCCCTTTTAAATGACTTCACATTTCATTTCAAAGAAAATCCAAGCTCTTTGCCTGGCCTTAAAAGACCCTGCACAAGCAGGCATGCTCCTCCCCCCCTCTTGGTTTGGGCCACCCTCTCCCTTACTCAGAGCTCCAGCTGTGGAAGAAAATCGTCATCTCTCTGTGCCTTGAAATAACCGCGCTCTTTCACACCTCAAGGAGGCCCAACGTCCAGGCCTTCGCACATGCCATTATCCCCTCTGCTTGGAATGTTCTCTCCCCTTCCTTACAGGGCTGGCTCATCTTTACTCTCATGTCCCCTCCTCAAAAGCATTGCTGTCTACCATGATAACCTGTTCATTTCTTTCACAGTAGCCATCACGATGTGCGGCAATCGAGTTATTTGTCTGACTTGGGAATTTACTGAGTCTCTCCCCAACTAGACCAAATTCCAAGAGCCGTAGATGTTGACACCTGTTCAGAGGTCTTGCAGGCTGCGTCCCTGCCTTCTCTCACCATCAGCTCCTAGCAAAATGATCATGCGATTAATGTTTAATACCTAAATGAAGGAAGAAATGAAGAGATAAATGAAACAATTGGCCCGTATAGAATATATATAATTGATAGGCCTACCCATGGTAGGCCCGTATAGAATATATATAATTGATAGGCCTACCCATGGTAGTCATATTATTATGGCCTGAAATTTAAATTGAAGTGAATTCTTCATAATCTGAACTGCCTCCTTACATGCCCTTTCATCCCACATCCTAGGGGGAGAGGATGAGGAAGGAGATCATGAGGGTGTTTGGGTTCTGGTTCTCCCCACTTCATGTGGTCTTGTCTCCTGTCTGATGGGGGTCAACCAAGCACGGACTGGACACTCGCGAGCCTCTTCTGACAGCATCTTGATTTATGCAGCATTCTTTCCTTATTGGGCCACGGTCCTCCTTGTGTGTGGTTCAGGCAGCATGTTCCACAGTTTCTACCCAATTCTGTGAGGTCTCCTGGAGCACATATAACATCTGGCAGCGTCCTGAAATCACACGTCTGGATGCTGGAAAGGTATCTCCATATATTACCTTCCTGCTCTGTAGGGAGAAACGTTATTTTTGGTTGAAATCACTTTTTCATTTATCCCCGGTCAGAGGAAGTTCATTCTCTCCATTGTTCAATTCTCCTCCGAGTCAAATTTTTAGATTTCGTCTCATTTTAAAATAAACTACTTTCAAATGTACTATTTTACATAGATATGTAGCTCAAAGCAAAGGCATGTGATTGAGTCCAATTTACAGGAATGAATACGTATATATAGATAGATGAAAATTAAGCCTTATTTTAAATTGTAATTCAGTATGCAATGTCTATCAATGGTTCTACGCAACTGTTTAGCCCACAGTTTATCAATACCCTTGCTGTTTTTTTTTTAACGTCTAAAAAGATTGTTAACTCAAATCTGCCTTTATACTGAGAAGAAGCTCACCTACAAGAAAGTCTTAACTCAGTACCAAAAAGACAGAAGAAATTGATTTACTGTAAAAATTCTAGAGGTAAGTGATATAACAACTTCCACAAATGATATTCCTTTTAAAACGGAACATCCGCACACAGGGTTTACAAACAAAGCGAAATAACATTCTATCACAACTACATGCTAACCAAATCACAAAGCAATGCTCACACCATCTGGGAGAAATTCATGTTTTTCCATCTCTGTTTTAATAATTTGGTCAAATCTTGAGAAAATAGAACCTCAAAAAGTCATAAAGTGTAAAAAAAAAAAAAAAGGACGATGATTACAGGTCTTTTAATACTAAGCCAAATAGATTTTCTTGAAAAATAATTTGTGGCATATATAATTTTGGCTTCCGAAATATTTTAGAAAGGAAGAATTTCTCTGAAGATTTCATGTTTGTGCATAAAACTGCTTGGTGACCCACCCCAGCTCTATTATAATTATTTCTCTTCCTTTTCTCTTTATTTCTTTACCAATCTATATATACTCCTTCCCCCCCCCCCCCCCCCCCCGGCCCTTTTACTGTGATTTTTCTCATTGTTCTCTTTTTCTTTGCTTTCTAAGAAAAAAATAAAGCAAAACTTAAGGGCAGAGAAAGGATTCCCCCATCCATAGCTCTTCCTCATTCATGTGATAAACAAACAAGCTACCAAAATATTTCCAGTCAGAGCCAGTGACTTGCAAAATTGGGGTTTGGGGACACTATGTCCTTGGCAGGCCCTCACTTCCTTCCCAGAGTCTTTTACAGCTGGAAGAGGTCTGCCTTTCTCCCACCAGGAACACCCAAACTGTCACCCCAAATTTGGTCGTGACCTATTACTTCACTGCTTACCCCTCCCTGCAAGTAGTCGGTCTATTGTCTGCTCTCTACCTCGTTATCACAGTTTACCTACTCCCCGGCGGCGTTCCCACAGAAACAAACTCTTCCTTTCGTGAAGGCACTAAGTGAAAAGAACATGGGCTTTGGATTTCCACACTTCAGAGTTTAAATCCTAGCTATGCAATCTCTAGCTGTGTGACTTTTGGCAAGTTACTTAACCTCTCTGAGATGCAGTCTCCCCTGGATATAAATGGGAATACTAATTTCTTCTGTATTTATTGATAGGAGGTTTAAATATAATAAACGTGAAGGGTTTTTATAGAGGCTGGTATATTGTTAAGTACTCAATAAATGAAGAAATGGTAGTAGCTACGATAATACTTAAGATTTTAATCTAACTTTCAGTTTGGAAAATGTCTGATCGACAAAACAATGTAAACATATAAGGGTTAATATCCACCTGACACTAAAACTATCGAAGAGCATTTTTGGCCTAGGGTTATCACACTTCAAGAAATACCATACAGATCTTTATCTTCAATTGTTTGTCCTAAGATCAGGCTTGACCTACTCCCCCAGAAATCAGGAAAGGTGTTTTTGTACCCACAAAGTTCTAAAAAACACTGGCTGTAAATCAGAATGAGGTAAACACGCATTCAGAAAGATGGCACAAAAAAGGCAAAAGTGAGCCATGAACCAAGAAATTTAGTTACTTATTCAACAAAATGCTTCTCCCTCACCCCACTGCTCACTATCTCACTATCTCGCTATCTGTCTTTCAAATAAATAGATAAAATCTTTTTTTAAAAAATGAATCCAAATTGTCCATGTGAAGAAGGATAGAAGGGCAACCACTGCATGCAGAATGAACCGCTTGAAGAGAAGCATGTGTGCAGAGACGCACTGAGCAGTGAAGTGTTAATAGAACATCAAATGTGCAGGGGAATGGCAGCAAAGGAGGTCTGAGCAGAGCATGAGACACAGGGGTCTTACCAACTGTGCTAAGAAGCCTGCCCTTCGTTCTCTGTGGTGGAAGCACACTGGAGGGAGCTGTCTTTCCTGGATTGGGTCTTTATGGGTCAGGATCACTCTGGCTGCCTTGAGAAGGGATTAGAGGCAAGGGCTGTGAGAGCAAAAGCAGGAACCCAAGTCAGGCTCAAGCTGCAGAAACCCAAGAGTGAGCACAAGGGTTGTGCTGGAAAATGCTGGAAGAGAAGAGATCCAAGAAATATTTAGAAGGTAAAATCAACAGGTTACACATAAAACCACGAAGAAGTAAATGAGCATCAAAATGTCAGCCTTTGACTAATGGTTTCCCAATACTGGAAGGAGTCACAGTGCATAAGGTCCCTACATTGACTGCAGCTTCTGATTTGTCATCTACAGATCCAGGTCTTTACTCATTAAACCAGGCCCATTTGTTTAATGAAATGTTTTAAATTACTATTGTCAATTTTCAAGAAGTACATGGAGCTTTTCAGTGAGACAAATAACTAGACCCCAAAGGAATGTTTCCTTGAATTTTTTTCTTGTATCAGGTCCTATTTCTTTGCTCTGTGTTTTAAATTAATTAATGCAGATGCAAGGCTATGTCCACACACTCAAATTAGTTGACAATCTTGAATAAAATGGCAAATGTTCTTGGTCAAATAATCATTTTTAACAGTGTTGTAAATGCTAAATTGACTCATCAATTCAATCAAGATGGCTGAATTAGCTCTCCTGTTGACACAATTTCTTGTTAAAAAACAAAAAAAAATCTGCCATTGCACAAGAGTCAAATGTTCTTATGCATCAAAAAACAAACAATTTTTAAATGAGAGTGCCTAACCAAAGAGCTTTAAGCACTGATGAGTGATGGGAAAACTTTTAATAGATTTAAAAACCCATTAAAAATTGGATTTAATAGCTTTCCCTCAACAATAGCCATGCTACTGAATGGAGATATTCCAATGCATTCATTATTTTAAAATTTTGGTGTGTTAAATGCCAACCAATAGAGGAATGACAGAAAATTGTTATGAGGTTTTTTTGGAGGTGAGGAAAATAATCTAAAATTAGATTGCAGTGGAGGTTACACAATTCTGTAGATATACTAAAATGCATTGATTTAAACACTTAAAATGGGTGCTCTTTAGAGTCTGTAAATGATATCTCAAGAAAGTTTTCTTAAAAAGCCCAAAGAGGAAGCATTTGCAATCACACAGCAATCCTCTCTCGCTGCGGAAGAGAAGGATTTCCAAGTGGACAACAAACATGGTTTCTTGTGTAAAGATTACTTGGAGGAGTAGACAACAGGATCCAGAAGGAGACAACAAATGCCGTCACTACCAACCACCAACAAAACATGGTGGGTAATTTGAAAAAGATCATCGATATTCTCAATCTCAAGAGTCTGAAATATTCTTGGAGACATAGCCATGATCACATGAGGCCAGAGAAAGAATACAAAGACGGTCACAGGATGTACATTATGAGGTGCCAGCAAAGAACTTCCAGGGGTGAAAGGTTGTGTGGGTGCCCTTTGGGGAAACAACAGAGCATCTGGGACTTACTCTGGGACTTCAGTGAGAAATATGAGCAAATTGAGGAGGCAAAGCAAAGCTGGGGCAGAGATGGCATGGAACAAAGGCCAAGAAGTGGAATGATCACGAAAAGGGGTGGAAATGATCATGAGGGCTAGGAAAGAGGTATCTGAGACAAGGTGCCATCAATTTGGGGAGGTTAGTAAGGATCACATTAGTTGGATCAGGTTTTTGAAAAATCTACCAGCAAAGCCTCTATTTGCTCTTACCAGCAATAGAGTCTGAACTCTAAGTTCTGGGGAAGACGAAGGCGAAAACGTAGAAAGTAAGGTTGTACCTAAAACTCATTTGAATTTTGACCTGTCAAACCAGATGTGAAAGGAAGAGAATGAAAATTTTTGCTTTATGCTCAAAAAGAGGCGGCATTTTAGTTTTGTTGACTGTATCCTTTGCTGTGCAAAAGCTTCTTATCTGGATGAAGTCCCAATAGTTCATTTTTGCTTTTGTTTCTTTTGCCTTCGTGGATGTATCTTGCAAGAATGGGAGAAGATATTTGCAAATGACGTATCAGATAAAGGGCTAGTTTCCAAGATCTATAAAGAACTTCTTAAACTCAACACCAAAGAAACAAACAATCCAATCATGAAATGGGCAAAAGACATGAACAGAAATCTCACAGAGGAAGACATAGACATGGCCAACACGCACATGAGAAAATGCTCTGCATCACTTGCCATCAGGGAAATACAAATCAAAACCACAATGAGATACCACCTCACACCAGTGAGAATGGGGAAAATTAACAAGGCAGGAAACAACAAATGTTGGAGAGGATGCAGAGAAAGGGGAACCCTCTTGCACTGTTGGTGGGAATGTGACCTGGTGCAGCCATTCTGGAAAACTGTGTGGAGGTTCCTCAAAGAGTTAAAAAATAGACCTGCCCTACGACCCAGCAATTGCACTGTTGGGGATTTACCCCAAAGACTCAGATGCAATGAAACGCCGGGACACCTGCACCCCGATGTTTCTAGCAGCAATGTCCACAATAGCCAAACTGTGGAAGGAGCCTCAGTGTCCATCGAAAGATGAATGGATAAAGAAAATGTGGTTTATGTATACAATGGAATATTACTCAGCAATTAGAAACGACAAATACCCACCATTTGCTTCAACGTGGATGGAACTGGAGGGTATTATGCTGAGTGAAGTAAGTCAATCGGAGAAGGGCAAACAGTGTATGTTCTCATTCTTTTGGGGAATATAAATAATAGTGAAAGGGAATATAAGGGAAGGGAGAAGAAATGTGTGGGAAATATCAAAAAGGGAGACAGAACATAAAGACTCCTAACTCTGGGAAACGAACTAGGGGTGGTGGAAGGGGAGGAGGGCGAGGGGTGGGGGTGAGTGGGTGACGGGCACTGAGGGGGACACTTGACGGGATGAGCACTGGGTGTTATTTTGTATGTTGGTAAATTGAACACCAATAAAAAATTAATTTATTAAATAAATAAATAAATAAATAAATAAATAAATAAATAAATAAAAATAAAATGTTAAAAAAAAAAGAGGCGGCATTTCAGAGGAGGAATTTAGTGACCACAAGGATTTAAAGAAGGAACAAAAGATTCCAAATGGCCATAGGTTTTTAAACCCAAAGGAAGAGTTAAGAGAATAAAAAAAAATACTGGAGTTTGGAAGAGAGAAAAGTTGGCTTATGTCTGAGACACTGAACTTGAAGACAGAACCCTTAAGTGAAATTGTTTTATCCAATCATAACCCGTTAAGAGAGACACGGAGAGAATATTCACGCAGTCCCTGCATCCTTTCCCTTCCTCGTCTAATTCTCAGATATAAAGAACTGGGCCATGTCCCAGAAAATATTCTGAGTCCTCAGAACTTCAGCTTTTAAAGATATTTATTTGGTTTCCTCAAGTACATTAAGTTATGAAACAAAGTATGAATTAACAAGAATTCCAATGTCTCGAACATATAATTCAGCAATTATACATCATTGCTGGTTAAAGCCATTTCCAAGGCATCTACGTATTCATTCCTCGAACATTTGCTTTATGTGTTTTTCTTCTAGAAAATTAATAATTTTGGCAATGTGTCTGTGATGTTCTTTCTAGCATGTGCTGTAGAAGGATATTGTTGCAACTGCTGCTTTGTGTATTCTGGCTCTCAAAGACGGTTTCTCACTTACTAAGTTTGAAATTTAAATCATAGGTTTGGCCATAGCTGTTGCCAGACAGCAATATCATGGAGTCAGGACAAAGTTAAGAAATTTTTGTTGTCATTTTGGATTTCTGACTTTATTCAGGAAAAAAAAACTACCTAATCTCAGAATTACAAGCATATGAAGGATAGACTAATATTTTGCTTCCAATGAAGGATTTTTACTAGGTCTGAGAGATCTGCAGGGCATGTGCTATTGAAACAGCTCATTCCCAAACTAAGCAATAAATCTAGAATTGACAGCTACACAAATCCATCATCAAGTCAGGGAGGTACCGTGTTCAGTGTGTAGACATTTGGGTAATTGGAGAACAGGAGGGCAACAGTGAAATGACAGGACCTCACTGTTGAAATCATTTTTACATTTCAATCTGTTCAAAATCACCAGATTTGAGAGTACCAGGGAGATCTTTAAGTGTTTTAAATTCTAATCACAGAGCTCATCAAAAGTGTAACTTATCTCCTTAAAATATATTTAGATTACTGGCTTAAATTCCAGCACCAAGAATTGATTAATGTCTTAACATCAAATAGACATTTTGCAAAAATGCCCGTATGATTCAGGGTTTTGTGAAAAGCTATGAGTTTTTTAAAGACCTTTTTTTTTTTAATTTTTTTTTGTTAACTTTTATTTATTTATGATAGTCACAGAGAGAGAGAGAGAGAGAGAGGCAGAGACATAGGCAGAGGGAGAAGCAGGCTCCATGCACTGGGAGCCCGACGTGGGATTCGATCCCGGGTCTCCAGGATCGCACCCTGGGCCAAAGGCAGGCGCTTAACCGCTGCGCCACCCAGGGATCCCTTTTAAAGACCTTTTTAAGGCAAGTTAAAACCCTCTTTATTTTAGTTTATGTGTTTAGAGTTTGGGTTTTAAGTAGCATTTGGTTATATGACAAGCGGGACAAAAATAAAGAATTTATTTTTTTTAAGTTTTTTTTTAAGATTTTATTTATTTGTTTGTGAGAGACACAGAGAGAGAGGCAGAGACAGGGGCAGAGGGAGAAGCAGGCTCCCTGCAGGGAGCCCGATGGGGGACTCCTGGATCACGCCCTGAGCTGAAGGCAGATGCTCAACCCCTGAGCCCACCAGGGATCCCGAATTTCTATTTCAAAAAGTACACTCAGTGAAATAAACGAAATTGTACACTAGGAAAATCAATCACTAGAGTTACAAGAATTATAAACTTATTAATGATAAGATAAATTTTCTTCAGAGCCTCCATAATTTTGTTTCCCATGAAAATTCTTTTTTTAAAAAAATATTTTATTTATTTATTCATGAGAGACACACAGAGAGAGAGGCAGAGACGCAGGCAGAGGGAGAAGCAGGCTCCATGCAGGGAGCCCGATGTGGCAGCCGCTCAATCGCTGGGCCACCCAGGTGTCCCTGTTTCCCATGAAAATTCTTAAGACACCCCCAAGAAGGCATCTTTGAGGTGTTTAATAAGCAGGCAGGTCCTCCTGGTGGCAGTGTATTTTGTTTTTCCGTCATGGAGATGCGTGTGTCTCTGCTCTGTCATGCTCCCTTTGGCTTATTGGCACAGCATTAGGGAGAAAATGGCAAACTCTTTCCAGAAAACGGATTCTCATTGCATCCTTTAAGACACTGTCTTGCAGCTTAATGAGAAAGGGGAATATACAAAGGAATAAAAATCAGGTGGGTTACGCAATCGTAAAAGTTTCTTTAAAGTATGAGAACTAGACTTCAAAGGTTTAGCTGGAAGATATTGTCAGTGATACAAGTTGGTTTGTTTTAAAAAATCCCCTTTCCAAAGGGCAGCAACTCAACACCTCATGGAAGATGGCATGATTTAATGAAGACCTCTAAGGCGGGGAGCGCGTCTTCCCCACAAGCTGGCATCACAATCAGAAAATAACTCTTGTACAGAGATTCCTAAAATGGGCAAATCTGTGAAACTACTGCCTAGAAGGTATGATTATAAACAAGTCAAAATCCAGCATTTCTGACTCTCAGGTGGTCCAACACCGAAGTTGATACAGGGAGCCCAGGACAGGAGGACAACCAGCAGGAAGCCAGTGACATCTACTGCCAGAAGATGGAAATGGTGGCAGGAGGCCTGTCCTCCCCCAGCCAGCTGAGGGGCTTGGGGGGCCGCCTTCCAGGGAAGCCAATTCTGGAAACCAACATGAGCCTGGGATCATGACCTGAGCTGAAGGCAGACATGTAATGACGGAGCAGCCACCCGGGCGCCCGAGTGTGGAGTATTCCATGGAGACAGAGGAGGAGGAAGCCAAGAAAACCAGGAAGACGGGAGCTGCTGTGGCCTGTGTGGTAACCAAGATGGTGGACCTGGATGGGCCTCTGTGGGAGGCAAGGAGGAGCGCAGGGCCCTGAGGAAAGTGTCACCCGCAGGAACTTAGCTCTCCCGGGAGACAACTTTTCTCCTGTGTTGTTTACTTTATACTTCCTTCCTTTTTTCTCCTTTTTCCCCCCACCCCTTAGCCCAACAGCACCCTCTACAAACCATCTAGGGCTGGAAAGCTGTGGGCGACCCAAGGTTTTAAAAATCACTTCATAAATTAGGGAATTTCTGGCTTTAAGACAAGACACAAACTTCTGGGACCCCTGGGTGGCTCAGTGGTTGAGTGTATGCCTTCAGCCCAGGGTGTGATCCTAGGGTCCCGGGATCGAGTCCCACGTTGGGCTCCCTGCATGGAGCCTGGGTCTTTGCCTCTCCCTGTGTGTGTCTCTCATGAATAAATAAATAAATAAAATCTTAAAAAAAAAAAAAAAAAAGACAAGACATAAACTTCTGAAACTAGGCAGATCCTTATAGACTGTTTTCCTCTGCCTATAACAGTCAAGGAAACTGGAACTGGGACAATGTGGGTGACCTCGGGGTCACCCCACGCTGGCGAGTGACAACACGAACTGGACCCGACTTTCCTGGCCCGTGGGGCCCCAGAAGAACACATTTTCCTGCAAGGAGGCCACACCTACACAATGTTCCTCAAAAGTTTCCCCACCTCCAGCCCCTTTTTATTTGTTTTGCATATGTCTGGAATTTCAGAGGCTTGCTAAAATTATGTATTTTCCTCATGCATATTTTCCTCACTTTCTCTGAGCTATTTTGAGGGAAATCAAGAGTTTAATATAAATACATGGCTGCAAGAGAAAATAAAATGGGCATTTATCTCTAAGTTGATGTATCCAATACAATGTGTGTCTGAAAAGAATAAACTGATTTAAACCTAATTTTGTGGGTTTATGGTCCTTTATAACAAAATAAAACACCTCATTCTTTATCTTTGATTCCCTCTGTCTTCGTGCAACTTCCTGGCATAACAAAGTCATTCACGGTAGAATGAAACTTCCTAGGGGGTTGGGCAAGAGTCTAATTCTTTTCATAAAGCAAGTACTTCGGAGTGACCTGGGTGTTTGCCTTTTTGGTAAAGTGTTAATTTTGATTCATCTATGTTTTGAAGAAGATTTCTTTTTATTTTTTTAAAGATTTTATTTATTCACTAGAGACCCAGAGAGAGTCAGAGACACAGGCAGAGGGAGAAGCAGGCTCCATGAGGGGAGCCCCATGAGGGACTCGATCCCAGGACCCGGGGTCACGCCCTGAGCTGAAGGCAGACGCTCAACCGCTGAGCCCCCCAGACGTTGCTCAAAGAAGATTTCTTTTCTCCTACAACTCTCTTTTGTAACGATTAAATATGCCATCCTCTGCAAGTCGGCTACTGTGTTAAGCCAGAAAACCACACCCTTTAATACGCACTTTATCTGCAAGAATAAAGCTCCTAACATACCTTTTTGTTTTAATGAGATATTTCATACATTCACCTTTTCTTTTTCTAGGAGAAAAAAAAATTCAAATTTCAAAAATTAGCAACCATCAGACTGGACAAAGCCAGAGTATTTTTTCCAAATTCATCCTTAGGTGGAGAGGCCAGTGTTGAATTTTCCCGGAGCCCCATGCTCCCGGATAACAGCACAGGTTAAAGGAATCCCCCCACCCCACCCCCACCCCCGCCATTTTGTGCTCTGGACAATGGTTTACTGCAAGGAACCACCCTTCCCATGCGACTCTGATACAATTCACGGGGCCCCATTTGTTCGCCCTATGACAAGGCCAGCCTTTGCCTCAGAAGTGATTAGCTGAGACCCTTGGCCCCATTGATTAACTGAAATAATGCATTTGTTAACCAAACTTGGTTAAGCTTCTGTCCTTGCTTTGGGGTCCTGAACTTGAGCCCACGCTCAGCGTAAGATGGATGCAACACCCACGTATGGGTGCCTCCTGGAAACCGGGCTGGTGTCAGGGAAGGCGCGCTCGGGCTTCTGGGCCTGTAGGCCCTGCTCCCACCCCACTTCTCCACACCCAGCTCTTGCTAGCCCTGTTCCCACCTCTTGGAAAAGAAGCCCCTTTGCCTAACTCTGGAGCCACTTGCGGGTCACAGGGTCACAGGGCTCTCCCTACTGAAAGTGCCCCTCACAAGGCTGCAAGAGCTCCCAGCTCCCCCTGCAGTAACCTTTTCAAATAAAGTCACTCCTTACCAAGCCCACATTTGCTTTTTGTTTGACAAAACCAAGGACTCTAAAGCTGAGGGAAGCTGACTAAATACAAAGGAACCATAAGTTCCTGCTCTAGAAGCAAAATCACATAATGTTCATAACGATATTCATAATTCTCCTATGTCTTCCTTACCCCAAGATAAAATTTCAGAACTTTTCAAGGGCAGTGTTTCCTGGAAAATACTCACATTCAAATGAATAGTGAAATGAGTTTTGGTTTTTGTTTGGTTTGGGTGGGTTTTTATGGTTTTGTTTTGGTGGTGGTGGTTTTTTTTGTTTTGTTTTGTTTTGTTTTACAAATTCTACTAAAGTCCCAGTATTTTCCAAGTTTAATCCTGACATATTAAGTTCCCCCAGTATGCCCAGATCCACGCTTCCCTCTCAATGAGCTACTTTCTTTTTTATTGGAGTTCAATTTGCCAACATATAGCATAACACCCCCAAAGAGCTACTTATTTGGTATTAGCTCCCCCAAATCTTGCAACTCAACTATTTTGCAGTGTGGCAAGCAATCTAAATATCTTTATTTAAAATTCCTGTTACTCAATTTTTTACCAGAATAGAATCTAATTTTTCCACGACAAAAACCACACATTGCAAGCCCCAGTGCTACCACAAATCCTCAGGACATTTCTATGGTCAGAACTGACCGATACCATATGCCATATTATATAAACAAATATGTACCAATGGGCTCAACTGTATAAACCACAGGAGGAAATGAAAATGATGAGCTGAACAGATGTCTTAGAAGCATAATCGTTTCTCTGACAATCCAGGAAACAAAGACCTGTGTATCCCTTTGGTCTGTGAAAATAGGTTGGAAATATTCAAATGCCCACCCAAAATATGGGTCTCAAAAAATATGTATTTGGAAACAATAATGAGACAATTAGTTGGCTTCTCATAAACTTCACAGACTCAGGTAAATGTGAATTAATTTAGCTAGTGCCTTTCTACACATGTTGGAAAGAATCATTCATTTCCCTTGACATCAGTTCTAGGCTCAGATCCAATCCCCATATACTCCGATTCGTTTCTACTGTATTTACTTAATGCTTCTATTTATTTATCCCTTTATTTGTTAAATATTTATTGGATACCTACTGTGTCGTAAGCACTAGGGATACAGTTCTGAACAAAATGCATTAAGATCTCTGTCCTCACGGAACTTGTAACTTAGATAGAAAATGAATCAGATAAATGAGTAAAATATGGAAAATGCTAGATGTGAAATGTACTAGGGAGGAAAAAAACTAAAGCAAGAAAGTGAGCTACAAAATGTTAAGGAGCAGGAGGGTTTCAGGCAGTGACAAGGTGATCCTTGAGCAAAGATCTCAAGGAAGTGAAGGACCCAGCCACGCAGGAGAACCCTCCTGAGGAAGGGAAGAGCAGGTGCAAAGGCCCAGGGGTGGGAACCCTGCTAGGCACAGTGCTAAGCACCACAGAGGATATAGAGACCAATAAGCTCAAAGAGCTTAAAATCTAGTAAGGAAGCTTAGGATCCACATGTCCTAAAACTAGTATCAATAGGCTGTCGGAAGAGTCGGAAGAGACACAAACACGATTCCACAGCAATTCAGACCCGGCAGCAACAGCAGGCTTGGGGAAGTTCAGGGGGCAGGGGGAGGCGGCGGCCGGGGGCCAACCAGACTTAGGAGCAAAACAGGGGAAAAGGGGAAATATTAAACCCCCTGGAGACACATAAACATTGCGAAGCTACGGCCCCCAAGTCCATAAATGTTAAGTATTACCCAGTCTATCATAGGCAAACTCTGCTTGGACACGGACCACAGACTCAATGGATCCTATTCCCACCCCCACCCCCACCCCCAGAACCTGCCCCGGTCCCGCAAATGTAGACACGGACCCGGCGGCTTCTTACAGTCATTTCAGGAAAAGAAGTGGAAATATTGTCACACAGAAAGCCTCGGAAATGGAGATGGCAGGACGGGCAGGACGGGCAGGACGCAGGGGGGGCATCGGCTGCTGCCAGAAGGGTCCAGGTGATGACCTTGCCCTGGCCAGATGGGGGGGGACAGAGGGAGGCCAGGGAGTGGGAAGGGAGGAGGTGGGGGGAGGGACCCCTGCTGAGGGTCCGGACCTGAAGGGGTGGTCAGTCCTCGGCCTACAGCTGGATCCACCCCGCACTCCCCTTCCTCCCTCCCTCCCTCCCTCCCATTGTCCTCCTCCCTTCTCCCTCCCCTTCCCCTCCTCTTCCCTTTTTCCCTCCTCCCTTCCCTTCTCTTCCTCCCTCCTCTCTCCCTCCCTTCCTCCCTCCCTCCCATTATCTTCCTCCCTCCTCCTTCCCCTCCCCTCCCCTCCCTTCCTCCTCCCTCCCCTCCCTTCCTCCCTCCTCCCTCCCCTCCCTTCCTCCCTCCTCCCTCGCCTCTCTTCCTCCTTCCTCCCTCCCATTGTCTTCCTCCCTCCTCCTTCCCCTTCTTGCCTCCCTCCTCCCTCCCCCCTCCCTTTCCTCTCTCCTTCCCCTCCCCTTCCTGACTCCCCTCCTCCTTCCCCTCCCCTTCCCTTCCTCCTTCCTCCCCTCCCCTTGTCTTCCTCCCTCCTCCCTCCCCTTCTCTTCCCTTCTACCTTCCCCTCCTCTCCTCCTCCTCCCTCGCCCCTTCCCCCTCCCCCGCCCCTCCCCTCTTCCCGCCCCGGGCCAGGTGGTGAGGTTCCCAGGGACTGAACCGAAGTCACCTCGCTGGGGGGGGGGGGGAGGGGAGCAGGGGGGTGCACAGGCCCACGGCTAGGAAGGCGTGTGGCGGGGCTGCGCGGAAGCCGAGAGGAGGCCGGGAGGAGGCCCGGAGGGCTGCCCGGAGACGGCGGGGACAATGGGGACGACGGCGGGAGCGCACCGAGCACAGAGGGCGACTCTGGCCAAAGGCGGACTGGCTGGTGTCCAGGGGCGCGCAGCCCCCCCCCCCCCCCCCCCCCCGCCCGGGGCCAGGTGCACCTGCTGCCTCGCCCTCGCCCTGGCGCTGGCCCTGGCCGCCCGCCTCCCCTTGCTGTGCGGCTCCCCGCCCGCGTGAAGGGTCCGCCCCCAACCCCCACCCCACCCCCCCCACCCCCGTCCCTGTCCCTCAGTGTCAGGGACCAGAGCCCAGCCGTGGCTCCGCTCCACGTGGCCAGCAAGCTCCAGGGCTCTTCACCATTAGGTCACCTAAAGGATCCTCGAGGTGCTCTTCATTATGCTCCCCGACACCAGATGCCCCCATCAGCTCCTCTGTGTGTCACCCCCTAAGGAGCGCTGAAAGCCCCCCCAAACCTTCCTCTACAACGTGGGTTCCAACTGTGCTCCTCCACTTATGCCTGGATTTTTTTGATAAATATTATACAGTACTGCAAATTTATTTTCTCTTCCTTATGATTTTCTTAATGACTTTTTCTTTTCCCTAGCCTACTTTCCCATAAGAATACAGCATAGAATACATCCACAAGAAGATCTGTTACTTGACTATGTTATTGATCACCAGTAAGCTATTAGTAGTTAGGTTTGCAGAGAGTCCAAAGTAACTGGATTTTTGACTGCACAAGGTCAGGGCTTAACCCCCAGGCTGGTCAAGGGTCAGCTACCTCTTTACAACTCAGGAAACCTAAACTGATTTAAGTTGGTCATCTTCCCATAGCACTGTCTCCTTTTTGAATCTTCAAAAAATATTTAAAATACATGGGTTTTAAATTCCACTTCTAACGAAGAACAAAAAAGAAACTCCATTTCTAAAGAAGACTGAGCACAAATACCCGTTGTATCCCATGCTTTAGTTGTGAAAACAGCGGTTCAGCTTACTTGTAAAGAATACACACATTCTGGCATCTTAAAATATTGTAAAGCCAAAGTGGAAATATATTAGGAAACTGATAATTTAGATCAAGATTCAGATCAAGATGATGCTCCTTCTGTAAATTTATCATTTTAAAGAAGTATTTTTAAATGTTATTTTTTATCATGAAAGTCATTTTATTCTAAAGATTAAAGAAAAGTGCAAGCAAGCTTCCACTTAATCTGGAGGCTTATTTACTACAATTAAACAGTTCAAAAAGCTATTTTTTTCAGCTGCTCTACACAGAGTTCAAAAGCAATCCTTTGCTGCCCCCTGGCTGTAAAGAAATTCCTTATCTCCATAAAACTACCATCATTAAAAGAAAAAATTACTGTAACTGAGAAAGTGTAGTGGAGAATTTAGGAAAGGTATCACCTCCCATAGATACCAGGGCACTAATTAATACTGATTGATGACCTGAACTTTTAGATCAGACCAACTGGATTCAAACCCCGTTCTGCTGTGTGTGGGCTGTGGGACCGGAGTCAAATGAACCTCTCTCTTCGGTTCCTAATTGGTATTGAAGCGGGAGAGCGAGGTTCTTGTCTCACTGAGGAAAAGAATGAACCTCTTGGACAAAGGAGAGTGAGTAGAGCAATAGTTTTATTAGGCAAGGATGCAGAAGAGGCCCTCAGGGGTGAGAGGGGCCCCCCAACAGGTTGCCACCAAGGGCTTGTAGGCTTGGTCTTTCATTGAAGGCCAACCAGGGAACTTCAATCCTCTCGACATCTCAACTGACAGCACCACTGGGGAAGGACTAGTGAGAGGTCAAGTAACTCTTTGTTGGTCACAAGTGACTATTACAACAAGACCCGCCTGGCCCCGGCCCCCCACCAGGGCAGGTGCTCTGGTTTGTTCTCCCACCTCTCTGGTTTCCTTACAGCTCTGCATTCTGGGGATTTCTGTGAGCCTGAGGCCGCAGCCCCTACCTGCCTCTCCCTGCCCAACCCCGCCTGTCTCTTACGCAGTATTTATGAAGATAATAAGAAAAATAATACTTAGCTATACGGCTAGTGTGAGAAGGCCGCGAGCTCGTCGGCTGCGTCGACTGGGTGGCACGCCTGTCAGGTATCAGTAGGCGCCCTGCTAAAGCACCGATGAGGAACTGGAAACTGTCCACGGCCACACCGTCCCTGCTCATCTCTGTGACCCTGCTTGGCTTTTTCCTTTGGTTACCGCACTCACCGCCTTCTAACATCCTAGAGAATTGGATAATTTATGACGTCCACTCGTTGCCTGCACCTCATCACTGTGTAAACTCCAGGGGAACCTCTGCACGTTCTCTGGCACGTGCCCAGCGCCAGGCCATGGTCTGGCACACACTGGGGTACGTCATGAATATTTGCTATTGAACACATTTGCTGCTGTAGTTTTGTCAATACTCACAGAGCCCTAGGCTCTTAAGGTTGCGAGGAGTTTGCAAGAGCAGCACCTTCATTCATCTGTCTTCTGTGACAGACGGACTCTGTGACGGATACGGTTAGAGGGGCACACGGCACACAAAGTGTCCATTGCACAATTCGCAATCGAGGAGCAAACAAGCACAAAAGCAAATACTTTCAACACAATCTCAATAGTGTAGTAAATAATAAAATGTTGATCTGGAGGGTGGGGGTGACTGGGTGACGGGCACTGAGGGGGGCACTTGACAGGATGAGCACTGGGTGTTATTCTATATGCTGGCAAATTGAACACCAATAAAAAATAAATTTATAAAAGAACAAAAATAAAAAAATAAAATGTTGAGGACTGAAAACACGAGAGTGTACATCTCTCCAGGGGAGCCAGAAACCACTGAGCTCTCTGAACTCACTGAACGACGTGCTCTCTGGGCCAAGAGCACAGGGCATGTCCCAGCACAGGGGCAGCTGGCAAGAGAATCATGGAAGAGGACTGTGTATCTGGGGGACAGAGAGGAACACAGGCAGCTTGGGATGGGGTGAGGGGAGTCGTTTCTGTAGACACGGCCTCAGGTGCACAAGGCCGCTTGTGATTATGGGTGTTAACAGAGTTTGGAGTTTGGTCTGGCCTGCTTTGGACCAGGCACAGCTACAAATTGAGAGGGAGGGTACCAGTGAGGGGTGGAGACCAGGCTAGCCCAGGCCAAGTTGCCAGAGGCACACAATCCAGGTTGTTAAAGGTGGACAGTCCAACATCAGAGCAAGCAAAGAACCAGGAACTACAAAGAAACGAGAGTCGGAGGAAGTCATGGAAAGATGTCAAGGAGCTAACCGCGGCTTCTTCTCTGGATGCATCTGTGTGTCCAAGCAGCACCAGCTATGGAGGGTGGCTGGCCAGAACTGCGACGGCAAAAGAAAAGTGCTTCATCCTTGGGCCACACAACCTTTGATGTTAGTTATACCGAGAGCCAGTAACCCACCACCCTGCCAGCTTGCCTCCGGGTGAGGCAGTCATTGCAGTGAGTTCAGGAAGGAAAGAAAAAGCCTTTAGGTCACTTATATATGGAATCTTTCTATTAAAGATTTATTTATTCATCAAAGACACAGAAAGAGGCAGAGAGAGACACAGGCAAAGGGAGAAGCACAGGGAGCCTGATGCGGGACTCGATCCCAGGACTCTGGCCAGGATCACAACCTGAGCCAAAGGCAGACGCTAAACCACTGAGCCACCCAGGTGCCCACCATATGTGGAATCTTAAAACAAACAAAACAAACAGGCTCTTAAGTACAGAGAACAAATTGATGGTTGCCAGAGAGGATTGGGTTGGGGAAATGGGCAAAATATATGAAGGGGATTGAGAAGTCCCCCCCAAAATGCTAAAACTTTGCTACATTCATTTTTATTTAAATAAAACATATTATGAGAATTGGCTTCATTCTTCCTTTGTACATTTTCAATGAACTGACTACAAGTTACAAACTAGTTAGGAAGGTGGCTCATGTTGTATTTCTATTAGATGCTGATGTTAGTTCATGTCGACAGGGCTTATAACTTCAGAATATGACTTGAAGGATTAGCTGTGACTCTTGGAGACCACAGATAGAAACTTGTGACCATAAGGATTCCTAAAAGTTCAGTGTGAATTGTGGAAAACACAATGTACTTGGAAAGAAGAACATCATTCACTCTGCAAATGTGGATTAAGTACCAGTTATTGCTACGAACATGGCTGGAATTGGACCAGAGTCACAGAATCCTTGATAACCATATAACTCTGACCTTATCGAGTCATTAAACTACTCTGAGCCTCATGGCTTCATCTGCAAAATTGGCCTTGCCTGAAGAGAAGAGATCGGAATGGATGCACTCTTGAAATCCTTTTCTGCATCAGCTTCTATGATTCTGTACATATTTCAATTTTGTAATCAGTCTCTAACTGGGTATAAGAAAAGCTTATCTCATAAATTTATAAACCACATTTTTGCACCTAATTTACTATAAGCATTTTCTCTCAGCACATAAATATATTTCCTTAGTGTCTAAAACATTCAATTCTGTAATCGATGGTGAACTGAAAAGAGAGATAAAGTCAACTGTATTTATGTACTATATTTCGACAGCTTTATTTTGAGGTATGTAGATTTTTTTTCATTTATTTACCTAATACTTATGTAATGAGTAAAAGGCAAGATGCTATAGCAGAAGCAAACATCCATAAACATAGTCCTTGTTCCCAAGTGACTTATCTCTGAGAAGCTTTCCCAACTTCCCTGGCCAGAGTTGCTCCTGAAGTAGATTTAATTACTCCGCTATTACAGCATACTGTCCTTTTTCTGTTTACATTTCTGTTTCCTTCCTAGACTGTAATCTCCTTGACAGAGGAATTATCTTATTCATCTTTGAACCCAGTACTTCACATAAGAGATGCATATTGAAGACTTGGCAAATGACCATTACCATAACCAATAAGAAAGAGATGAACGTGTGCCCCAGATGTGATACTCTGAGAAGAACACACCTTCTACAATGCAATCTTTTTGCCAAGAATGCATAACCTCGGTCTTTTATGAGAAAACATCAGACAAGCACAAAATAATGAACGTTCTACTAAAAATGTGGGACATGGGGGGATTACACCCTCACAAAATGTCAATGTCATAAAAGACAAAGAAAGGCTATGGAAATGTCCCATATTAAAGAAGGCTAAAGAGACATGGCCATTAAATGCAATACCTTACCCTAGACTGGATCTTTTATTGGAAAGGAAAAAATGCTATCAAGGACATTATTAGGTCAATGAACAAAACTGGAATATGAGTGATAAAGTATATCAATTTAATATGAATTTGATAGCTGCATGTGGTTCCATAAAAAAGTATCCCTATTGTTAAGAAGATAAATATATGATAGTCCTTTATTCTTAAATATCTCTACGCATATTTCTTAAGAATCTTACACACATAGAGACACACACATAGATGCAAACATGCACAAAGAGAGCAAATGACAAAGCATATGGAATCAAATGTTAGCAATAGATGAACCTGGATAAAGAGTATATTTATGTTCCTTGTACTGTTTTTTATTTCTGGCTTTGAAATTATTTCCAAATGAAACATTTTTTAAAAGATTTAAAAATATATATATTTAAAAAGATGCTCAACTTCACTACTATCTAAAGGAATAAACAAAACAATAAGAAGGCATTATTCACTATTGGCAAAAATTTTAAGGCAAGTGTGTAAAAAAAACCAATACTGTCTCTCACATTTTTAATTAAAAAAATAAATGTATGTCATTGTATGTTTTTATACTAATAGAAAAGCAATATATATTTCTTTTCTGTTGGCTAGAGTTTTAGATGAGATAATTACTACACTGCATATATTTATAAATAGGGATATGTGGGACTTTTAAAAAGCTCCTTAATAGGGGAACAAAGGGGCAGCCCTGGGTGGCTCAGCAGTTTAGCCCCGCCTTCGGCCCCCGGGGTGTGATCCTGGAGTCTCTGGATCGAGCCTGCTTCTCCCTCTGCCTGTGTCTCTGCCTCTCTCTGTGTCTCTCATGAATAAATAAATAAAATCTTTTTTAAAAGGTGGGGGGAACAAACCCTTTAGGGAAAGACTTTTTGCCCTTCAATATCTCCATAAATTGTTGGAAGCCAAAAATCTGTATATAATGACTGGACTGCTGTCCTGTTGCAAAGAAAGAAAGAAGTGTGCATTCCAGATAACTTTATTTATCCTCCAGACAAGCCACAGATTGTCTACCTTGGTACTTCTTTTATGTGAGAGAAAAATTAATTTCTATCTTGTCTGAGTCACTCTCACCCCTGTTGCCTGCTGCTTAATGCAATTCCCAGAGCAAATCACCAGGATTTTTTATTTTTGTTTTTAATTGAAACTGTTTTCATAGGGCAGACTTGGCAACACAGAGATAGCTGGGAGTTCAAACATGGCCCAAAGCTCAGTGATTGCTCTCACTGTTCTGGGCAAATTCAACATTTCTGGAGCAAAATGTGCACTAGTAAAAAGCAGGTATAGGGTCAAGAACACTTTTGTGATTTAGAATTCTGGTTCCATTCCTAGACACATATTTTAGAGAGGCGTCCTTGAGACCAGTAAGAGAAAAAGAAAAACATGGAGCCCCAAATCATCAGAGAAGGCATGTATTAAATCAATGGTACTGGGGAAAATGACTAATTAGACATATTGGCCACACTGACATTTAACACTGTTCCCTCCCAACTTAGAATTAAAGAAATTTTAGTTTTAGTTTTTTTAAAGATTTTTTATTTATTTATTTGACAGAGAGAACACAAGCAGGGGAGCAGCAGAGGAGAGGGACAAGCAGACTCCCTGCTGAGCAGAGAGCCCAATGTAGGGCTCCATCCCAGGACTCCGGGATCACAACCTAGCAGATACTTAACCAACTGAGTCACCCAGGTGTCCCAAATTAAATAAATTTCTAAATGATTCAAGAGTTAAAGACATAAACTGAAACCTTATAAAAGCTATGAGGAAGAAAAGGTGAATATTTAATTGATCTCAAATTGGGAAAGGGCTTTCAAAATATGAAAGTAAATTACAGTGATAAATACTGCTAAAATGGACCACATAAATGTAATTACCTGCTCTAAAGCATAAATTTAAGAGGCAAGTTACAAATTAGAGAAAAATATTTTTAGCAAATATAATTTGTTCAACAAAAATTTATTGACCGTCTATTACATGTAAGACAACATTCTAGCTCCTGGGCACGCAGTGGTGAATGACATAGCATGGTGTTTGCACACATGTAGTCTATATACTAGCAGGACAGACAGACACAATAGTACTCATTGCCCAATCAAGTGTTTACTTATAATTGTGATCAGTGCTACAGAGAAGTATGAGATATCAAATAGAGAATGATTAACAGTCATTCTGCATCTTACAGGCTATCTAAAATATATATAAATATATATATGTATATAGTAGCTTTTATAATAATAACAAGGCAATAAATATGTAAGAATTTTTAAATAAAATAAAAGCTTGGGGTACATTCTTTTTAATATTAAAATATACATTTTTCTATAATATTATCTAGATAAAAAGAAAATGTGTCTGAAAATTATTTCAGTGCTTCAGTTACTTCCTGAATATAGATCTGGACATATTCTCATAAATGACTGAACTTTTCACTCCATGGTATTTGTCATAGAAACACTGCATTTATTAGATTCTGCTATCAAAGTAAGAAGTAGGGATCCCTGGGTGGTGCAGTGGTTTAGCGCCTGCCTTTGGCCCAGGGCGCGATCCTGGAGACCAGAGATCGAATCCCACGTCCGGCTCCCGGTGCATGGAGCCTGCTTCTCCCTCTGCCTGTGTCTCTGCCTCTCTCTCTCTCTCTCTGTGACTATCATAAATAAATAAAAATTAAAAAAAAATAAGAAGTATTTCCAAACACTGGTGTTCTGAAGAAACATTACTCTTTCTTCCCATTAGGCTAAGCCTGTTAAACTGCACAAAATTGTCTCTAATATAAATACAGTCTCAAACAGACTATTTTAAAATTTTGCTTCTTTAGGTTGAAAGTATAAGAGCACAATGAGTTATGATTGAATCTATATTTTGACTATGATATTCTTTGTTAAAAAGAGAAACGTATTGTTTCAGTGACCATTATAGTTAATAGTCAAAATAGATACTCTCAATTCTTCACTCAGCAGGTGAGCTATTCCCAAAACAATCTCAAGAAAATGCTTCAGTAAGAAATTTGGAGTTTTCAGGGGTTTTTTGTTTTGTTTTGTTTTTTGTTTTTTAAAGATTTTATCTATTTATTCATGAGAGACAGAGAGAGAGAGAGAGAGCAAGGCAGAGACACGGGCAGAGGGAGAAGCAGGCTCCATGCAGGGAGCCTGACATGGGACTCGACGGCGGGTCTCCAGGATCACGCCCTGGGCTGAAGGCAGCACTAAACTGCTGAGCCACCTGGGCAAGGCAGCCCTGGAGTTTTCAGTTTAAAGGGATGTCTAGCTGTTTCGTGGAGAACTGGCTGATTCCATGTCTGGAGAAGAGTAGGCACAAGGTGGGTCTGGGACATCTTGTGCCAGAACCCAACACATTTAAGAAGAGTGGGGACATGTCAAACATAGGAGCCAGCCAAAAGGGCTCCCATTGACCAACTCTTGGGTAACTGGAAAATCAAAAAGAATAATGGCTGCAATCACTTATAATCTTGACTAAGTAAAATCCAACTGCTCATTAAAAATATCTGTGAAGACTCAGAAAAAAACAATATCAACACTAAAAACCAATAAAGAAAAAAATTCATATGGACAGAAGTATGAAGCTAATATGTGAAATACAACTGGTTACTAACATATGCTTTTATGGAAGATAATCTTCCAGTCTAAAGGACAAAAAAATAGTTATAAAGTATGCCCAAAATATAGTAGTTTGAAAATGTTTAAATTTATGTCAGAAAAAAAAGGTAATTTATATTTAATTTAACCTTTTAAAAAGTTAATAGGGCCAAGACATGAAATTAATGGGCCATGAGTAGAATATAGCTACTATTTTCATATTCATGGGTGATATTTAATATAGAGCAATTATTATTAGCTAACAGTCATTGAACACTTACTTTCTAGGCATTGTGCAAAATGTCTTACATACATTCTTCCATTTAATCTCCACAGCAACATATGAGGTAGATACCAGTATTGTCTCCTTTGTGTGGCTGAAGAAGCCTAAGAATCTATAAAATGAGGAAATCTACTATTACAGTAGTAATAGTAGTAGCTGTTGCAACAACTACTTCATAAGGTCATTGTGAAAATTAGAGAAAATAGTATAATACAATAAAAAATGTAAGGACTTCCAGGAAAAGATGATAGAATAAAGTTGAATCACAGAATCCTTTTCCTCCAATATCTGACTAAATAAACATAAACAAACAAACAAACAAAGGTTGAAAAACCTAGCCAAAAAATTACAAGCAAAATGTAAAACACAGTAAAGGATACTAAATCATGTAATAAACCTTTAAAAGTTTCAGCCATGCCTGGATCATAATCCCACACCTTCGTCCCAGGAATAGTTATAAGGGGAAATACTGAGGTCAACTAAGTCATAGGAATTCTCCCTTTTATCCACAAATTTTTAGAGAAGTGAGAAAAGAGAGAAGGGGGCAGCTCAGAGAAGCATCAAGGAAAATCAATGAGTAGAATTTGCTACTTTTCACTCAAGATTTCCCAGAGATTGCAACCTAATTCACATTAGAATCACCTGGGAAGCTTTTAAAATGATCAAATCCAGGCTGCATTCCAGTTAAGTTAAATTACTATTTTTATTGGTAGGACACAGGCATTGGAATATTTGATAGCCACTCAGGTATTTCTAACATGCATCCAGAGTTGAGCACCACTACACTAGAGGAATCTCTTACAGTAACTGGATCTCATGGCCATATGAGGAACTGGATTTCCCCCACCACAGGCATAGGATCTACAATTGCATGGAGAAAGCCCTGATACAGGATATTAACAAAGACATCAAAAAATAACAGGATCTAGGTCTTCCAACAAAGGAGATATGGAATATATAAAAAACAACTAGCAAATGGTAGATTTTGATATGACTATATCAATTATTACATTAAATGTAAATGGTCTAAATAAATCAAAGGCAGAAATTATTAAGTGGATAAATCAAAACCTAACTATAGAAGAAACTCATTTTAAATAAAAAGATATAGATAAGTTAAAAGTGAAAGGAAGGGAAAAGTTATACCATGATAACACTAATGAAAAGTATATTAATATCAGACAAAATAGTCTTCAGATTAAGGAATAGTACCAGGGATAAAGAACGATATTATACAATCATTAAAGGGTCATTTAATCAAGAAGATATATCAATATGTTACATATCTAAATATATATGAAACTAACAACACAGATGCAAAATGAATGAACAAAAGCTGATAAAACTGAAAGGAGAAAAAGACAAATCTATAATTACAGTTAGAGACTTCAACATTCTTATTTCAATAAAGGGCAGAACAAATAGAAAGAAATTCAGGAAAGTTATAGAAAATCTATAATACAATGCTACTAATTACTTGACCTAATCGACATTTATATAACATTCAACTCAACAGCAGAGTACAAATTCTTTTCAAAAGCATATGAAACATTCATCAATATAGATAATATTCTGAGCCATTAAAAAATCCTTCAGGTGTGCTTGCCTAGCTCAGTCAGTAAAGCATGTGACTCGATTTCAGGGTCATGAGTTGAAGCCCCAAGTTGTGCATAGAGATAGAAATTACATTTTAAAAAATCCTTCAACAAATTTGAAAGAACCAAGAGCATAAGATGTATATACTCTAATTATAACAGAATTAAACTAAAAATCAAAAACAGAAATAGAACTGGAAAATGTGAAAATTATGTAACATACCTCTAAATAATCCGTGAGTCAAAGAGGGATCCACAAGGAAAATTAGAAAATATATCTAATAAGATGAAAAGAAAAACACAACATATTAAAATTTGTGGATATAGCAAAAGCAATGCTTGAGAAAACTGCATACCATTTATATAGCATTAAATTCATATATAAAAAAAGAAGAAAGGTCTAAATACCATGATCTAAGCTTCTATCTTAAGAAACTGCGGGGGGTGGAAAGCAAAACAAATTAACCCTATAACAAGCAGGAGGCAGAAAATAAAAAATGAAAGGGAGAACAGAAAGATAGAGAAAAGAAACCAAATGGGACCAAAAGCTAGTTTGAAAAGATCATTATAATTTATATACCTCTAGCCAGATTAATCAAGGAAAAAAAAAGAGAAGACACAAATTACAAATCTCATAACTGAAACAAGGACCATCATTACCTGTCCCACAGACATTAAAAGACTGATAGTAAAATATGACATCAACTTTGAGCTTATAAAGTCAGTAACTTAGATGAAATGGACTGATAGGGAGCATTGAGTCAATGTAAATGTACAACCCAGACTAAGCCATTGTATAGGTTATAGTTTCAAACATATTATTAGTAATATTGATAATATAAAATAATAATATTATTAATAAAAACAGAATGTGGGGAAAGGGCAGTGATAGAAAGTATAAAGATGCTAATTGCGGGGATCCCTGGGTGGCTCAGCGGTTTGGCACCTGCCTGTGGCCCAGGGCGCAATCCTGGAGTCCCGGGATCAAGTCCCACGTCGGGCTCCCGGCATGGAGCCTGCTTCTCCCTCTGCTTGTGTCTCTGCCTCTCTCTCTTTCTCTATATGTTTCATAAATAAATAAATAAATAAATAAATAAATAAATAAATAAATAACTCTTTTAAAAAAAGATGCTAATTGCTTTATAGCAGAGTTAATCATAGAATCTGAAAATGAACCACATGTTTACAAAATATAAAAACTTCAGTTCTTAATGACATCTGTAATATTCCCTTTTCAAATCTTAGATCTTTTAAGAGCTAGCATCTTGTGGGATGGGAAAGTTATTTTCTAAATCAAGACATCCTTATGCTCTATTTTTTTTCCTCTCTCATTAAATTCAATAAAATTAAAGTTATTTTAATTAAAAACCATATTTTAAAAATATCCTATTTTCCCCCAATTTCAAAACTTAAAACCACAAAACTTACTACAAAATTGTAGTAATCAACACAGCACAGTAATGGCATAGGGATCAAGATATATATCATGTAAGTCAACATAAAAATAAATGGAAGAGAACTAAGATCCAGAAATAAACCCTTATACTAAAGGCCTGTTAATTTTCAACAGGGTGCCAAAATAGTTCAGTAGGTGAAAAAAATAGTTCTTTCAATGATGTTCTCAGACAACTCGATATTCACATGCAAAAGAATAAAATTCAACCCCTTCCCTATACTGTACTAAAAATTAACTCAAAATTGACCATAGACAGAAATGTAGGTGCCAAAACTGTAAAACTCTTAAAAGAAAATATAGGAGTGATTCTTTATGACCTTAGGTTAAACAAAGTTGTCTATGTTAAAAAACAAAGGCAACAAAAGAAAAATTAGGTGAATTGGATTTCATCAAAATTAAAACCTCTTGTACTTCAAAAGACACCATCAAGAAAGTGAAAACACAATCCATATAGTGGAAGAAAATATTTGCAAATCATTTACCTGATAAGGGATTTGTATCTAGAATATAAAAAGAACATTCGTAATCCAGTAACAAAAAGAATAACCAATTTTAAAAATGGGCAAAGGATCTACAGAGATATTTCTCCAAAGAAGATAAACAAATGACCAAAAACATCCAATATATATTAAGAACTTACACAACTCAATGCCAAAAACAAACAAACAAAAAAAACTGCCCCAATAATCCAATTAAAAAATGGGCAGAGGACCTGAATAGACATTTTTCCAAGGAAGACATACAGAAGACCAACAGACACATGAAAAATGCTCAACAGCACTAATCATCAGGGAAATGCAAATCAAATCAAAACCACAATGATATATCACCATTTACCTGTCAGAAAGGCTAGTCTCAAAAAGACAAGAAATAACAAGGATGCAGAGAAAAAGGCACCCTTGTACACTATTGGTGGGAATTCAAATTAGTGCAACTACTGTGGAGAATAGTAGGGAGATTCTCCCAAATATTAACAATAGAATGACCATACGATCCAGTAATTCCACTACTGGGTATCCACCCTCTCAAAAATGAACGCACTAATTCAAAAAGATATACACACTCCTATGTTTATTGCAGCATATTTTATAACATCCAAGATATGGAAACAGCCCAAGGTCCATCCATAAATAAATGGATAAGGATGTGAGATAGATAGATAGCTAGAGATAAGGATGTGAGATATATATATGATATGTTTAAAGATATGAGATATATATGGAGATATAAACTATATATGGTATCATGTTATTCAGCCATAAAAAAGAATTGGGACCTTGTCATTTCTAACAACATAGATAGACCCAGAGGGTATAATGCTAAGTGAAATAAGTCAGACAGACAAAGACAAATACCATATGATTTCACTCATATGTGGAATTTAAGAGACAAAACAAATGAACAAAGGAAAAAGAGAGAGAAGCAGACAAACAAACAAACAAACAAACAAACAAACAAAAACCAGACTCAAATACAGAGAACAAATTGGTGGTTGCCAGGAGGAAGTGGGTGGAGAGATGAGTGAGATAGAGGGAATAAGAGTACACTTCTTGTGATGAGCACTGAGTACATTACATTGCTCTATACTGAGTAATGTATAGAATTGTTGAATCATTATCACCTGAACCTAATACAACACTATGTTAATTATACCTCAATTTAAAAACTCCAAAAAAAGAAAGACAAATGGCTAATAAGGACACGAAAAGATGCTTATTATTGGCCATCAGGCAAATGGTAATCAAAACCATTATGAGCTATCATTTTTTCCCGCTAAGATGGCTAAAATCAATAAAGTCAGAAAATAACAAATGTTGCAGGGCTCCTGGGTGGCTCAGTTGGTTAAGCATCTGCCTTTGGCTCAGGTCATGATCCCAGGGTCCTGGGACTGCCTCAGCGGAGAACCTGCTTCTCCTTCTGCCCCTCTCCACCCCACCCTCTCTCTCAAATAAATAAAATCTTAAAAGGAAAATAACATATATTGCAAATCATGTGGAGAAATTGGAGCCCCAATGCACTGTTAGTGGGAATGTAAAATGGTGCAGCCACTTTGCAAAATAGTCTGGAAGTTCATCAAAAGGTTAAATGTACTGTTACCATATAATCCAGCAATTCAACTCCTGGGCATATACTCAAGAAATACAAACCTATGTCTACACAAAAACTTGTACAGAAATGTTTACAGCAGCATTATTCATAATAGACAGAAAGTGGAAATAACCCAACACCTATCAATCGATGAATGGGTAAATCAAATTGGTATATCCATACAATAGATTATTACTCAGCAATAAAAAGAATAAAATACTAATACAGGTTACAGCATGAATGAACCTTGAAAACATTATGCTATGTGAAAGGTCAACCACAAAAGACCACACATTGTATAACTCCATTCATATGACAGGTCAAAAAGAGTCAAGTCTCTAGAAACAGAAAGTAGATTACTGATTGCCTAGGGCTGGGAGGATTGAGAAGAAATGGAAAGTGATTGCTGATGTGTATGGAGTTTCTTTTTGAGGTGATAAAAATGCTCCAGGATGGACTGTGGTAATGATTGCACAAATCTGTGAATATACTCAAAGTGATTGAATTGCACACTTAATTTTTTTTTTTACGATTCTACTTATTTATTTGACACAGAGATAGAGACCATAAGCAGAGGAGCCCCAGAAGGAGAGGGGGAAAGCAGTCTCTCTGCTGAGCAGGGAGTCCAAATCAGGAGTCGAACCTAAGACCCTGGGATCATGACCTGAGCTGAACACAGACGCTTGACCGACTAAGCCACCGGGGGCCCCTGAATTGCACACTTTAAATCAGTGAATTATATGCTATGTAAATTATATGTCAATGAATCTATTTTAAAAAGGAGGATTAGGAAAATAAATTGTAGTCACATCCATTAGAAAAAAATTTTTGTCACATTAAGGCCGATTTAATCTGTCTTATAGATCTATAGGCAAGTTTCTCTTGGTTTCAAGTAATTTGATCCATTCAAAATATTCCTAATTAAATATATATATATATTCCTAATTAAAATGGTTTAGAATTGGCCTGGCTATGACCAAATAGGTCAATGAATAGAATGTCTACTAAAGGCCAAAATATGTACGGGAACTTGGCATGTGACACAAGTAGTAATAAAAATCAGTTGGGATGGGGGTAGGGGATAAATAATTCAATAAATCAATCTGGTATGAGCAGTTATCCATTTGGAAGAAAATAAAATTAGATCCTCCCCTCTAGCACATACAAAAATAGATTCCAACTAGGTTAAAGGCCTAATATTCAAAATTTTTGTTCTGCAAAAGTTATTGCAAACATGAAAAGGTAAGCCATCTCTGCATAGATACTCTAGGGAAAATAAAATACATATACAGTGCAGCATGAAAAACTGGAAACAGCCAATATTCACCAGAAGAATACAAACACTGTGGTTTATTCATGCAATAGAAACCTACACAGCACTAAATGTAACAATATGGATAAACCTCTAAAACATAATGTTGTGTTAAAAGGTAAATTTCAAAAAGGTATGTAAATATTATACCAATTACAAAAAAATTAAAAATATAAAAAATACCGTATCATTGATGAATACATATATAAAGTAGAAGTATATAAACAGACATGGAAAGAATATGCACCACTTTGAAGATAGTGATTATCTTGAGAAAAAGGAAAAGAGAGGACAAGATGAAGGAGTAGGGCTTTAACTTATCTGGAACTTTTGTTTATTAGAAAAATTTTGAAGTGAATATGGTAATATCTGCCCAATGAACATATAGAGGTCAGTTAATTATTTTCTGTGTGCTTGATATGTTTCATAAATTAAAAAAAATTAAATAATGCCTGAAATAAAAATCTGAGACACACAAAGATTCTATTTCTATACGATTATTTGCCTTCATGTCTACTCTATATACATAATGTATATATGTATGTGTATGCTCGACCTCTATCTTTCAATAGCTAGATAGATTAATCAATTTAGAAAAATAGATCCAGAAAAATGTTCACCTAATATTAACATAATATTTTATCATAGAACACTGGCATTTTTATTATATTTCTCAAGTTTTGATGGAACTTTTAATAATGGATATGTATTATTTTTTTTCTAAAAGTCAAAGACCTTTGTTTAACTTTTTTCCATGTTTTATTCAGACTTCCTTAGTTTTTACTGTTTTGCCTAACGTCCATTTCCTGTCCCAGGATCCCATTCAGGATACCACATTACACAGCTTTTGGCTGTGGCAGCTTCTCAGACTTTCCTATTTTTAATGACTTGACAGTTTTCAGGATATTTTGTAAAATGTCCCTGTACTTGAATTCCCCTGCTGTGTTTCTCACAATCACCCTGAGGTTACGGATTTTGAGGAAGAAGGCCACAAGTGTAAGCTGCCAGTAACATTACACCACGTAACAGGTGCACACTTGTAACAGGACTTATCACTGTCGGTATTGACCTCAGTCACCTGGCTGGGGTGGTGGTTATTCACTACTACTTTAAAGTTACTCTTTTTCCCCTTTGTTTAGAAAGAAGTCACTCTGGGCTGCCTACGTTTAAGGAGTGGGCAGGTAGGCTTCACCTCTTTGAGGACATACCTTGCTGTCCTCCACATGGGGGATCTGTCTCTTCTTCCCCGTGTACTTACGCACTCCTTCCTTCCTTCTTTCAATCGTTGATCTCAGCATGGACTCGGGGATGTTGGTTTTTCAACTGGGGTTATAGTCGATAGATTAATTACTGTATTTCATTGCACAAATCTTCCAGCTTTGGCCATTGGGAGCTCTTTCAATTGGCCCCTGTATTCATCTGACATGGCCCCCTTCGGTGTGTGGTTTTTGTTTCATTTTATCAATTTTTCAATGCAATATGCAAAAAGGCTAACATATTAATAATGAGAGAGATATTAACAGACCTATTAATAGTGCTTAGTACAGTGTCAAGCACAAAGACCTTAATCATAAGCAAAATCACGGATATAACTTAGTGACAATATTAGCTCAACAATATTATTAAAAAGTTCTACCTATTGTTCAAATTCGAAATCATTGACAGATCTCTGATATCCATAGGAACTAACCTTTGTGGAGCACTCACTCAGGTACCCTGCTAAGCACTTACCATCTCCTGCCCCATTAATCCTCACAACAACCCTGCGGTTAACCTTGAGGGACATAAGGCTTAGTTTCATCACTCAGGGAGTCAAGGACCATGCTTCTCAGAGTGTGGGGTTTGAAAGAGGACTTGACTTCCTTTTTTCCCTTAGTCTGTGCTTTCTAACTAGTTCAGTTCTTCCCAACTTAAGTTTTAACTCAGGCAAAAGACCCGGTGGGCAAAGCACCCTGTGACGGGAACCGAAACTACCGCCTCAAGCAATAAGGCCTGCCCTGGTGCCAGCAAGACCCCCATGGTCAACCCCAAGACAACGACTGACCTGACCTGCACTGCCCACCTGCACATACCCACCGAACTCTGTCCCACATTTCCCTACATAAACCTAGCAGTCTTTTCAGCACTTTGGAGACAGTCTTTGGGATATTAGTCTGCTGTCTTCCCGGTGTCGGCCTCAGCAATAAATCATTTCTTATTTCACCACATCTCATTTCTGTGCCTCTGGATTTTGTCAGCTGGGAGTGGTGACCCCTGGAGCCAGGTGTTCTAGTACCCTTGGGCCCTGGCTACAGTCCCTGGATCAGCAGCATCACTCCTGAGAATTTGTTTTAAGTGTACATTCTTGGCTCTCACCCTAGACTTCCCAATCAGAAACTCAGGCGGGGGGCCTAAAAAGCTGTGTCTTAACGTGCCCTCTAGGTGACTCTGATGCATGCCAGTCCTCAAGAGAGTGATCAAGCCAGCCTTTAAATATAGGTGTGAGGCCTCAGAGCCTACCAAAGCCCATGTGCTTCATCACTTAATGATATTCACTCCTCAAGATATTGGGAAGGCCAGTTATAGGAGAATTCTACTCAAAAACTGATCATAAAGAGATAGGAGTCTGGGCCCGTTTCATCCTATCCCCTTGGCTTTTAGGGCTTGATCAAATGATTTTAACTACTACATTTACCACTAGAGGGAGTCCTTATATCCCCTCAAATACTGAATCGCCAAGGAGTAAAAAATAAAATAAAATCAAACAAATAATAAACAAAATCATTTGCTAGAAAGAAGTTTGTTTTTTTAAAAAATCAGCATTAAAATAATTTGCTAAAGCTATCTAACATGAAACAGCTACATCTGAGGTTATATTGCTTAGGCATTAACAACGGCAAATACAATAGATCACGGTTGTTCACTTAACATCTTCATTTCTAAAATGGGACAAAGGTGGAGGGGAGGCGAAAGCTAAGAATAAGAAAAGAATAACATAACTTAAATAAATTAAATAAACATATCAAACAATCTAAACTATATCATCCATCACCTCAAATGTTCCAAAGAAATATGATTGGAAAAAAAAAATTAAAAACTGATCCAGTTATGTGTATAACAGTTTTCTGTCTCCTTCCACCTCATGCAGGGCATTTGGGTTAAAAAATGGTAAATCCAGGGGTGCCTGGGGGGCTCAGTTAAGCATCTGCCTTCAGCTCAGATCATGATCCCAGGGACCTGGGATCTAGCCTTGCATCGGGCTCCCTGTTCAGCAAGGAGTCTGCTTCTCCCTCCCCCTACTCGTGTATGTTCTCTCTCTCTCTCTCTCTCTCTCTCTCTGTCCTCTCAAATAAATAAAATCTTTTAAAAAGAAATCTACCTGGTAGATTTACCAGGTAAATCTAGCACCTGGTACAGGACAAGTTCTCAGTAAATAGTGCTGAATAAACGAGTGAATGAGGTTAATGTAACCTTTGCCTCCACTGGACTTTTCTTAAACCAACCTAAGTAAGTTGGAATTCATTCAATGTTAACGAAAAATAAGATTGTGCCAGTTTCACATAAATATACAAATATGTAGTAGTTTAAGAAAAGCCACTGAAAAGTCAGGTTACACTGTTTGTAGCCTGGAATGATAATTCCCAAAGATTTTGGAATGCTACACCCATGATGGACTGACCATGGGCACATACGCTCCTTATTCCAAATATGGAATGACATATTTAAAGTAATTTATTTAATTTTTACATTTGTTTAAGAACTTTGCAAAAAAATCATAACATGTGTGTTGTGTGTGTGAGACAGAGAGAGATCTATCTATCTAAAGATAGTGGAAAGAGCACTGGAAGGAGCAGACAGAGGTAATCCCAACTCCTCTACTATTTCGTCATGTGTTAATGGCCAAAGCACTTGGCCTTCTCAGGCCCCCGGCTCCTCTTGTATGAGATGATAGGTACCAGGAGAAAGTATAGCCTTTTATATAAAAGTTCCTCCAAGTGTTGACAAGGTTTAAGAACAATTATGTTGATACATGTTTTGAAATGTCTGTTGACAAGAGTAAGACCAAAGAAGAGCCCAGAGCTCAGGAGAATGGTTCCTAGAACATATTCATTCCGTATGTTCGGTGGAGGCTGGAAGAGTACAATACATATTCGTTCAAAATTTTTACATGAGGCCTTTGCTTAAAGATTTAGAAGTATGGGGCACTTGAGTGGCTCAGCGATTGAGCATCTGCCTTTGGCTCAGGGTGTGACCCGGGATCGAGTCCCACATTGGGCTCCTCGTAGGGAGCCTGCTTCTCCCTCTGCCTGTGTCTCTGCCTCTCTCTGCATCTCTCATGAATAAATAAAATCTTAAAAAAAAAAAAAGATTTAAAAGTTACATGATGAATAAGGTAGTTGCTGCTGTAAAATATAAATACCTTCACATCAATACTAAGATAAAGACTGTGATCCTTAATTTGTGTCAACTTGACTGTGGCCACAGGATGCCCAGACTTTTGGCCAAACATTACACTGGGTGTGTCTGTGAGGATGTTTCAGAATGAGATGACCCCCTGAACCAGTAGACTGCGTAAAGCAGATTGTCCTCCCTAATGTAGGTAAGCCTCATCCAATCAATTTAAGATCTGACCAGAACAAAAAAATCTAAGGGAGAAGGAATGCTTTCCACCTGACTGCTTAAACTAGTATATTGCTTTTTTTTTTTCTCCAGCCTTCAGACTCAGCCAGACGTACCAGTTCTTGAGTCTGCCAGTCTTGAGACTGGAATTCATCCCATCAGCTCTCCTGGGTCTCCAGCTTGCTGACCTCCCGTCTTGGGACTTAGCCTCCATTGTCACATGAGCCAATTCTTTATAATAAAGCGCACGGATGGATGGATAGATGGTAAGAACGTGTACGCACCCCCTATCTGGTATGTATACGTATACACTATCGGTTCTGTTTCTCTGAAGCCCTCTGATGCAAGGACCAAATCCTTACTTAGCAGGGCTGAAATGCCTTCTATGACCTGACCCCTTCCTGCCACTCCAACTACGTCACCTTCATGATGCCTGCCGCCTCCACTCCAGCCTCATGGATTTTCTCCTATTTCCTCAAACACCCCTTGCTTTTGCTCTCATGGGGTTTTCACTCATCCATTTTTCCTTTGGTAAGTTCAACTAATTACTGAGTTCCTACTATGAATCAAGGACTTGGGTGGTGCAGAGAATACGATGTGAACAAGATAGCAAAGTGCCTAGTTGTGTTCAGAACACAAGTTGTGTGTATTCTAGTCATGGGAGCCAGAAACAGCCTACACACAAATAGGTCAATGTCGAGAGTGGCATGTGCTTCAGAGGAAACAAAACGGGGTGATATGGTAATAATTTGGTGGTCAGAGAGCACCTGACTCTGTGCCTAGGGAACTCTATGGGACCAGAAGGGGGCAGCCATGTGGAGATCTAAGTGGAGAGTGTTCTAAGCAGAAAAAATAACACAAAACTGAGTCTACAATGAGCTTGCTGCATGCTAGGAACAGAAAGATACCGTAGCTCTAACATAGTGGGGCACTGAGAGTGGATGGGTAAGCAAGCCTCATGGCCAGGGTCAAGATTTAAAATTTGATTTTATGCATAGTGGGTGTCTGTCTTAGCCATGTAAGCTGCTATCGCAAGCAAACAAAGAAACCAAAACCAATAACAAAAACAAAAACAAAACCCCATAAACTGGGTAGCTTATAAAAAGCAGACATTTGCTTCTCACAGTTCTGGAGGCACTAGCCGTGGGCCGGTGAGGGCCTCTTGCTCCTCCTCCCAGTGTAACAAGGCAGGAGGAGCCCCAGAGCTTTCTGGAGCCGCCTTTACAAAGAGCACTAACCAAGTGCCTCCTGCACCCCCCACCCCAGGGCCCCATCTCCTAATACCATCACCTTTGGGCTTAGGCTTTCAGCATCTGAATTTGGAGGAGACATAAACATTCAGATGACGGAGCAGAGACTTTGAAAGGCTGGCAGGATCTGCTCTCCATGTTCTGCATGGCAATGTTCAACTGTGGGTGTGGAGACCCCAATAAGGGGGGCTGCGGTGAAGGTGAAAGACGGCAGTAGCTGGGATTATGGATGCAGGAGAGATGGAGGGAATGGAGGCACGGGTCGTGGAGGTTAGGGGAAACGGAATGGGCCGGGGTGGGAGGGAGGGAATCTGCCTCTACCGTCCCTCCTCCCACACCCAGTCAACCCCTTCCCAGTCCTGGGGCCTCAGCTCAAATGTCATTATCTCAATGAAATACTTTCCCCCAAGTAGTTCAAAGCAGACTTCTGTATCAAGTACGGGCAACCCTGGCACCATGCACTTTGCTTAGTGCCGGTGTGGTAGTGTGCAAGAGCTCACTGGTGTGCTGACAGCCGTCCCACCCCGACGCTTGCCAGCGAGGCCATTCTACCACCCAGCCACCGGCTGACCCCCAGATGACTGGAAGGCTGTAGGAGAGCCCATCGGAGCAGAGCAGAGCAGACGACCCATGCAGCCCACTCGTGATGCCAGGTCAGCAGAAGGGCCGGTTCAGGCCACTGCGTTAGGCCGGGGGTTGTCACCTACAGTGGCAGGTCGCGGTGACCTCGTGTGCGTTTGTCTGATTGGTGTCCATCCCTCCAAAGAGACTGAGCTCTGCGAGCATCGAACTGTTCTGATTTTGTTTTACCGTCGGTGTTTGGAGCTCAGCCCAGGACCTGGAACCCAAGGGGCGCCTGGGGAACCAGTGCAACGGGGAGCGGAGGGGAGGCCACAGCCACGGGAGGGCCGCCGGGGCCCAGCGCAGGAGCGCAGGGGAGGGGAGGCCACAGGAACCGGAGGGCCGCCGGGGCCCATGCAGGAGCAGAGGGCAGGGGAGGCCGCAGGAACGGGAGGGCCGCCGGGCCCGTGCAGGAGCGCAGGGGAGGCCTCAGGAACTGGAGGGCCGCCGGGGGCCCCGCCCAGGAGCAGAGGGCAGGGGAGGCAGCAGGAACGGGAGGGCCGCGGGGCCCAGCGCAGGAGCACAGGGGAGGCCGCAGGAACGGGAGGGCCGCGGGGCCCAGCGCAGGAGCACAGGGGAGGCCGCAGGAACGGGAGGGCCGCGGGGCCCAGCGCAGGAGCACAGGGCAGGGGAGGCCGCAGGAACCGGAGGGCCGCCGGGGCCTGTGCAGGAGCACAGGGGAGGCCGCAGCCACGGGAGAGCCGCCACGTCCAGGGCAGGCGGTGGAGGGTCCAAGACGAACGTCTGTCGTGGTAAGGCCTCTGGAATCCAAGGCCAAACGTAGGCGGCCTCTCCCAGGAGCTCAGGGTAGACGAGGGGCGACGAGACGCCACGGAGGGGCAGCCCCGGCGCCGCCGTCAGGGAGGCAGAGCCCTGAGCGCAGGGCTGGCGGCCAGGGCCAGGGCCCGGGAGGCTCAAGGCCAACCTGCGAGCTCCTGCCTCGGGGCTCGCTGCGCAGCAGCCTGGTGGCTGTCACCTCACGGAACTCTCAGGGCCCTCGGGATGGGGCTCCGTCCTTCCTGTCTTTGTAGGAGCCCGGTGTCGCACCCAATCTCGTCCAGAAAATGGGACTCAACAAACCCCCGCAGGAAGAAGCCGAGGTTAGCAGGAGCCGGTGCGCCCTGCGCGGAGGGAAGGCAGCCCAGGGCCCGGGTTCCAGGTTCCTCGCGGGGTCCGCCCCGGCCTCTAGGCAGGGTTCCCGCGGGGAGGGGGAGGGGGGTCGGGGGGGAGGGGGGCTGGGGAGTGGGGGGCGGCGTCCGGGGGCCAGAGGGCGCCAGGCGAGCGGCCACGGCGGCTCGGGCTCATTGTGGCCCTGGCCCTGGCCCCGCCCCGCGCCTCCTCTCCTCTCCGCGCTCCTCTCCTCCTCCCTCCGCCCCCCTCCTCGCCCCTCCTCGCCCCTCCTCGCCCGTCCTCGCCCCTGCCGCCGCCGCCGCGGGCCCTGAGCGCGGGGACGCGCCGCGTTGCCGTGGAAACGCCGGGGCCGGCGGCGGCGCGCGGGGCAGGCTCTGGGCTGCAGGAGGCGGCGGCTCGCGGCGGGGCGCTCGCTCGGGCGCCGCGGAGCCCGGGTCGTTGGGCCCAGGCCAGGGTCCCCGGCGGGCGCAAGGCGAGATGTTGAGGCGCAGCTTGGAAAACCGGTAACGGCCCCGGGGCCTCGGCTGGCCGGGGGCCCACACGCGGGGGCTCGGGTGGGGGCAGGGCGGCCCGTCTCCGGGGGCCTCGGTGGGGCCTCCGCGCCGCCCCCGCCGCGCCCTGGGGCCTACCTCCCGGGGCGGCAGCGAGCGCGGAGGCGCGGAGGCGCGGAGGCGCGGAGGCCGCGGCCGGGACGGGCCCTCCCGGGGCCGCGGGGCACCGCGCGGAGCAGCCCCAGCAGCGCCCCCCGCCGCCCGGCACGGAGGCCCCTCCGTGCGCCCAGGCTGTGGGGCACCGAGGCCAGGCCCCGAGAGGCCACCTGGAGGGCCACCGTCGGCCCCGCAGATGGTTCGCGCCCCTAAGCTGCGGCATGGCCTGCCACGGGACTGTGGAGATGAAGCCACCTCCTCTCTAATGAGAATGATCCGCATTTTGTGGCCCCTTTTTTCCCCAGGGACGCTCAGACCAAACAACTGCAAGATGCTGTCACAAATGTGGAGAAGCACTTCGGGGAGCTGTGCCAAATCTTTGCTGCTTATGTGCGGAAAACGGCCAGGCTGCGAGACAAAGCGGACCTCCTGGTGAATGAAATCAACGTGTACGCCTCCACAGAGACCCCGAATTTAAAGCAGGGCCTGAAAAACTTTGCTGATGAGTTTGCCAAACTTCAGGATTACCGACAGGCAGAGGTATGGAGGTCACAGCGTCATTGTTAGGAATGAGCCCTGAACTGGTGGATGAAGGACCCGTGAAGACTCACTTGAAATCCACCTAACTGCAGTGGCGAACACACACTTGATGATAAACCTACATTTTCATGTAACATTGTGTGAGTCTATTAAAGGGAAGCTTCCTGTGATTTGGTGATTTTACCGTTTTCAAACTAAACCGTTAGGGTGTCCTGAAGTCCTGAAATTTCCCCACTTCATTTGCCAGCTTTTGGCCAAGGGGTGGCTATTTACAGGGGGTAGTAAACGTAGTGCCCGTGGGGAAGAAAAGGAGCGTGACTGGTGTCTTGTATGCACGTAAGTATATTTTAAAGAATGTCTTCAGATGGAACATGGGAGAGTGGTAATGTCAGTGATTAAGTAGTAAATGGACAAGAGATCTCTGCTGCTTCAGTGCTCGGGGGAAGTGACCAATATTTCATTGACAAAAAGAAAAGCAGCATTGATTTCCTGATTTATATCATAGACACTGGTAATGAGACTTCCTGGAGTGGTTTTGGGGTTTTTTTTGTTGTTGTTTTTTGCTTTGGAAGGGAGGGAAAAAGGTGGTGTTGTAACTGTTTTCTTTCTAAAAGCTCATTTTCACTTTTAGTATCTCATAAGCACTTTCACTAATAGATATTTTAGGTTTCAAGATACAGGTTAAGTGTTAGAAGTTGCCCAGTTAGAAGCAGCAGCACTGCTTCTCTTGTAATCCTCTCATCAGTGCTTTTGGTACTTTTTAAAAGCCTCGTACAGAAATTTCAGTCATTAAAAAAAAAAAAAAAAAAACTCACAAAACAAAGTGAAGATAATGATCTTTGAACCTCTACTTGCTATTCATACACAAATTTGAGTAGTAATTACATCTTGGGGGTACTTTTGGGAAAAGTTGAGTTCTTGTCATGTGATAGTCTGCAACAAACAAGCAACTCTCAGTTACACGTAACTGGGGACTTCAAAAATAATTTATACTCACTGATATAACCTTAAAAACCCATAAGACAATAACTTCAATGCCCCTTTCTAGAAAACCTTTATGCTATTAAATAGCAAAGTGAATTTGATTTACATTTGTTCTCCTTTTTTATTTCCCTTGCTTACCAAATGGTGGAGGTGCTAATGAACAATGAACAAAAGGTAGGCAACAAAAAGGAGAACAGGAAAAAAAGACTTGGATAATCCTTGCACTGAATGGTCAGCGTATGGATTATCTGAAATGGTACAGATTGAACTATTCTGATTGTTCGTGGTTTTGATTTTAGGATTCCTATTTAATATTTAAATGCTCAATGAGAACTTGATTTTTTTCATTTTCCTAAAATCTTTTAAAGTGAAACATTCATCTACATTTTGTTTATATAAAAACCAATATGAAATGAAACATATTATATAAACATGTATCATCAAAAAAAGCCTTCTTCCTGCTGCTAAAATAATACATGTTCATTTTAAACAATTAGATAATGTCATCTTGTATTACCTGTCCTGATATGGAAAATTTGAACATCCAGGAGTTATTTTTCTTATGCTGTATCTGCCTTTAAAAACCCCGTTTCTTCAGTGTCTTCCACTAGCGCTATTAATTGAAGGTGTAATTACTCAAAATATGATAAAAATGATAATGTTTAAGAAAAGCAGTTTAATTCTAAATAAAAGATCAACCATGCAGTTTCACAGCTCAGCAACACTGAGACCATTTATCTTATTCTCCAAACTTTGGTAATTTACAAATGGCTTCCCAGAAAAGAATTGCACCTAATACAGTGGTCTTTAAGCTTCTTTTGCTTTTAAGGATTGTCACTAAATTTTTCCAACATGCTGCATCTTTCAACTTCAATTTTCTTATCTGGAAAGTTGGACTATTACATTTTGGAGATAATATAATGTAAAATATCCAACACTGGGCCAAACACACTGAAAGTGGTAGCTGTAAAATTTGAGATGGCTTAAAACTTACCCAAAAGCTACTATAAGGAAGAAAAATAATACAGAGATGATCTTGTGGCAGAGATAAGCTTCTTAGAAACCTGAGAGGTTTTCTTGTCATATTGCACACTAGGTACTTTTCTGCTTTGTTACTCTACGACTTAGCAAGTTTTATTGTGTTTAAGATTCTGAGTTTTATCAATTTCTAGTGATTATTCTTTTACTTACAAAGATAAATTGTAACATTTTAAACATTTTAAAACATTACACTGTGTATTAATTATGTTTGGGTTAAATAGCCCAGGTTTTATTTCAGAATTTAAGTTTAGATATATCTATGTTTCTTTTCAGTTATATTTTATAATAATTTTCAATAGGTTGAAAGACTTGAAGCCAAAGTAGTTGAACCTTTGAAAGCTTATGGAACCATTGTAAAAATGAAACGAGTAAGTAAATTCCTTTTTCCTACTATTATTAACTCTGGTGGCAAAGAGTAATTGTCCTCTTAATAAAAAGCACAATGTAGTGTTACACTAAGTAATAACATGAAGCAGTATTTTATTATAGAAACTTTAAGATATTTAATATTTGTAGTCATGAAGAATATATGGACGGAACTTATTTTACTAAATGAATGTTTATATTTTCATTTTAAAGTAGGCAGTAACATGTAGATTAAAAGTGTGACAAAGTTGTTTTTTTTTTTTTACTGAGGTGTAACTGACTAGTTTCAAGTGTACAACATAATGATTGAATATCTATAAATATTGTGAAATGATCACAAGTCTATGTAACATCCAACACCATACATAGTTAGAAATTTTTTTCTTTTAAGACTTTTAAGATAAACTTTTAGCAACTTTCAAATATGCAGTAGTGTTAGTAACAATAGCCACCATACTGTATGTTACAACCCCAAGTTCTGTTTTTTCAACCAACTCTAAGGTATAATTTACAGGCAATAAAATTCTCCTGTTTTAAGTGTTCGTTGAATTTTGACAAATGTGTATACACATATAACCACCACCACAATCAAAATTATATATATATATATATATTTATATATATATATGTATTTGGTCATAGGTTTACATTGAAATTATCTGTATCATCATTTGGGAAGGTATTAAACACACGCATGCACACTCTCACACAAGACACACACTGATCCTGCAATAGTAATAATTCCTCTGGTAATGATGCCTGGACCAAACAGGAGTGTTCTCTCATTCTTAAAACAGAGTGGATGTATTTTATTTCTTAAATCAGAGATTTTTGTTAATCAACAATGCTTATTTTCAGGATGACCTCAAAGCAACATTAACAGCAAGGAATCGAGAAGCTAAACAGTTAAATCAGTTAGAAAGAACACGTCAGCGAAACCCATCTGATCGACATGTTATTGTATCCTTTGACTTTTGATCTTTAAAAAAAATGTTTTGTAAGGTATGCTGTACAAAAGTAAATATGTATGGAAAATATGCATTTTACTTTTAAATGTGCTGAAAATTTGAATATAAAGGTTGAAAAGAAACACATTTACAAATTATCATTACAGAGATAAACTAATTTTAAACAAACTGTACCACTAATTCATTCCCCTATTGTTTTCCATAATAGATATTCAAAAAATAACACACTTAAAAATGTTGATGTTTTTATAGAAAGTTCAAAATTCTGAGTTGTTTTCCACATGATGACTGACTATTAATTATAAAATCGATTTAAACATCTGTCGTGAATCTTAATATATCAATGCCCTGTCTGCCCTGCTTTTGAACAAAGGAAGGAAAAGTCATTTTTCCCCAGTATAATTCCCTTCACCTTTCAAAACAATAATGTGAAACCACATTTGTGACTAGCAGCCAAAGACCTTCAGAGTCTTCTAGAGTAAAACTGAGGTCTGTAGCTGGACACAATAGAATCTAGATAGGGCTGTCTCCTGTAACAAGGCTCTTCTGTTAAGGTTGACTCTTAAACTAGAATGTGCCTTGTTGATGATTAAAGAAAAGGATAGAAAATAGTGCCTGGCTAATTCCCAGCAACTGGGATAGGTGCAGCTGTAGAGAAAGTACTAATTTATCCCGCTGCCTCTCTTTCCCATTCCTTCTTATGTCTCCTTCCTACTTCCTGAAGGTTTTAACTGCCCAGCTCAGCCAGAAACCACATGAGGGATGGCTCAATGGGGGCATTTGAGGTTCCAGAACACCTCCATTCCTGAGGGGAATCCCTCGAGCAGTGATTTGGGGTTGCATCAAATGCCTGGTCCTCCTTCCTTTGGACCAAAGGTACATATGCCCAAGCATGCAATAAAGAAAAATGGGCAGCCATAGGGCTTGGGAGTGCCCACTGGAGGCTGGGACAGGAACATCTCATTGAGGCTTAACATCTACAACTAGATTACAGAACCTGACTTTTAAGCAAGTCAGGTAAACCAGAGAATGCTGGAAAATTTATGACTGACAACTAGGGTTGTCACCAGTTTTTAAGAAGTAAACCAGAGGTCAAAATTTTATTGTTTTATTTGGAGGAAAATACTTAAAGGCAGAAAAAAATGTCATGTCTGGAATCCTGAGCAGTCGGTAGGATTGAATCAGGGGTATTAGTATGGAGACTGAACACAGAGATGAATATTCCTAAGGTAAAGATGTTTCTGACTGAGACAGTCTGTTGTGAACACTGCTATGGAAGAGGTAGTCTTAAACTGTAGATGAAATTGGTCTTTGGGTTCACATGGGGGTAAATAAAATGCAGCAACAGGATAAATCATTGCTGTAGGTGAACTGCTGTGCTCAATGGGAAAGTGAGTGGGTTTTGACAACTTAAGACTAGAAGATAAAGGATATAAATGTATTTAATATAAATATAAGAATATTCACTCATAGCATTACAGAACATTTACCAGGATGGACCCTTAAAATTCATCTGACAATTCAAAAGAAGGATGTTAAAGTCCAGTAAGTAAAATAACTTGGAGTAGCCCTGATACAAGAGGATGGGGTAAAAAAGAATCTCAGGGCTCTGTGCTCATCCTGGAAGGCTCTGGGGGGGCCCCTGAAAAAGCTTCCTGTAACACGGTTTGAAAAACACCAGTCTGGCTCACTGTATTACAAGGCATTTTGCATTCAGGACTCATTTCATTAAATATACTGATACCTCTCCTCATAAAGTTATATCATAGTATTTTAATCAAAAGCATTTCCTACTCTAATGGATCCACTATACAATTTTGAAGAATTTTCAGGGAAAAAAAAAAGAAGAAGAAATAGAAATCTATATCCTCTTTGCTAAAAATAGCTGTATAACTTTGCTATGCCTCAGTAAAAGGATCTGAGACTTTCAGAAATGAATACTAGTTGCTGGAGGGCAGTGGAAGATTAAGATGTCCCAGCTGTAGCTTTTGCTTCCCCCTCCCGTGGTTTAGGCAATTCTATCTACTTATCTAAATTAAAAAAAAAAAATTGAAACTACCAATAAAATGGGGAGGGCAAAGACATAATAAGTTAAAAGGAAGTAGTCACAAGTAAAGAATCGTATGAGTCAAGTGTAATAGTATTAGTCTACTTGGGTATTCTCAGTAGTGGAAGGTTAACATGCCATCAAATAGCTGTTAGACATGTTTTCATACAAATCTATAAAGGAGCTCTATTTTATTTTTGAATTTCTGCGATAGTTATATTTTTAAAAATCTCAAGCCCAGTAATATAGAAAGTTACTTTTGATCACTGGGTATGATTAAAAGTTAAAAGTTTATATGGTTTTTAAAAACTTTAAACCCTATATGGCAAATGTACACACACACACACAAATATTTTTTTATACTTAGTATCTTAAAATCATGTATTTGAATTAACCTAAATGTAAGAATACATAATCACTATAAAGTTATAATTAATGTATAATCTAATTGCAAGATCATATAATTCCATGAGTATATGATTTTATTTTTAAAAATATTCTCTTTGAAATGTATTTTTTCCTTTATGAAAAATTTCAGTCACAGGTGGGTAATAAAGTGGTGTGTCAAGAAATGGATCCTTATAGTAAACTCTTTTACTTATTTCAATTTATACATTTTCTTGAAAAAAGGAAGCAAAGGCTAAATGTCAGATTAGTATGTGTCACTAGGCTTTGATGAGAAATGTACATTTTTCCCATGGATTATTAAATGATGATATGTGATACTTTTGAGCAAATATACTACTAGGATAGGAAACAAAACTATTAGAACTTAATCAAAATTAGGCTATGCTTTTTAAAACTTGTTTAATAAAATATTTTAAATATTTTAGACAATTTATAATAAATATTTTAAATGTTTATTAAATATTTGTGGGCAACTACTATTCTAAAGTAAGAGATTTTTTTTAGAGGAATACATAAGTAGATTGGAAGTGTTTTGCACTTTACAGTAATCACTACCAATATATGGCTGTTGAGCTCTTGAAATGCAACTAGAGTAAATGACGATACAGGTTTTAAATTTTCATTTAATCTTAATACAAATAGTCACATGTGACTACTGTCCACCATATTGATCATACAACACAGATCCAGGTAGTACGAGTACTTGTCATTACAATATATGAAGCTAAGCAGTAGATTTGTCATCTAATTTATTACCTGTATATATATATATTTTGTACTAAGCCTTAACTAAATGGTAACAGTGTAATATTATTAGCCTCTAAGAAGAATATATACAAATATATATTATATACATGCTGAAATAAATATTTGTAGTGTATATGCTACTATATCTGATTAGGATATTACAAGATTAGAAACATTTAATGCGGGGATCCCAAGGTGGCTCAGTGGTTTGGTGCCTGCCTTTGGCCCCAGGGTGCGATCCTGGGGTCCCGGGATCGAGTCCCGTGTTGGGCTCCCGGCATGGAGCCTGCTTCTCCCTCTGCCTGTGTCTCTGCCTCTCTCTCTCTTTGTCTATCATAAATAAATAAATAAATAAATAAAATCTTAAAAAAAAACAACATTTAATGCATTTGAAGAAATAGAAAACTGGAAATACTTACTTCAGTCACAGATCTTTTTTTGAAGAGAAGGTGTTAAAGGGGAAAGAATGAGAAGAAAAAGAATAGAACGATAAGTGGAACAGACAGTGAAATAGGTGAAAGCAGTAGAAAATATAGAAAATTGTTTTACAGTAAACAATCCAAGGACGATATAGGGAAAAAAATTGTTTTGTAGAAAGAGAGGGTTTTCTTTGGTTTGAGGTCAGGAATCATATCACTTAATAGATTTAAAGCTCTTTTTTTCTGCACGTGCTTATTATATAGACCATCTTATTTTATGTGATAAAATGTATTATTGAACAGTTTACAGTGGCCAAAAAGCCAATAGTGCAATGGTAACATTTACAAATAGGCTCAGTTGAATGGATTCTAACTTGAACTTTTTATATCTTTGGTTGGGGAATACTTTTGCAGGCAGAAACTGAATTGCAGAGAGCTACGATGGATGCTACCCGGACAACTCGTCATCTGGAGGAGACTATTGACAATTTTGAAAAGCAGAAAATAAAGGATATAAAGGTAATAAAGTAATTGTTAAAGTTTGATACATGTTCCCTAATCTTATTTTTTGTTTTATTTAAATGTATGAAAACTTGGGGTGCCTGGGTAGTTCAGTTGATTAAGCGGCTGCCTTTGGCTTAGATTGTGGGATTGAGCCCTGCATTGGGCACCCTGCTCAGCGGGCAGCCTGCTTCTCTCTCTCCTCCCCACTCCTGCTCTCTGTTGCTACCTCTCTCTCTCCCTCCCTCCCTCTCTCTCTCTCTCTTCCCCTCTCAAATAAATAAATAAATACAATCTTTTAAAAAATAAATAAATGTATGAAATATTTCCTGATTTTTTTAGCCCACAGTCTATATGAAAAAGATACTATAAATAAAAAGTATCAAGTGTTATTTTCCTATTTCCTCAGATATTCAGCTTATTATCACAGGTACTATTTAATCAAAGGAAACTAACATTTACTATGTTTTTGTGCACCCGGGCTGTTACAGGCACTATATTTGTATTATCTTTTAATCTTTACAGCAACCTCATAAGAGGTGGTGTTATCCATAATATTATATGAAATTTAAGCAGAGATATAATTTACCTAAAGTATCAAAGCCAATAATCTGAACTATAAACCAATTATATGTTTAAAAAATCTAAAAAAAATATGTGTTTTCCATTATGATGTATTCTCATTAAATGCTCTCTAGTAACTCCATATTATAAATGAATAGGCAAGAGTAGCCAACCACATAAACTTGCACCCACCATGATAGGATCTCACAAGAATTGCCTTATTTTATTGTAAAATGCTTCAGAAGGTGTTCAGTGACTTTTTCATAGGCACCTGGAAAGATTTGGAGGATTGCTTATGACCATATTAAGTCCTTTAAAACAAATCATCTAGAGGTGTTTTGGCTCACTGCAAATTTTCCAGGAACAAGCTTCAAAGAAAAATATTCTTGTCATTTTATAACCATTAACAAAACATCCTGCTTTCAAAAGTTATGTTCCTTTTTTTTTTAAGATTTTATTTATTTGAAAGAGTGAGCCTGAGTGGGGGTGCTCAGAGAGAGGGAGAAGCAGACTCCCTGCTGAGCTGGGAGCCCATCACAGGGGCTCGATCCCAGGACCTGGGTTCATGACCTCAGCTGAAGGCAGACGCTTAACCGACTGAGCCACCCGGGGGCCCCTAAGTTACATTCTTATCAATAAAATAAGCACCATCTGACACAATATTATCATCATTCCTCTTTACAATCCACGAAACAATATTCATTTGCACCCCACCCCCATCACAGGTTCAAAGGATCTCAGAAATTTGATTTTTCTGATAGCCATGCTCAGAAGTCTCTGGTTTGGTCCTGAAGACCAAAAACCTTTTTTTAAAAGCCTCTCAATTCACTTTGTGCTCTAGTATGTAATATAGTAGATTGCTCCTCATGAAGAGCATCTCAGAAAGCTGCCCTGAGACAGACTCCATTTACTGAGTTGGGAGTGTGGGCAGGATATAACGTTTTACACCTGCTGACATCATCTCTTCAACTGAGGGAGAAAGGAAGGAAGGTTATTAAAATAATTAGCTTTAACCTGAATGATGAAAATGGAGACTTGTGAGGTATGCTTGATTCCATTGCCACCTGAAGGCTACGTCAGTGATGGCAGCCTGATTCCTTGCACCGCTCCAGCTCCTCATGCCTGCAAAATTTTCTTTTACATGTGGTAATCTGGGTCTCTCATCTGTGGGTTCAATTCAGCAGCAGACTACCTCTACAGAGGTTTTTAATGCCCCAAGCAACCAACTGTTACAAAATGGGCAGAGAGAGTGGAGAATTCCCAACTGCAATTCCTACTACCTGGGATTTCCTGAAGCATTAGGACAGAGAGAGAGGGACCGCAAATGGGAGGGTGCGCAGAGAGGGAAAGGTCTTCCGAGCTTTTCTCTTTGTCTACTTCATCATGCCGCTGGAAGGAAGTCTGTTGGTAGTCACCAAAAGTGTAAGACATGAAGAAAACCTTTTTTAATAAATTGAGATAGAATTCATACACCAATACAATTCACCCATTTAAAATGTACAACTCAGTGATTTTTAGTGCCTTCCAGTAGGTGCAACCATCACCACTCAATTTTAGAACATTATCATCAGCCACAGGAAGACCTACTACTTTGCTGCTTCCCACACCCCTACCCCCCCTCTGCCCCAGCCCTAAGCAGCCACCACTAATCTGAAATCTCTGGATTTGGCTCTTCTGGCCATTTCATGTGAATAGAATCATAACATGGTTTTTGTGACTGGCTTCTTTGGCTTAGCATGCTTTCATTATTAGCTGTATATATGTGCGTGCTATATGTTAGCTATAATATGCTTTAATATCATAGTCTGTGTTCTATCAGTGTAATTTATTATTTTTTATGGCCAAATATCCCATTGTATGGATAGAACTTCATTTTCTTTATCCATTCATCAATTGATAGACATTTGGGTTGTTTTCTACCTTCTGGTTATTGTGATTCATGGGCAAGTTTTTGTATGGACATAGATTTTCATTTTTCTTAGGTATATATCTAATTAAATTGCTGGACCAGGGCCTCTAGGTGGCTTAGCGGTTGAGCGTCTGCCTTTGGCTCAGGTCGTGATCCCGGTGTCCTGGGATCGAGTCCCTCATCGGGCTCCCTGCAGGGATCCTGCTTCTACCTCTGCCTCTCTCTCTCTGTGTGTCTCTCATGAATAAATAAAATCTTTTAAAATGCTGGATCATATGCTATCCCTATATTTAATCATTTGAGAAACTTCCTGCACCATTCTGCATTCCCACCAGTAAAAAACAAGGGTTCACATTTTTCTGCATCCTCACCAGTACTTGCTGTTCATCACTTTTTCAGTACAGCCATCCTAGTGGGTGTGAAATGGCAGCTCGTAGTGGTTTTGAGTTGCATTTCCCTGCTAATGCTTATTGGCCATTTGCATATCTTCCTTGAAGAAAGGTCTATTCAGATCCTTTGCCCATATTTTAGTTGGATTGTCTTTTTATTATTGAATGGCAAAAGTTCTTTATTCTGGATACAAGTCCCTTTTCAGATCTATGATTTGATATTATTTTCTCCCATTCTTAGGGTTCTTTTCAATATCTTGATGGTGCTCCTTGAAGCAGAACAGTTTGTAATTCTGATGAAGTCCAATGTTTCTTTTGTTGCATGTATTTCCAGCATAATATCTAACAATCCACTGCCAAATCTGAGATCTTGAAGATTTATCCCTGTTTTCTTCTAATAGTTGTATAGTTTTAATGTTTCATATAATAAGCCTTTGATCCATTTGAGTTAATTTTTATGTATGGTATGAGCCGAAGAATAAACTTCATCTCTTTGCATGGGACTGTCCTGTTGCCCAAGCACCATTTATTAAAGATGCTATTCTTTGCCATTGAATATAGTCTTGGAGCTATTGTTGAAGATCAGTTGACATAGTTTTGCTTCTGGACTTTCACTGATCTATAGGTAGGTCTATCCTTATGCCAGTACTACACTATCTTGATGAGCATTGCTTTATAATGCATTTTAAAATCACGGTGTGTGAGTGCTTCTACTTTGTTCTTTTTATTTTTTTTTTAAGATTTTATTTATTCATGAGAAACACAGAGAGAGAGAGAAAGAGGGGCAGAGACACAGGCTGAAGGAGAAGCAGGCTCCATGCAGGGAGCCCGATGTGGGACTTGATCCCAGTCTGCAGGATCACACCCTGGGCTAAAGGCGGCGCTAAACCACTGAGCTACCCGGGCTGCCTCTACTTTGTTCTTTTTAAAGATTGTTTTGACTATTCTGGATCTGTTGTAATTCTATATGAATTTTAGATTCAGCTTGTCAGTTGTTTTTTTTTTTTTTTTTAAGGTTTTATTTACTCATGAGAGACACACACACAGAGAGAGGCAGAGGCACAGGCAGAGGGAGAAGCAGGCTCCATGCAGGGAGCCCAATGTGGGACTAGATCCCCGGATCCCAGGATCACGACCTGAGCTAAAGGCAGACGCTCAATGGCTGAGCCACCCGGGCTCCCCAGCTTGTTAGTTTCTATAAAGAAGTCGGGTGGGATTCTGCTGGGATTGCCTCCAATCTGTAAATCCACTTGGGGGAGTACTGCCATCTTACAATTAATTTTTCTATTCCATGAACATGGGCTATTTTTCCATTTATTTAAATATTCCTTAATTTATTTTAACCACGTTGGTAGTTTTCAGAGTATAAGTTTTGTTCTTCTTAAACTTTTTCCTAAGTATTTTATCATTCTTGATGCTATTATAAATGGAATTGTTTAATTTCATTTTCAGATTGTTCATTGCAAGTGCACACAAATATAACTGACTTTTGCACAATGATCTTACGTTCTGCAACATGGCAGAACTCCTTTATAAGCAATGACAATTTTTTAGTAGATTCCTTAGGATTTTCTACATACAAGATGATGTCATGTGTGACAACCTATACTCAACCTACACACAGGGCAGACTCCCCTGATCTAACAAACTTCCAGAAATGGGTTCCAGAGGTCAATATCAAACAAGGCTCTGAAACCTCATTTTCTACATCTTTCCTCCTTACTATCAAATTGTTTCTTTTCCAAGTCAGGCCTCATTTGAGATCTTTTATGATAAAGAAGGATGCACAAATCTCATACTAGAAGCCTTCTGACAAGTTAAAAAATAGTTAAATTACTGTCACCCTATGTTGAGGTTAGCATGTCTCACATTTCTGTTTATGATAAAAATTCTTGGAAAAGTAAGAATCATTGATGCCACTCAATTTTGAGAGAAACAAACATAGGACCTGTTACCAGGCTACTGCTTCAGATAGGGACAGAGCTTCTGTCTCCTTCCTTAACCTCTGTGGGGGCAGAAATGAGTGAACACTACTGATAACTGTACTACTGTGTTGAGTTGGGTTTAACTTACAAGTCCATCTAAGTTTTGGTAGCAGCATTAATCAGCAAGGTAGCACAATTTTTAGATAAAAGACTTCACAGGAACCTTGCAAAAAATTTGAGCAAAGTTGGTATGGAACTTACTGTACACAATGTGAATGAAAAATCACAACCCCTGGGGCGCCTGGGTGGCTCAGTTGGTTAAGCAGTTAAAAATTCCGACTCTTAATTTCAGCTCAGGTCATGATCTCAGGATCATGATATAGGGTCCCATATCAGGCTCCATGCTGTGCTTAGAGCCTGCTTAAGATACTCTCTCTCCCTCTCCACCTCTCCTCCCTCTGTCCTGCTCATTCTTGTTCTTTCTCTTTAAAAAAAAAAAAAATCGTGGGGTTCCTGGATGGCTCAGTCGGTTAAGCATCTGACTGCAGCTCAGGTCATGATCCCAGGGTCCTGGGATGGAGCCCTGCATTGGGGTCCCTGGTCAGTGGGGAGTTTGCTTCTCCCTCTCCCTCTCCACCCCAATCATGCTCTCTCACTCTCTCAAATTTTTTTTTAAATCCTATTCGTTTCCCATGTTAATAGGAAAAGTCATCATTTAAATGGTGGGTGTCAAGGGAATTTCAGACCTACAGAAAGGATCTTGACCAGGGGTCACTCCTAGAACAGAGGGACAGGAATGTAGTATGTGGCAAAGTAGCTGACATGAGCAAGAAACATCTAAATTAATTTTTAAAAGCTTTATTTTTCTTATAGCTAAATATAAAGTCACCATAGTTTGTTTTTTTTAATATAACCATTGAGAAAAATGTAATCCTACTATTCAGAAATAATCAGCACTCTGTTTTATATCATTCTGATGTTCTTCTATGCACATATACACAAGAGACATGATAAAAACAAGTATTTCTTAGGTGTCATGTCACATATGCTGTGTACTTTATATGGATAAACTCATACTCCTCACAACATCCTTATGAGGAACATAGTATCATAACCCCTTATAGTTATATTGAAGTGGACCACACTATGTATAGCATCTCTTTTTAAAATTTAATATATCCTGGACATATATGCCAAGAAACAGAGATGGAGATCATCCTTTTTGGTATCCTCATAGTATTTCGCTATGGCTATATCTAACCAGTCCTTATGTGGTTATCTAGGTTATTTTTTGCAATTATAAATCTCACTGCATCACTAAACATTGGCCTTTGTTGATCCAGCTATTCTTCTGAGATAAATTACCAGAGTGGTATTTCTGATTCAAAGAGCATACACCCTTTAAAGTTTGATACTTTCTATCCACAGATCTTTAAACTTCAGTCCACAAAATTTTAACAAGTTTATATTTCTACAAAACTTTGCATGGGCTCCCCAGTGTACCAATGAAGAGTAGCAGTATTTTTAATAACTAATCTGATAGGTGAAAAAATCAGTGTCATCTTAACTTGCAGTTACTGCAGTTAAGACAGAATATTTTCATATATTTAAGGACAAATTTCTTTAGTGAATGACCCACACTTGTTAGCCTATATTTTTATTGAATATTGGCAGTTTTCTTATTAATGTGTAAAAACTATATTGAGAAAATTAACCCTCATGTTGCGAAATGTATTTTCCCATTTTGTTGTTCATGGTGTGTTTTTGCCTTAAAGTTTTATTTTTGTTGCCAGGTCTATTAATGGTTTTCCCCTTTTTGGTTTCTGATTTTGTGTCATGCTTAGAAAGGTTGTTTTCATCCTGAAGATTGTATAATACTTGGTTATATTTTCTTCTAGTAAATGTGATAATTAAAATTTTTTTAAGTATTTAAACATTTTATCTAGTAGTTGTGTTCTGATATGGTATGAGGTAAGTATTAACTTCATTCTTTTCAAGTAGATAAATTTCTCCTGACATCATTTATTGGAGAGACTCTATTCTGGAGAACATGATTTCCCCTTTATTTGCCAAAATGTTAGTATGACCTTTTATGACTTGTTAAAAGTCTTGCTTGCTAATTAAATCAGATGGAGGCTTTAATATTAGGAAAAGGAACATTTTCTAACTTAGCAAGTTTACTTCTTGAGTAATAAAAATAGCTAACGTGTGTTGAGCACTTACTCCAAACCAGTTTCCATACTATACCTTTTCTTGGATCATCTCATTTAATCCTTGAGGATTAATCCTGTGAGGTTGACACTGTTGTCATCCCCATTGTACAGATGAAAGAAATTAGGAGAAAGAATAGATGAACTGCTCAATGTTCTATAGCTCTTAGGTTTCAGTCATGATTGGAACCCAGATTTATCTTAATCCAGAGCCCATGTTCTTAACTACTAGATTAAGAACTCTCCTGCTTTAGAGAATACTTGCCAACAGGTAGAGGATTTCAGATTAGCTCTCTCAGCCCTCAGATTAAAAATTAAGCATGTGCCCAAATTGCCTTCTAGTCACACAAAATAAAAATTGAAAAGGGGGGAAAGTAACTCATTAATGCTTCTGTCCTTGATTATACTGACTCATTCCAGATAAGGTTACATGAGATCCCTGAAAGTTAGCTGTATTTATTTGAGGAAAATTATTTCTAAATATGACTGGTTCCTAGAAAGTTCTACCACCCTTCTAGTCATTCACTGAAAATATTTTATTTCAAAAACATGCATTTTATATTCTTTCTTATATTAGTCATCACCTAGCTTTTATGTTCCTTGCTATTATTCTCCTTCCTTCTGCCTATTTTCACATATTTTATGATATTCTAACTAGGAAAAGCATAATTGGCAGTATTCTCTCCTGACTCTACTCAAGGATACAACTCTCCTCTGTGATAATCTTTAGGCCTCCTGACTCTTGGGTCAGAGATTGCAAGTCTGGGATACTAGGTTACCAGAACTACTGATTTCCCATTTCCCATTCTGATAGAAAAACAGTTTAAAAAAAACAGTAGGGCCATTCTCATCTTATTTAGTGAGTGTGATAGGTTTTGTCAAGAAATAAAAATTCAAACCATAGACAACTAAACCAAAGTATCACAGAAACTTAAGACTGATTTCCCCATCTTCCAAGTAGTAAATAACAGACGTTGATACAGATAATTTGTAAAGTACTTGTCACTAATTGAAACTAAATTTTGAGATTGGGAAATGGTAACAGACTAAAAACTGATCAGTGTCTTAAAATGAGGATGCAGCAGTTTCTCTTAACAGACAATATGAATAAATAAAAATAATGTATCTTTCTTCATTGACAGACATATCTACATATTTTTCAGGGCTTATGAGCTAAGGGGAATGTAAATCCTATAAAATGTTGGTATTAAATAAATGTTAATTCAGAGATGACACATTCAGAGATTTTTAACCATCAGAAATTTAATAACTGGGCAGCCTGGATGGCTCAGTGGTTTACTGCCTGCCTTTGGCCCAGGGCCTGATCCTGGAGTCCTGGGATCAAGTTCCACATCGGGCTCCCTACAGGGAGCCTGCTTCTCTCTCTGCCTGTGTCTCTGCCTCTCTCTCTCTCTCTCTCTCTCTCTCTGTGTGTGTGTGTATATGTCTCTTGTGAATGAATAAATAAAATCTTAAAAAAAAAGAAATGTAATAACTATATTCAAATATTTGAAAAATATTTAAAGAGGTTTGCATATTCCATAAAGTTACCACAGTGAAATAGACTTGAATTAAGCCTAAATCTACAGATTTAGGTGTAATAAATAACATTGTAAATGTCTGGATTCCACTAGTTATTAAATAGTGTGCCAGTCTTAAAGATTTAGAATATCCATCAGTGGAAATATTTAAAAACAGGAATAACACCTAACTCGAGTGTTGAAACTTAATTCCTTATTTGAGGCTCTTTTATTTCTTAGGTACTTTTATAGCATACCTTCTCTTCTCTCTCCACATAAGTAAACAGATGGTCTGGAAATATCCAAGAAAAACTAAAACAGAGTTGACTATGTAACATTGTAAAATACGATTCTCTACCTACCTCTGTACTTAACCTGAAACAAGTTTAAGGGTTTACTGTAGAATTCTAAGCCTAAGTAAATGAAAAACTTTTCTGTTTCAGCCTTGAATAAACATAAAGTCAAACTATGTCTGTATTTTTTAACATAGTTCCTTACTTACTAAATGTAGAAAAATCCCTAAATTTAAGATTCAGAAGAAAAGATGTAAGCCTGTGCTTGACTGTCCCATTACCTAAAATGAGCTGCAGACCAAGAAGCAAGTAGGAGTCTTCAGTGCTCTGCTGCTCTCCTAACGGGCACTCCTTTCTAGCTCGCCAGCTCTCTTAGGAAGACTGAGAACTAAGTAAGTCCCAGTCCTAATCAAAAGCCAATTCACCTCTAAGATATTTCCTGGGTATCTGGAGATCCTTGGGCATAATGCTGCATATTAGTCAGGTGCTGTCCCAGTAGACCAGAATCCTCTGTGACCTATATGAACTGACAGTAAGGGTCACTGTTGAGTCATAGCTGCCTCTCATCCCAGAGCCCAATATTTGCAGGCCAGAAGGGATCCTTTTCAACTACAGATCTGCTTACATTGAGTAGTGATCCGAAGCCCATAAATATTCTTGTAATTCTGAAGAAAGAATGGAGATGGGGGCAGGAGGAACCATGGGACAGTAGGGATACCTGTAACACTGTCTTCCAAAGTGTAGGGTCACTCCTATCTGGGTGGTTAACACAGGAGAGCAGGAACGAGGAGAAAGGGACATCTGACTCTTGTCTTCTATAACCCATTTCTTCTCTCTTGCCCCTTGAAGGACAGTGAATGAGTATTTTCTACCTTGTTCTTATTCTGCCTACTTCTCTCCACTTTAATGCTCTGATTTATTTTGATGAGGAACAAGATAACAAAAGGAGAAGATCCTATTTTATGAAACACTTGTCTGGTTTGTATCTTTTCTTATACCAATTATCTCACCCCTGCTTAGATCAACATGTCTATCTTCATTCTCTTAACCCATGATTTTCCTTGTCATACGTTGTCATCATGCTCAGTCTACATGCAGTTTATTTGTGAAAGAAATTATTGATTCCAGCAAGAATAGCACAGTACAAGAGCCTTTGAAGCCTTTGAAGAATCAGACCCAAGTTTCAACATTCTAGCTGTGAGCGACACTTGCCAAGTCCTATGCAAATGCACGATGCTATTATCAGTGGTAACAATATAATTACTAAGTAATTCCTTTGTGGTTAGAGAATACAAGTAACACATAGAAATAGGACTGAATATAATTCCTGTCTAAAAGACATTGTTGTTTAAACATCAGTTTGAATTACTAAAACACCAGGTTTAGAACTGACCTGTTTTACCTAATAATTATAGGCATATGGCAACAGGGTACATAATGGTATACATTTTAATCAGATCTTTTCTTTTTAAATCACAAATGTCAATTCCAAGGTGTACAAAGAACTAAATAAGAGGAAGTAAATGGTAAGATAGGAAATACTGTGTGTAATTTCAAGGTTGTGCTGCCAAAGGTCTTTGCAACTATTTTTATACCCATTATCTTTTGTACTTCATTTGCCCTGTGGAAAAAGAGATACCTCTATATTTCATAAAATGCCAAGACTATAGTAAGCAATAAATTTACTAAATCCACAGGTTCATATGATTGTTTAAATTCCAATCTCTGTTTTTTTTTTTTAGACTATATTTTCAGAATTTATCACTATTGAAATGTTATTTCATGGCAAAGCTTTAGAGGTCTACACTGCTGCCTACCAAAACATACAAAAGATTGACGAAGAAGAAGATTTGGAGGTAGGACTATGTCTATCTAAATTCAGTTCTTCTGTTAAGATGGAAACGTTTAAAAGAAAGCACTGGTTGTGTGGGCAAAAATATCTTGACTTTGAGCATTACAGTGGTTTATATTACTGTATGCAGTCCCAAATAGTTTAACTTTCATGATTTTCTAAGTAAGCATTTTTGACTTTTCAAATTAACCATAGTAAAGTTTCAAGGATTAATTTATTAATAGCTAGTTAACAGGGCCATTACATGAAATAATGTGTCATTTTGACTAGTGATGTGAGCCAGTGTGCTAACCATAATACTGATTTGTGCTATGCAAAATACTCAGAGCTTCACATGCATTTTCTCATTCACTTCTCACACAATCCTGTAAGGTACAAGCTGTTGTTATTCTCATCTTTACAACTACAAAAACAGGTTTAGAGGCTTTCAGTAACTTAGCATGACCATGGACACTTAGCTGTAAGTAGCAGAATCAGGATTCTAACCAGTTTTGTGTGACTTAATCAGGCTTGTTTTGTACTGAGAATTCAATGCAAGTCCAGCTGGCCAACTAATGTTAGAGCACCTAAATCAAAACCTGGCTTCAACAAGCATTATCTGAAGAGTGAATAATGTCATACACCCCTACCTTCTAAAAGGGAGGAAAAAAGGCAGAAAAGTATTTTTGCTGAAACAGCTAGAATACTGGAGACATACTTTGTCCATATTATCTCTATAGTAGAAGTGAGAAAGGCCAGGTCATCTCAAGATAGAACCAGAATTATATATTGATATAATTTGAAAGTGTCTGCCATTTGACAATTGTGAAGAATCCCCAAGTTGTTTATTTATTAAACTGTCCATTATAAAGTGACCCCCGGGGCCTTCTCCTCTCACTACCCCATTGATTCCAGGAAACTTAATTGAGTAAAATCAGATTACAGTTTGACAAAAATGAAGAAAGGTACGTGTGTGTGTGTGTGTACATACATATATTTTCCAATGCCAAGAATCTCACAGTTTTCTATCAATTATGCATACATGATATTTCTGCTTTTTGTTTATCAATAAATGGCTTCCTAAGGGACCATTCCTTCCAAATACTAAAGCTAAGATTTCTTAATTTTCACTATTTTCATGTACTTTTTAAAAAAAAAAATAGATCGAGCTTTTGTCATCTGTAAAATGAAAAAATAACAAATGTTTATATAGTGATTACTCTGGGCAGCTACTGACCTATGCATTTTAATTATATTTTCATTCCTCCATCTACTTTGATAGAGGTACTTAATTGTCTTCATTTCTATGGAAGAGAAAAACTGAGGCAGAATGAGGTTAAGAAACATCCCAGAGGGGCCCATAACTAATAAATAGTATAGCTGGGAGCCAAACCCAGAAGTCTGACTACTGACACGGTGTTTGTATCCTCTCTATCCTGTGAAAAATGATGTTCAGATTCCCTCCAAGAAACATCACAGCATTCAGTGGCAGGTTCAGAATTGGTCCCCCACTTTTCGTACAAGACTGGAGTCCTCATTACCAAGCATTTTCATTCTGCTTTTTCTGATGCCCTTGACATGCCATTTGTTAACAGTCACCAAAGTCCCTTCACTTCCTCTGGACCCCAAGATTTTCCTTCTCATCCCAGTGGTCCCAGCTAGGTGTTTGGTCACACCACTTCTCTTACTGCTATTCTTAGGCAACACACTAGGTAGGTCATGAGAAGAGAGATTCATAAAAAAACTAAAGATCTCAGGGCTGTGTGGTAGATATGTTTTTTGACAAGGTATCAACTTCCCCACTTTGTCGTGGGGCAATATTAAGCAAGTTCTTCATAATTCAGCTTCCTTATCTCTAAAATAGAGATACAGTATTTACCTCATAAAATGTTCATTCAACAACTTTTTATTGAGCACCTGTTATATGCCAGGCACCATTCTAAGTTCTGAGGATTAAACACTGTAAGTCAGAAATGGTCTGACTTAAGCAAAAACTTAAGAAATCTAGTTCAGATATTAAAAACATATACAGGCATACCTCAGAGAGATTGCAGTATTCCAGACCTCTGCAACAAAAGGAATATCACAATAAAGCAAGTCAAATGAATATTTTAGTTTCCCAGTGCATATAAAAGTTATGTTTACACTATACTATAGTCTATTTTTTAAGTTTATTTTAATTCCAGTATAATTAATATGCAGCATTACATACTATAGTTTAAGTGTACAATAGCATTTTAGAACTTTAAAAAAGTGTACATATCTAAATTAAATATTTTATTGCTAAAAGATGCTAACCATCATCTGAGCTATCAGTCATAATCACTAATCGCAGGTCACCATAACACATGTAGTAATAATAATAATGAAAAAGTTTAAACTATTACAATAATTACCAAGATGTGACACAGAGACACGAAGTGAGCAAATGCTATTGGAAAAATGGCACCAAGACTTGCTTAAAGCAGTATTGCCACAAACCTTCATAAAATTCATAAAAAAAAATTCATAAAAAAACAGAGTATGTGTGAAGCACGATACAGTGGAATACAATAAGACCAGGTATACCTACACTGTGTAACTGTTTTAAGTTTTATAATACGACCAGTCTCATAAAGTATATAGTGTGCTATGAATGTATGTTTTGGAGAATTCAAAATAGTCTGGAGAATCAAAGAATGGTTTCTTGATTAGAAGTTTGAGGGATGTGTTGGAGGACCCCTAGCAACACCCTTTAGGCAAAGGATACAGATAGATACACAAAGGTCCTGAGGCATGAGGAACTACTGACATAAACTGTTACTATTATGCCATATAGAGATTGTGGAGAGGAAGGGAGTCCAGGGACAGTTGTGGGACCAGGGGACATAAAATAATAAACAGGTATCAAGAAGGAAAAAGATCCTTTAAATACAGGGTTTCTTGGAAACAAGTAGAGAAAATATGAAGAGAGGAACAGAAATAGAACTTGTTGCTCTTAGGTAGTCTATGCTTTACGAAAGCTGCTGAGACTTATTCTGGCAGCAGCTAATTTTTTTGCAGTTAGGTATCTAGTTATATCACAAACCATCTTACCTTATTTGTTCTTCATTTAAAAAAGCATTGTCAGGCTCATTTCCCCTTCAAAAGATCACCTCTGCGCAATCACTTCAGAACATCTTGAGACTCACTCCTAGAAGAGATCTTGGACCATATTGGGAAATGGATTATTGCCAATAAATATTCCTCTAAATCTGTTGCCCTGCATGGAGATTAATTTTAATATTTAACTGGTTTAGACTTTTATCTCATGGGTGTATACTGTCTTCCATTTTTAACCTCATCTTTGCTGGAACAGTTAAAAAAAAGAATGTTCTACCAAAAATATATCCTTTCCAAGTACCAGCTAATTAATGAGTCATCTAGTTTTTATATCATACTAGGATGCCAGTGTTCCATATCTGGCACCAGAACATAACTGAGTCCTCAGTAACATGTTAAATAACTTAACATGTTAAGGATGCCTGAATTGCCCTACAATACAAGTCTCACTTGTGGGGTTAAGTTTCATCTCTCAATTTCTTTTGTGTCTTGCACTTACTTCTCTAAGGTTTAAAGGAACGTATAAAGACATCCCTTAGTGGAGTCTTTTTTTCCCCAAGAACATAGGGATTAAGATCATGTTAATGTCACTTATCATGTTACTGTCTTAAGGTGGAGGAGTTGCAAAGATAAAACAGGGCTCCTTACTCTATAGGAACTTAAAACTAGGAGAGATAGATGTGTAATTACAGAACAATGAAATGAAAGCTGTATTGAGGGTATGGACAACAGGAGCTACTGTTGACATTTGACTTGGCTCTTGGAATTTTGCTGGAATTACAGGCTGAGGAATCAGCACTGCAAAGGGAGAGTAGTACAGTTCTACATACAGGGACATTGGCTAGAGGTGAAGAGTGGTGGGCAGGTTTGAGTGATTAAGATCATTTGATGACATGGAGGTCACCTAAGGAATTTGGACCCTGGGTAGTCAGGAGCCACTAAGTTTTTTAATAACATATTTTGGTCTTCAGTAAGATAATTCTAAGTAAGCTACAAAGAAAGACGCATTGAGTCAAAAAACTAAAATGTACCTCAGATGAGAAATTTAGGGGACAATGGCCATGGTTTTAGTTTTGGTCTACTAAATTGTATGGTAACATCATTCATTGGTAAGGTGAATGCAGAGCTACACTGTCCAACACAGTAGCCAGCCACTGTGGCTAAAATAAAAAATTTGAAGTTCCTTATTCACATGAACCACATGTGAGCCCTTGAAAAGGGCTCAGGAACCACATGTTGTCTTTTTGAACAGCACAAGATAGCAAGCATTTCCCTCATCTTAGAAAGTTCTACTAGACAGTATTGGTCTAGGAAAACAGAAGGTAGTTGGGCAGGTAAGTATGGCTATCAAGAGAGAGCCTATAGAGAATTGGTTGAAAGGTAGCCATTAAACACTGTATATATCTTAATCTTTCAGAGAAAGGTATAAATAAAACAACTACCCATGGCCTAAGGGAAACCCTTTATAAAAATATTTAGGGTATAAGCAGTAGAAAAGGAGATGTGAAGCAGTAGAATAGGGCAGCTAGCACATGAACAGTTTAGAAATGGCATGAGTGAAAAAGAAGTTTCATAACAAGGTCAGTAAAGACCAAGACAGAACGATGACCTTGGTGATTTTTGGCAAGAGCAATCTCAGTGGAAGATGAAAGCCTACTTGTGTGTTTTTGACAAATGGAGATGAAGTAGAATATTTGAGAAGTTTTTTAAGGAATAAAGTTATACCTTGAAGTAATTAAAAAAAAAAAAAAAGATCTTGGCTTGTTTGCTGGGGGAAGGAACTGTGGAGAAAGCAAGCTTTTTGTTTTTTAAGTTTTGGTTATAGGATATATGTATGTACCTTGGAAAATATCAGAATGACATTTGACCCTGACCATGACAGGGTGAAGAGCTGAGGGGGAAAAAAGAGTGAAGTTATCACATCTGATAATCTTACCTGTTACTAGTCTGTATGTTAGAGAAATGGGGGAAGACAAAGATGCAGACAGGCTTAAGAGAGTGGTATTTGGAACTGTTGCTTTAAGGCAAAAAACTGACAAAGGGATTCTAGATTCTAGTGAAACTGGAGTGCAACTTACTCTTACATGATGTACTATCACAGTACTGCAATGAAGTTAAATTACTAATTGTTGAGACTGGCAGAAAACAAAGAATCTAAGGTATGAGTGACTTGTAGGCTCCCTCCTGGCAGGCATCCTCTTTGAGGGTGGTAGCAACTTACACATTTCCTCAGCAAAACTCTCATCATCACCTCACTGGGTGCAAATAAACTTTTTAGCTTTCATCTTTACAACTTAAAATATTTTTCGTACGGGGGTGCCTGGGTGGCTCAGTCAAACGTCTGACTCTTGATTTCAGCTCAGGTCATGATCTCAGGGTTGTGAGATTGAGCCCTGAGTAGGCTCTGCCCTGGGCATGAAACCTGCTCTGGATTCTTTCTCTCCCTCTGCCCTTCCCTTGCTTGAGCATGTGCTCTTTCTCAGATAAATAAAATGTTTAAAAATATGTATTTTAAATTTACAGTAATAGAAATTTTGTTCTGGGAGGTGGAGGTGGGTGAGTGGATGTGGTTGCTTTAGAAAAATCTTAACCAAGAGAAACTTAATATGGCTTTCTAGATTATTCTAGTGTTTGATATCTACTTTATAATATTGCTTTATCATTGCAACAGGCTTTCCGAAATTCTCTGTATCCACCAGATTATTCATCTCGTCTAGACATTGTAAGGGCAAATTCAAAGTCACCTCTTCAAAGATCACTGTCAGCTAAGTGTCTATCTGGAACAGGACAGGTAAGCTAGAAATCATACAAATTTTAAAGGAACTTGAGCAGCTGCCTTTGGTGTCATTCAGTACTAAAAATGTTTCCTGTAAGTCCTAACTTCATATACCATACCCTCTTACATAAAATGCTGAAGATCATACTGGGTGCAACTCTGTTATTTCCTGTCTTGTATACTATGGCATATAATACTCTCTAAAGCAGAACATTTGAGAGCAGAGGTGGAAAGGGCAAAGGAATGCTTATCTAGGTTTGTTCTGCAGTATAACATGAAGAGCATATTCTGAAGTCAAACTGCTTAGGGTTTAAATTCCACTACCATGACTTACTGATTATACCTAAAAAAGATCTTTTGCTGAGCATTATCTTAGATCCAGATGCACATTATCTTTAGGGTAGGAGTCAATTTCATTTCTTCAGTATCCAGAAAGCCTGAGTTACTGGTATCTAGAACTGGGAGGGTGAACAACCTTGTTTTCTAAGAGGCCATAGAGAAAAGAGGCCATATAGTCTATGTCCCAAGTTAAGGGCAGCCATAAACAATACATTAACAAGTCAATTTTGCTGTTATAATTAAACTTTATTTACAAAAACAGGAGGCAGACTGGGGTATAGCTTGCCAACTTCTGATCTAGAGATCTATACCCCTTTTTTCATATCTGGCATTCAGAATTTAAAATTGAACAAAATATTTTCAAAATTTTAACTTTTAGGTAAATGGGACCCAATACCACCTATTTTCATTTGGTTCTCCTCTAGGTATTTTTTTACTGCTTTATATGTATGCCTCTCCCCCAACCAGCTTACAATTTAATTATTACAGCATGAAGTGCTTTGCACATAAATTCCATATATCTAGTATCATAGTATAAAGTTTGTTTCTATTTTAGACTTAATGTTACCAAAAGTAGCTAACATCTGTGTAGTACTTTAAAATTACATCATCCTAGGGTTTCTTGACCTCCACACTATTGACTTTGAGCTAGGGAATGGGGAGTAATATCCTATGCATTCTGAAGATGTTCAGCAGCATCACTAGCTTCTACCCACAAGATGCCAGTAACACACACAAACTCACCCCTCCCTTGGTGTGACAACGTCTCCAGACATTACCAAATCACCCTCAGAAAGGTCTGAAGCAAGATGACCCAGGTGGCAATGGTGAGGACTTAAAGCCCAGTAGTGAATTCAGATTCTCAACTCATTCCATTTAAATCACAGTATTAAATTTAATTATATCATCTGCCTAGTAGAAATGTTCTTGGGAATTTTTGCTATGCATTTGATGATTCTCATTCAAATGCCTATTTTTATGGTCAAAGAATCACTTAACCTAAAATATACTTGACATAATATCCTGAATCTGTACTTCTCTTTTAAGTATTTTATGTTATGGAAGTCCTAGTATATCCAACTGGAATCAAATGGTTAATTTCATATTTTTCCTCAAAAATAACATAAATGAATGAAAACCCTCTATTTTCAACCTTAAAATACAGTAATTCATAGGGAAATTTCATTACTAGAAATGATCTTCCTGAAATATATGTTCTATGTGCTCTTCTTTGTAAGGACATATTAAGATACCAAGCACATAAAAATATTAAGTATTTTTTTAATGTGCTAATTTTTAACAGGTATCCACCTGTCAACTAAGAAAGGATCAACAAGCAGATGATGATGATGAAGAGGATGAAGACTTGGATGTTACAGAAGAAGAAAATTAATTTTCTTAAGTAAACTTCACATTTCAATTTTCATCTTAAATGACTTGGAATCCAGAATTACTACATTGTAAAACTTTATACTGGCTTCAAACATGTTAAACCTCAAAATGAAATCCTACTGGAAATGAAAATTAAAGAAAATGTATGCTGACCAAAATTGAAAGTTTTAAAAAATATTATACAGCAGTCATTTCGACATCCTAACAGCATGTGATTTTTCTATAGGTTCCATTTTTTAAAAAAATTATGTATTTCAAAAGTATTTCATATTACTGCACTATACCTAGTTGAGGTTGCAATATAGATGACAAAAACAGATCTAACAATTCTACTTGCTTCTTTTGCTTTTATTGCCAAAAAAGGGTCTTTAGTCATTCTAATTAAACAGAAATTCTATTCCATAAAGCCTTAATCAAAAAGACGAGGGTTTTTTTTTTCCTTTACTTTTTATCTCTTTTACTACAACCTTAAGTTTCATGACTTGACACATAATTTACGTTATTACTTTTGATTAAAGGTAATGGGACACTAGGGACACTGTCTTAAATTTTAGATTCAAATTTAGCATAAATTTTAGATTCAAAAAGAAAGCCACATTCAGCCTGAATCTGGTTTAAAAATGAAAAGTGCTATCATACTAAAGCATTATACACAGTACTACAACTTTTGGAAAGCTGTAACTTGGTGGAATGTTGCCTAAGAAATTATCATGAAAAACCCTAAATCATTAAAAGTATAAAAATTGTACCAAACCACCATCTAATTAATGAAAGAGGATATAGTTACTTTTATTCCTTAAAATAATCCATTTAATCGGAGCCTTTCAGCATGTCCAGTTCTTTTTCTTCTTTGGATGAGGATTGTACTTTTGACATTTCATCGATACCAGTTAGGCATATAAAAATTATGAAATTTATAAAATCATTTGGGATAACCACAAGAAAATTATTCATAACAGAAAAATAAAGGCTTTCTAGAAAGCTTTTTGACTTTGTTATTCATGATTCTGTTCTTAACAAAATACTGCTTCCTGAGAATAGTCCTAAGTGATAAAATTACTTCAGTACTTTTTAAATAAAATATGCAAAATGTTTTAAAACCCTAAATGAATTAAGACACTGAAGGTATCATTGCATTTTTATTTTCTCAGTATTTAACTGCGGTGTTGTAGCTGGGAGGAAAAAAATAAAACAGGGTTAAAGTACTTCTCTTGTTTACAATAGCAGTTCACTTGAGATTAATTGCCCTATCTATAGAGTTAAAACAGTGCCTGATACATAAAGCAGTCAGCAAATAGTTTTGATATAAAATGTATGCTCAAAAAAAAAATAATAAAATAAAATAAAATAAATAAAATAAAATAAAATAAAATAAAATAAAATAAAATAAAATAAAATGTATGCTCTGGGGCACCTGGGTGGCTCAAGCTGGTTAGACATCTGCCTTCAGCTCAGGTCATGATCTCCAGGTCCTGGGATTCAGGCTGCGTCGGGCACCCTGTTCACTGCAGAGTCTGCTTCTCTTTTTCTCTCCCTCTGCTCCTTCTCCCTGCTCATTCTCTGCCTCTCTCAAATGAATAAACTCTTAAGACAAATAAACTCTTAAGTAGAATAAACTCTTATTACATATAATACTTTCAGCAATGTAAACTTTCTTTTAGACCAGACTTAGGTTGGCAAACTTTTCCTTAAATGGCTAAAAAGTAAATATTTTTATAATTTGTGTGCTGAGAAAATCAAGGCTATTACATAGGTACTTATGTAATCATTTAAAATGTGACCACCTTTAAAAATGTAAAAACCTCTTTCAGCTTCCTTGTAAAAAAACAAAAAACAAACAAAAAAAAAAACAAAAACAAAAAACCAGGCAACTCGACTAGTTACTTAGCCTATAGGTCTCCATTTCTTACCTCCAAAATAGGTTTATTAGGGTTTTGAAAATAAATGATATAGTTAATTCATAATTATAAATCATAAAAATATAGTATCTAATGCATCTCATGAATAACTAGGATTTAATGTAAAGATGGAGGTGACAGTCACTGCTTAGTAGATGATCTGTGAAACAAGAGCTAGACAGTATTATCAGTAAGTGATAAAGGTACACTCCCAAAGATTGTTAACCATCTCTTGGTTTGTGAACTATTATTTTTCAGATACCTTCTGACAAAACTGTTTGGCTATAAGACAATTAAAATGCTGCTGGGTATTAAACCAAAGAACCAGTATTGCTCCTAGTAGATCTGGGAATAGGAGAGAGGAGGCAAAACTGGCTGATATAGCTGATCCTTGAACTATGCCAGGGTCAGGGGCGCTGACTGCTGTGCACTTGAAATCTGTGTTAACTTTTAATTACCTCAAAACCTAATAGCATACTGTTGATCAAAAGCCTTACCAATAAGTTAATCAACATACATTTGTATTGATAAAATCATAAAATATTTAATGTTGTCTTTATTGAAAAAATTCTATGTTTAAGTGGACACCTGCAGTGCAAACCCAGGTTGTTCATGGTCAACTATGTTGATGGGTGTAGAATTTAGTATTCTGTGTTTGAAATTGGTGATATGCTTGGTTAACTGGCTCTCCAACATGGAAAATGCTGATTTATTGCATTTGCCTACTTCCACGGCGTAAGTAATCCTATCATGGCCATTTTAAGTTATTAACATGCCACCGAAAGCAGAGCTAGGAAAAGCTGTGCAAAAATATGGTCTTTTTCAAACCAAATTACCAGTTTATTTATTCTACTAGCAATTATGTTCACTGTAATTAAACACACAGAAACTTGAGTTGGTTTCTCTTAAATCACTGAATATTCATCCAAAATGATAACAAATGGCTAAGTACTGACAAAGTATTCTACTTCTGCAATATCCTATTAAATGACTAAACTACCACATATAGATGCAAATTCTATTCTTATTTGCTCAAAATGGTAAACTTCTGGATCACAGAACTGAGGAAAATTTTAAAATTACCTGGTTTTAGGTAAACTATAAAAGGCCAACCAAAGTCAAATCATATTTGATAAATAATTTTTAATTAGAAGTCTGTTTATAATGTTATTATCCAAAGAGAAGCCCTGGATATATAAAAACTTTGAAAGTCACTTTTTTTGTCTTTTATGAACAATGAGCATACTAATTTTGTTTTTTAATGGTATTTTTAAAGCAAAAATGGAGGTGAAGAAAATATTGATTTACTCTTCAAAATATTTTTAGCATGATCTTACTAAGATTAGAGGTACGATTTAACAAAGTTAATAAGCAAAAGCGTTAAGAGCATGAACTGGAGTCAGTGGTCTGTCTGGCTGGAAATTGCCTCCATGATTTCCTAGCTAATCAGGCAAGTTACTTAACCTCCAAACTTCATTATCTCATTTGTGAAATAGACAGGAATAATATTCCATACTTCTTAGGGAATATTTAAATTGAGATTATGCATATAAAAGCACTTTTACTGCACAGCACACAGTAAGTGCCCAATAAATGTTAGCCATTAATATTATTATGGGTATTAAAAAAATAAAATCTAGTAGTTGTAAAACGCCCACACTAAATATCAAATAAGTCAAAATTCATCTCATAAAAGTCTGATTATATCTAGTTATTGAGCCTCCGGATACAAAGTCTTCAAATTTAAAATTGAAAACCTAATAAAAAATACAAGTTAAATGAATCATCACTAAATTCTACCTAAAAACAAACTATATCCATTTATCAGATTCTTCCCAGCATAAGCCTGAATGTTCCTGGTACCTGTAATTACTTTTTGTCTTTTAAGTATTTTGAGTTAATCTTATCAGTTTGGTTGATGAAATGTGGAAGAAACCACAGAACTACATGTAGCACTCTATGCTATTATAGTAGGGTGTTTGGCCGATGCAGTCATAAATACTGTCTAAGGTAGCTTTGAAAACTTCACAGAAGAAGCTATAATTCTTTTTTCTTCTTACACAAATACAAGTAAAGTTAACTGGTTGGTCTATCCAGTTGCATTTTTTTTTTATTATTTTTATGAAACTTTCCAAAGTTATGAGCATGGAAACTTCAAGAATCTCCTAAGCTTTTTTACATAAGTAAACTTGAAATTCACAGTCTGTCCATTTTGAGCTATGTATAATTAATGGGAGGCTTAACACAGTAATATCTCAGACAAAGAAGAGGGCATTAGTTCCGCAGGCAGTTAGCAATAAAAATGCTAAACCTGAACAATGAGTCACTGACCATTTCCTTATACAGTAGAAGATGTAGACTACAGACTGGAAACAAAGGGAATATAAAACTCCTCTTCCCCCAGTACAGCTCTGCTATACAAGTCTTGAGGTTTACCCATGACATCAACAAAAATGAACACGCTCGGGGAATTTTCTCCCCCACTGTCCAGAAAAAGGGCATATATAATTTTAAATTAGAAAAAAGCAAATGGCAATTTGCAAGCAAAAGAAAACCAGATTCACATTCTAATATTTACATTTGTTCTATTCACAAGTCGTAATTAAAATGCTTTTCATCAGATCATTAAAAATAAACACTTAAAAAAAAAAAACCAAACAAATGCATTTTACTGCATCAACACTGCGGGGAGCGAAGTGAACTCAGAAATGCTCCCTAGAGCAACATTAACTTAACCTTGCGAGGGCCCACTGGCCGGTCATTGAGATCTTTGATAGCAGCCATGGCTTCGTTATAGTTTATCATGGCGACAATGGCCTCCCCTGTAGGTAGTCCTTGCTCGTTATACTGTATCGAAACGGAATCCGGCAGGATTCTGTAACCATGAAAAAAGTCTAGGATTTCATTAACATTAGCTTTAAATGGAAGATTCATTATCTTAATAGGTGTCACTCTGCCTGAACTACAATTTAATTTGGGGTCAGGCATAAATCTCCCCTCAGGAAAACTTCCCAAACTGCGCTTTCCAAAATCAAACTTGCCACCTTCTGGGCGACCAAAATTCACAAAAGGGCGATGGCTTCTGAAGTCATCGGGTGGACTCCGGAACTCCTCACCGGGAGGCCGGAAGGGGTCGGGAAGTCTCGGGTCCTCCTCCAGAGGTTCCCTGGGGTCTTCTTCCGGGAGCCGCCTGAAGTCCTCGTCAGAGGGGCCCCGGAAGTCTTCCTCCTGCGGGCTCCGGAAGTCCTCCTCGGCAGGCTGCCGAAAGTCTTCGTCAGGAGGGCCTCGAAAATCTTCATCTGGCGGGCGCCTGAAATCCTCCTCGCGGGGACGCCGGAAATGCTCCTGCGGCGGCCGCCGGAAGTGTTCCTGCGGCGGCCGGCGGAAGTGCTCCTGGGGCGGCCGGCGGAAGTGCTCCGGGGGCGGCCGCCTGAAATGCTCCGGGGGCGGCCGCCTGAAATGCTCCGGGGGCGGCCGCCTAAGGTGCTCCGGGGGCGGCCGCCGGAAGTGTTCCGGGGGTGGTCTCCTGAAATCCTCCTCGGGAGAACGCCTGAAATCCTCCTCGGGAGAACGCCGGAAGTCCTCCTCGGGAGGTCGCCGGAAGTCCTCCTCGGGAGGCCGCCGGAAGTCCTCCTCGGGAAGTCGCCGGAAGTCCTCCTCGGGAGGCCGCCGGAAGTCCTCCTCGGGTGGTCGTCTCCATTCCCCCTGGGGAAGCCGCCTGAAGTCGTCCTCAGGAGGCCGCCTCCAGTCCTCCTCAGGTGGCCGCCTAAAGTCTCCCTCGGGGAGCCGCCTCCAGTCCTCCTCGGGGGGTCGCCTGAAGTCGTCCTTGGGAGGCCGTCTGAAATCCTCCTCGGGGGGCCGCCTCCAGTCCTCCTCTCTAGGGTACCGGAAGTCCTCCTCTCTAGGGTACCGGAAGCCCTCCTCCCAAGGGCGCCTGAAATCCTCCTCGAGAGGCCGCCGGAAGTGCTCCTCCCGAGGGCGCCTGAAGTCTTCGGGAGAGCGCCTGAAGTCCTCTGGGGAATGCCTGAAGTCTTCTGGAAGGCTCCGGTCAAGCTGCCGGAAGTCCGCCTGGGTTTGCTTGAAGCTGTCCAGCTGCCTCAAGTCCTCTTGCTGATGCCTGAAGTTTTCTGAGGGGCCAGCGGAGTATAGTGGTGGGTCACTGGAGTCAAATGAATGGGAATGGTCGTCTCTGTCACAGGACTGCGAATGGCCTTGCATTCTCTCCGTGGACATCAAGGAAAAGCCTACGCCAAACTCCTGCATCTGTGCCTCAGATATCAGTCTCAACAATACCTCTGTCCCCAAGAATCTCCGCCGGTTTAAACGCTCAGCTTTCATGGCCTGTTCTTCTGTTTTGAATTTCACCAATGCTTCTCCCAGACCAACTCCTTTGTCATCATAAAGTAAGTAAATATCATCCTCTCCAAGAGAAAAGTCTGCAAAGAACTTTTGCACTTCAACTTTTGTAACATCAAAAGGAAAATTTCTTATGTATATACACAGTTTCTGGCCGGGATAACCTTCTTGAGAGTATTTCTGTGAAACATGTCCAAGCCTCTCTTTCTCTACGGACACTGGTCTTTTCTTTTCATAACATTCAATGAACTTCAGCATCTGTTTTCTAGAAACAGGATCAATATGAACTGGACGATATTGTAAAACAGTCTTATGTAAACCCAAAGCGCTGTTATAATCTTTCAGAGTTTTGAACATCACAAAGGCATATCTCGTTCTTCTTTCATCCTTATATAAAAACCTAATCTGTTCATTAGTCAGATCAGTATCTCTAAAGAAATTTCTTAAATCTCTCTTGTTAATACTTAGGGACAGATTTTTTAAGTGAACATAAAATCCAAGAGGAGAACGAGAACGTGTTCTTCTGGGAGATTTTGAATGAGATCGTTTTCGAAAATGCCGATCATTAATTCCTCTTGGCGGAGAATGTTCTTCAGTTCTCATAGGAATGTCAACCTCCTTAACTGCATTACCACCAAACTCAATCCACTGTTGTTCTGAGCCTTGCATTACTTCTATGAATCTTGAACCCATAAAACTTCTATGACATTTAAGACCACCTGAAGCATCAATACATGAAGCAAATTTTACTATGGCATCACCATTATTTCGGCCATCATGATGTTTTAAGAAAATTACGCCATCCACACACAAACCAGAGAAAAAGACACGTACATCATCTTCATTTACTAAATAAGGCAAACCTCGCAGAAACAGGTAAGGATTCTCTGCCTTCAATGGCCGTGTCTTTCTTGGCCTTAAATCACCATGTCCTGTACCGTTAGTATGAAACCCAGCATCTTGATTAATTGGAGAGCCATATCCAGAATTACTTGCTTCTTCTTTAATAGCCTCGACAAAGTTAGATAAGCTGCCAGCCCCTGACGCCCCAGATCCCGGTCGCTCTCTTCCTATGCGATCAGTTCTTCTCATTTCTATAGTCTTCTGCATTTCTGCCTTACTACTAAGAAAGAGCTCTACAGATGAATCCTTGATAAACCCTCCTGAACGACTTATGGCACGTCTTGCATCTTCATCTGTTGCGAAAATAATAAAAGCCTCCCCAATTTCCCCTCCAATTATATGCACTCCTCCATCAGGAATAGTCAATCCCGTGAAGAAGTGACGAATATCCACAGGCCCCGCAATAAAAGGAAGCCCCAGTAAACGGATGACTACAGCCATGCTGAGCTCAAACCACAGCAATAATGACCTGCAGACAAAAAGGTACACATAATAGCAAGTCTTATTTTTGAAGTACCTTATCCCCAACTAAACTTAATAATTACTTGGTTCCTACCTTCTTCAGCATTTATAAATGAAAATAAGGTATGATACATAATACCTTATTATGTAAAAATATGTAAAACTTTTTGTATCATAAATACAAAAAAATATGTAAAATTATGTATATGTAAAAATACAGTATCTAATCTCTTAAAGAAACCTCCCATCTAAACATACAAATAAACCAACTATTTCAAAGAAATATTTCATATCACCTATCCTATACAATATAAGCATCAAAAATATCAAATAATCTTTGTAAGTCTGCCAAGCACTGCTTCACAACAAGACCAAACTATTTTCAGACTCACTTAGAAACCTTAAAACCTTCTCCTAAAACATGAGAGCGAGCCTTGTGGGTTAAAGAATTTTACTAACCAATGATGAGTTTTACATATTCAAAAAGCCATCTATGGTCAGTACATAATTTTTGCTTATGATAATAAACTGTCTACCATTAGTATACATCACTGGCCACACATAAAGTACAGAAGCCATGTGTACCTACGTGTCCTATTCTACTTTACATTTTTTTTGTCAAGCTTCTGTGAAAAGCCTTAAGCTCTGGATATCTTACCTTTTTATAATTTCTTGGAGACCTGTTAATTCTGTAAAAGCAACTTAACTGTGGAAAGAAAATGAAATATAATTAATCCTTGGACCCTGTAATTGATCTTAAACGACACCAGATTAGGATATTCCCTTCAGAATTACCTACTAAGAAGCAATATAAGGAACCACAACTATGGGCATTACAAAATGGGTCTTCTTTGGTTCAAGGGAAATTAATCATCCTTCAGCAAAAATGAAGTTCAAATTCCAAGTAGGCATCTGCAAATTATTTAAAAACAAAAAAACTTCTGGAAATTGAATGGCTCCTTGATTGGAAGTGGCACGAGGAAAAAGGTGTATAAAGGTTATAAGTTTTTATTAGTGTTGGTTACATGGGTGTATAAACTTATCAAGACTAAATGAATACTATACTTAAGTTCTGTGCATTTCACTGAATATAAATTTTACATGCACTTGCACTGTTCTACAAGTAAAATGACAACTTAGAAACACCAAAAATTCCCAAAAGCCTTCTATCACTTCCACTTGTGAAAAGGCCAAACACTTAGCTCATTAAGTCCAACTCTCTTGCAATTTTCCACCCTTTTAAAACATAAGGCCAAATCAAACTAATAAGGCAACCATTCAAAATGATAGACACTAACGCTTTGAATTCAAAAACCGATTTCTAAAGCAATAGACTCAAACCAATGGCTACAGCTCACACTTCCAAACATGGAACCAAGTTTCCTGATTCTAATATAATCAAGGCAAATACTAAAATACCCCTAAAACAGGAGTACCTGGGTTGCTCGTTGGTTAAGTATCCAACTCTTGGTTTTGGCTCAGGTTACAATCTCAAGGTTGTGAGATCAAGCCCTGCAATGGGCTCAGTGCTCAGCACAGAGTCTGCTTGGAACCTAACAAATAAAATCTTTAAAAAGTAAAAGAAAAATAAAATACCCCTAAAATAAAATAAAAACTCAACTACTGCTACTCCTTGTCCCAAACTTCTAAAACAATTACTATTAAAATTCATCTGAAGCCAAATAGGAAGTGTTCAAATATAGAATCTTATTACACTAACAAGCTTATTCCATTTCAAACTGTCCTGCATTGAGAAAACCCAAAAGACAATGTAGAAAATAGAATAAAAACACATTTATTTAGAATGTTTAGGGATTATCAGTATTTACTGCTGAACAATCTTAACTTAGTCTTTTGTTAAGGAAATTTACATCTATTATTTTCAGAGATACCCAAAGTAACAATATTTAATACAGTCTTCCTGAAAACGTTTTTAAAAGCTGCTAAATTAATAATTATAAATTTATGTTTTTAATGTGCCAATAAATGTTTTAATTCAGTATTTACACTTATGTAAGACATAGTCTTTCAGGTCTGCAAGGTTTATTTTCCTTTGAAAATGGTCCACTGATTATAAACTTTTTAAACTACAAGCCAAACTAAAATATCAAGAAATTACTTGGCATATCTTATACCTGAATTATCAATGCCAAATTGATACAGAAAATATTAATGACATTTACTATTATATTTACATCGTACATTGTGGGGGTATATGGAAAATCTGTTTCATCTGCTCCATATTGCTGTAAACCTAAAAAACTGCTCTAAAAAATGGTCTATTAAAAAAAATCCACACAGTACCAAAAACAACAACTAAGTACAAGCCTGGTTCTTTCAACAAACCAGTATCCACACCAATATTTAAAGAACTACAAATGGCTTTGGAATAGTTGTCCCCACTAAAATTCCAAGATTCCTTCCTATGCAAACTAACTTGGCTCCTTTACTGTTAAAATATTTTAGAAAGTAAGATACATTAAGATTTGTCTCTCCCTAAACTTTTTAAAAAATATGAGATTTACCCTGAGAACATAAATATATCTACAGATACTCAAGGATATTTAAAGAATAACCTGTCAAATTCAAAAAATTTCTAATTTATTCTCCCTCGCTTACAAACAGTATTTTAACTAAATGGTTCCATGAGTACAAATGTTATGAATTCCAATTCAAGCAATTTAAAATATTTTTTTCTAATTTGCCACATATTAACACTTCTCTGTCCTTCAAAGGGTAGGGAAAATGTATCATTTTATCCCTCAACATTGACACACCTGAGAGACCACCAATAAGAGACTAGTTCTCAAAATGAGAACTTTTCCTGTGGTTCCCATGTTATTTCCTTAAGTAAATTCCCTAGAAATTCTACTCTTAGCACATGACACAACTGAAATACACAAAATACACTAAAGTACACTGCACTTAAATTTCTTTCCACTTATGAATGCAACACAAGTATTTTTGCTACTGTGTTGATATGAAGACAGGGATGTTAGAACTTCTAACCTGTGAAAAGATGGGGGTGAGTCCTTAAAAACTCCTACAAGGGCAAGTCACTGATTTAATAAGCTCAATTTTAAATCATTTTGCTGATTTTATCCAGGATTCATCCCACTTGGTCACCATTATCACTAAACACGAAATCTGCATCTTCTGATCAAGCCTGATAGGGAAAGAGATTAAACTCAAATAGGTATTATCTCAGATCCGTTTGATTTTAACTAGCAAATAACAAGTCATTTTCCAGATATGGTAGGGGGAAGAAAATGACTATCCCTTAAAACCCAGAGTTATGGTGAAATTCTAAATGCAGGAGTCTCCCCTGCAGAAAATAATCTAGCCCAGTCCACGATTATGTGTTTATGAAGATCTGCCTTTTATCCTTTTAATAATGTAGGTGGTTAAAAATAAAAACCAAAGGCATGATGACGACACCGAGCCATAGTCCTTAACGGGAACTGCAAACGAAGACGAATCCACACGGCACAGGATTTCCCAGAACATCCATCATCGTCAAATGGGGATCATCCGCAGGCATCGCTTCTAGAGCCCAAAGCCTTTGTCCGTACTCCCAGGGGTCAGGGCTTCCTTCCTTCGCGCCAGGCCGAAGTTGCTACGTGGGTCCGATGCCGTCGCCAGACCTTCGGCCAACATCAGCCTTCCAATTAACCTGGACCGCCCAACCTCCGCGCCCTTCCGTCACGCCGTCCCAAGGGCACACTGCACCCTACCTCGCCCGGCGTGGACCGCCCCGCTCCTCACTCCAGCACTGGCCGCTCTCACGCCAACGGCGCCGGGCCTCCAGCGCTCCTCTGCCACCACTGACTACGATGACACAGCAAAGAATAAAAAATTACCTAGGACATCCTTCGGCGAGCTTCGCTCGCAGTTACACTGGGAAGCGCGCCCTCCCCGCCACACGGAGGCTGCCGGGAGCCGGGGTTCGGCAGGGAACGAGGTGCCCTAACGGCAGAGGCTACGCCAGCTCCTGGCGCGGCGCCGGCCCCGCCTTTCCCTGAGCTTCCGTCCCGGCGCCAGCCCCTCCCCAGCCCGACGCCCCGAGGGGAACTGCTCCGCGCTCGGCAGTAAACACACACCGCGGCTGCCGAGTCGGACGCACGCGGCCGGGCGCGGGGGGCGCTCCTCGTCGCAGCAGCCTGCCCGGCACAGGTGGAGCCCTCAGTGAGCCTAGAAGAAGATGGCGCCCACTCTCCCCTCCGCTCCGGACAAACGGACGTACAGTCTGTCTGCCCATGCGCTCTCCAGGCGTCCCCTACCGCCCCGGCGCCCCGGCCGCGTCTGCGCACGCGCCCTGCCGTTGGCTCGCTTCCCGTCGTCAGGGCGAGGGAGGCGGGACCCGGGGGCGCCCCGGCCCGCCCCGCGGCGGCTGAGCTTCTGCGCATGCTCAGGCTCCGCCAATCCGGCGCCTCCACCGGGGAGAGGCGAGGCTCTCTCGGCGGACCCTGGAGCCCGCTGAGGCGCCGGCGGGCGGCGGGGCGCGGGGCTTCCGGCAGGAGCCGCGAAAGCGGAGGGGGCGGGCGAGTCCTTCCGGTCCTCACCTCTGCCGTTACTGTGCGACGTGAGCATCTTCTGAGAGGCCCTCACGAGACCTGCAGGGCACGGAAACGTCAGTCGGCCTTCCGTGTGGGGCAGGTACAGGGCCGACGCCCTGGGGGCTGGGGACGCGCGTGCGCTCTAACGCAACTCATAATTTTATCCACTCTAGTAACTTTATGAGGCGCTGTTTTACGTTTGTTGTTCCTACTTTGCAGTTTTTTGCAACATGAGGACACACCACCCTTGAAGAACGCTAAGCGGAAAGTACAAGTACAGGCGTGTTCTCTGGTGCTGACGTGAGAGGAGGTGAACTTCGGCTTGATTTGATGCGACTCGATTCTTTTCGCAAATAACAAAGCACCCCACCAGTTTTGTGACTCCGTGGTGTTTTTTTGGGTGGAGTCAAAGCTCACTAAGAAAGCAGAAACTAAAAAAAAAAGAAAGAAAGCAGAAACTAGGTCTTGAAAATACTATCGGGAGATGGGGGGAAAAAAGTCTTTAATTCCTCTGATACTAGTGTGAGAAAGAGGAAAAAAGGTTCACAAGTGAGTAAAAGGTAGTTCCTGGAACGAGAGCCAGCGTTTACTCACTCGGGCAAATTATTAAGCGCCTCACCATGCCTCAGTTTCCTCATCTGTAAAATGGGGATGATAGTAGCATCTACCCCATGGAGTTGCCATAAATATTGAATGAGTTGATATATCTAGAACCCGAGACTAGGTAAGTATTAGTGGCTTGTTTCAAACGTCAAGGCGATCCATACACAAGCAGAGGATGGCACTTTGGGAACCTGGGCTGATTGAGTAGATAACACTTACCTTGATTTTTCCCCACAGTTTAGGGTTTGGCCCTAGGAGAACCTCACCTCAAAAGTTTATGGAAGGCCTGCTCTGTGGCAACGCCTGTGCATTATCTCATTGTATTCTTACAACTACTTTCAGAAGTAGGTGCTATTATTTTTCGTATTTTACAGATAAGGGAAACTGAGGCATAAAGGATTGCATAGCTTGCTCAAAGCTATGGAGATAGTGCAAGGTACAGCCAGGAATTGAACCCTGGTCATTTGCTCCAAGAGGCCATGGAGAGAGGATTCTGTCCTTTGAGGCAGGCTCCCTTTAAACAAGTACACAGAGCCAACACTCCAGAATGTCAATATTGTCAGTATTAATTCACAAGAAGAATGGTAATTCAGTGGTAAAGTTAACCTGAGATCAACTCTGGCTGGCCAGCCACTTTCCTGACCTGTATATGCACTCTCTCTGAAGTCAGATGTTCAGAGTTGTTTGCTAATCATGGAAATTGAACAAGGAGGTACCTAATCTCAAAAAGTGGTTCTCAGCTAAAGGGCACCTGAAGCATCCTCACCTACGTTAACAAAAATAATAGCTGTCATTTAATGAGCTCTTACTGTAAGGCTAGTCTGAACAAGTGTGCTCAGATCAGACTCCCTCTTTTGGACAAGCTTAGGTATTGCCAGCCTCTTTTACTGTTTGGGATGACCATCCTCTTTTTTTAATCTGCATGTCTATTTTCCATTAGAAAAATACTATCTATTAAAATTGTGGTCCACTTTATTCTCCTTTACCTCTACCATTCAAGTTTCAGGTACTTTAATTTTATTCAAGTAAAAGCAGAATTATATAGTTGAGGTGAGGACTAATTATTTCACATCATTAAATTAATAGGATTTAACTGAATTATGTGTGCTCTTAATTATTTATTAGGAATGGTAATTCCTCTCTCCCATGACTTATTTCCCTCTACTTTCATTTATTTGTGTATGTAATGAACGTCTCTTTCCCCACATCCAGTACCATGAGTGTGTGTGTGATTTATGGCACCACTAACTGGAGTTGCCATCTGATCTCCAATTCATGCTTAATTCCCCTTATTATATGGTTATTTCCAAAATGACCTCAAATGTTTTAGCCAATCATACACTTTCCAACGTCAACGGTAAAAATTAAGATGTAAACCTAAAAACATTGTTACGATTCCAGATAAAATAACACTGGGCCCACTTATAGCGATGCTGTGGTGAGAGGTCCTAGGACAGCCACTGCTTCAATCTCCACACGGCCTCCTTTGGACAAAGCAGCAACCTGGTAAGCAGCTCTTGCAGGAAAACTACTCTTGAAATACTGTTTGTAGACTTCATTGACAGTGTTGAAGTCATTTATGTCACCCAGCAAAACAGTTTTTTACCACATTAGTGAAGACACAGCCAATTACAATCACAAGACACAATACCATTACAATCAAAAACAGAAAATTCCAGCTAAGGTAATTGGGTTTAATTACTTAGTATTCTGGTTATTGAATAGTTTCTTGAACCTTTAGTATGTCAACATGGAAACCTAATCATTTTAGAGAACAGAAAAGTAAATTTCTGGAACAGAAAAACAGAAGACTATATCCTAAAACATAGTAAACACACTTATCCATGAGCATTCTATGCCTCTCCTGGGCATTTAGCCTCTCCAAGCTTTTTACCACATCTATCTCACTCCCTACCCTTCTGAATGATTTTGGTATCAGACAGTTTTTAGCTGCCCTTTCCAGCTCCTCAATACCCACAAGAACAGCCTTTCATTACTTGGACTTAAGAGTTCCTTGATCTTCTCACCTCCCAAGGACCCTTATTCCTTTTGCATCCCTTGACTTCCATTCAGTTCAACTGGCATATGAGCACAGGCTATGTGTCAAGCACCTTGCCAAGGCTCCTGAAAGACAGGTAAAGAATTTACAGTCCCTTTTCCTCAAGAAGCGTGTACTATAGGAGAAGAGACAGGGTGCATGCCATCATACACAGGAGGACATGTAGAACATGGAGATTAAGACTGGGCTCTTAAATCAGGCAAATTCAAGTTTAAATCCCAGCTCTGCCTTCATGACTGTGAACAAATTCCTTATCCTAAACTTCTCAATTGGTAGGGTGATGATAACAGTATCCACCTTTCGGGGCCATTTTTGAGGACTAAATTATACAGTGCTTGTAGAGTACTTAGCACAGTCCCTAACACACAATAAACTCCAATATAACTTGGAAATCAAGAAGGCTGGCTCAGATCAGAATGCCATAGTTCTGAACCTTGCTAACTGTCTCACATTAGTCACTGAATCATTTTGCTTTAAATTCTTCACCTATCAAATGAAGAGGACAATGACAAAGTAGGGTTGTTGTGTAGGTAAAGCACACCCCCACACACACACACACGGACCATTATATATTATATATAGCACATGGTAAAACACCAAGAAAATCATATAACATGAACTCTTACCTGTTGCTCTGGTGGCCCATATGCTCCTTTCTGATTTATCCCCTGCAGTGCTCCTTGGAGGCATACCTACAAAACCCCTAGGGATTGTTGGGGCTCTGTTTGGACACAACTGATTGAATAAACTGGGACAAATAAATGGGAGTCTTGTCTCTGTGGCAGAAAGATGGAGGAGACTGAGATCACAAATGTTATAATTGATGTTATACGTTAACAAAGGAGGCATGCAGAAAAAGTACTGGATAAAATCTCTGTATTTTACTGCTGAAGCTTTGACCCCCCTCCCCCAAATCTCAGTGTAGAATCCATTGTAGAACAGGTAGGACCACACATGAAGCATGTTATCTCATGCTTAGGCTTTGTTTCTCTGGGTTCCATCCAAAAAAATTTTATGGACACACAAAAAAAGTCTGTCTCTTATGACTGGCTAAAGCCTACTCCAGGCTCAACCCACATTGGTCCTCTCGCCTTTCCCAGGGATGAAATGAGGGGAGATAGCATTGAGATCCCCTTAGAGTTTGGAAGATGATAATAAACTAGAGAATGAAGCAAGTTTTGATTTAATCTTCTCCGTTGGGATGTGTGTTTTAAATGACAATATATTATGCGTAACTCCAGGTACTAAGGAGACAATGGTGAACAAAATTGGATGTGGTCCTTGCTCTCATAATCTCATAAATCATAAAATACAGGAGAGGACAGGAAAACTAGCAAAAGAATTCAACTAAATGTTAGTTTACAGCAGAGCTATAATAGGGAAATACATGATAGTGTGAGAGTATTTCATAGGAGGGCCTGGGCTGATTACAAAAGGCAAGAGGAATTTGTTAAAGAAGTGACAGATGAGCTGGAAGTAAAGGGGGAGTTAGTGAAGTAAATGGGAATTTTCAGAGAGGGGGTGGGAACAGGGGTGGTCTGCAGAGAGGTGCACAGACTTAGCACAGGAGTGCACAGGACAATGAAAGGGTGCAGGAAGAAGTCAGACCCTGCTGGGAGTTGCCGTCCATGCTCAAGACTTTGACCTTCCCACTGAAAAAAACCAACGAACTATTTTAAGCAGAGGTGACATGTTAGACTTGCATTTCAAGACATTACGGAGAATGGATTGCAGGCTGGCAAGAGTGTGTGTATGAGGACAGGTTAACAGGTTTTTTGACTTCCAGTTTAAGATAACAGTTTGAACACAGATATTTACTTCCACCCTTTCCAGAAATCCTAATAAAATAATAGAAAAGGAACTTGGGAAAGAAGCAAGAACGGACACAAATGAAGATAATAGAGGAGGCAACAACTATAAAACTTTGCAAGCATGAAACAACAGATGGATAGGTGATAATTTCTTTTGTGAAAACAGGAAGGCTGGATCCCAAATGGACAGTGGGAAAAGCTAAGAAGCAACCTGATATTCACCAAATTAAGTCTTTAAAAACCTTAGAAATCCTCAGTATCTTCTGTGGGGGAAGGAGGTGAAAACAGTTGGTTGAAAATCAATGTGTAAAGCACTAAAGACATGCATTTAAGACTCCTTTCCAGGGATCCCTGGGTGGCGCAGCGGTTTGGCGCCTGCCTTTGGCCCAGGGCGCGATCCTGGAGACCCGGGATCGAATCCCACGTCGGGCTCCCGGTGCATGGAGCCTGCTTCTCCCTCTGCCTGTGTCTCTGCCTCAATCTCTCTCTCTCTCTGTGATGACTATCATAAATAAATAAAAATTAAAAAAAAAAAAAGACTCCTTTCCAGTACCAAGAAACCTATCTCTCCCACACTAGAGCAGAAGGTTGAAAGTTTATTCTCTGGAGAGAGTATGAGACAATGGGTACAGATGAGATTAGGGGTTCTATTATATAAAAAGAAGTATGTAATGATGAAGCTGAATGATGAAACTCCCATCTTCTTTCCCCACTAAACCTGGCATCCAGGCTTACATTCTCTGAGGAATCTGATCAGTACAACAAGAAAGAAGAAAGAAAAAATACTAACATGGGAGAATGCCCTAAGAAACAGCCCAGTCAAATCACCCCACACATTGTCACCCAGTCAAGAAGGCCCACCTGTTCTTGTCGAACTTTCTAGTAGCTTTTCAGGGTGCCCCTCTAGTATCCATACATTACATAGATATACACAGATACAATACATGTATACAGAAATAACAAAGGGGCACCAGATTTATGAGTAAATGCTCTCACACAAAACAGAACTTTGAAAAAACAAATTGCATTGGCAGAAGAAAACTTTAAAACACAATCAGTAATGTCCTCAGATAAAATATTGCATTCATGAAAGACTACCAGGATGTTATAAATTATATAGTCAGAAAATGAAAAAGAGCTCTTAGAAATTAAATTAATAATAGTGGAAATGAAAATCTCAAGGTAGGGTATCCCTGGGTGGCTCAGTGGTTCAGTGCCTGCCTTTGGCCCAGGGCATGATCCTGGAGACCTGGGATCGAGTCTCATGTCAGGCTCCCTGCATGGAGCCTGCTTCTCCCTCTGCCTGTGTCTCTGCTCTCTCTCTCTCTCTCTCTCTCTCTCTCTCTCTCTATATATATATATATATATATATATATGTAAATCATGAATAAATAAATTTTTTTAAATAAGAAAGAAAAACTCAAAGTAATGTTTGATAGAGACAGCTTAGAAAATTTTCCAGGAAGTACAGCAAAACAAAATAAAATGGAAAAAAATATAAGAAAATTATAAAAACAGTCCAGGAAGTCCAATATCTGAAAACAGAGTATCCAGGAAGAAAGAATAGGAAAAAATAAGAGCTATTCAGAGGAACAATTAAAATCCAACAAGTGTTCAACATAAAAGAAGACAATGAGATACCCCTGGTGGCTAAGTCACATCTGACTCTTGGTTTCTGCTAAGGTCAGGACCTCAGGGTCATGATCTCAGGGTTGTGAGATGGAGCCACACTGGAGTCTGCAGGGATTCTCCCCTTCTGCCCCCCCCCCCTTCCTTATGCTCATGCACATGCTTTCTCTCTTTCTCTCCCTCTCTCCAATAAATAAAATCTTAAAAAAAAAAAACAAAAAGACAGTGAAATACCCCAAGACACATCACTGTAAAATTAAGAAAAAATGAACATTCTCAAGATTTCTAGAAAGTAAAAAACAAATTCAAACCCAAAAGATTAAGAATCAAAATGGCAGATTTTTTTCAACAGCAACATTAGAAACCAAAAGAAAAGCAGTGCCTTCAAAATTCTGAGGGAATATTTCCAAAGTAGAACTTCATACCCAAGTAACTATTACGTAACTGTGAGGGCAGAATAAAGATATTTGCAGATATGCAGGTCTCAAAAACTTACATCTTATGATATTTTCTCAGGAAGCTAATATTTACCCAAAGGAGGTGAACCAAGAAAGAGAATATGCTATACACCTAATTTGAGATCCAATAATAGATTGCGTAGTCTTTTCATTCTTGGCTTATGTACTTTAGAGGTTAGATAACAGTGCTTAACAACATAGATGCCTGGGGGGCACCTGGGTGGCTAAGTGTTAAGTGTTAGCCTTTTGCTCAAGTAATGATCTCAGGGTCCTGGGATAGAGCCCCACATCAGGCTTCCCGCTCAGCAGAGGAATTGTTTGCTTCTCCCTCTCCCACCCCCCCCCACGCCTGTGTGCCCACTCTCCCTTTCTCGAATGAGCACAATCTTAAGTAAACAAACAAACATAGATGCCTGAGGCAACTGAAGCAAAAATAAGTGGGGCTACATCAAACTAAAAAGCCTCAAAAAAAATTAAAAAATAAAAAAATAAAAAGCCTCCGCACAGCAAAGCAAACCATCAACAAAATGAAAAGACAAACTACTGAATGGGAGAAAACACATGCAAATCATGTATCTGATAAAGGGTTAATATCCAAAATATATAAACAGCGAATACAACTCAATAGCAAAGAAACAATTTGATTAAATAATGGGCAGAAGTTTCCAAAGAAAACATACAAATGGTCAACAGGTACATGGAAAGGTACTCAACATCACTCATCATCAGTGAAATGCAAATCAAAAACCACAGTGAGATATTACCTCACACCTGTTAGACTGGTTATTATCAAAAAGAAAACAAGTTTTGAGAAGAATATGGAGAAAAGGAAACCTTTGCTGTTGTTGGTGAGAATTTAAATTGGTGCAGCCATTATGGAAACCTCTATGGAGGTCCCTTTAAAAATTCAAAAGAGGACTATGATATGATCCAGGAATTCTACTGGAATTTCTATTTATCTGAAGAAAACGAAAACAGTAACTCAAAAAGATACATACACCCTACACTCATTGTAACATTATTTACAATAACCAAGATATGGAAACAGCATAAGGGCCCATTGATGGATGAATTGATAAAGAAAATGTGATTATAAACACTTACAGGAATAGTATTCAGTAATAAAGAATGCAATCTTGCCACTTGCAACAACATGGATGGACCTTGAGGCATTACACTAAGTAATGAAGTGAAATAAGTCTGACAGAAAAAGACAAATACCTTATGATCTCACTCTTGGAACCTTTAAAAAAAATGACAAAAAATCCCCAAACAGATACAGAGAACAGATTGGTGGTTTTCGGGGGTAGGTGGGAGGGGGTGAAATGGGTGAGTGAAATGGGTGAAGAGGGTCAAGAAGTATAAACTTACAGCTGTAGAATAAATAAGTCATGGGATGTAGTATACAGCCTGTGGACTATAGTTAATAAGATGTATTGCATATTTGAAAGTTGCTAAGAGTAGATCTTAAAAGTTCTCATTACAAGAAAAAAATTTGTGACTATATGGTGATGGATGTTAACTACACTTACTGTTATGATCATTTCTCAATATATACAAATACTGAATCATGTTGTACACCTGAAACTAATATATCTCAGTTATACCTCAATAAAAAAAATAAAATAATTGATAATGCCTAAAAATTTAAGGCTTATTTATTTTTTTAGGATTTTATTTATTTATTCATGAGAGACCCAGAGCATGAAAGAGAGAGGCAGAGACACAGGCAGAGGGAGAAGCAGGCTCCATGCAGGGATCCCGAAGTGGGACTCGATCCCAGGTCTCCAGGATCACAACCTGGGCTGAAGGTGGCACTAAACCGCTGAGCCACCCGAGCTGCCCAAATTAAGGTTTAAAATAGGTTATTGCAATAATTCACATGGGAGTAGGTAGCATTTTAGGGTGACAGTGATGTAGAAGTTAAGAAAAGTGGGGACGCTTGGGTGGCTCAGCGGTTGAGAATCTGCCTTTGGCTCAGGGCGTGATCCTGGAGTCCAGGGATCGAGTCCCACATTGGGCTTTCTGCATGGAGCCTGCTTCTCCCTCTGCCTATGTCTCTGCCTCTCTCTGTGTCTTTCATGAATAAATAGATAATAAAATCTTTATTAAAAAAAAGTAAAGTAAAAGTATTCAAGAGATATGTGGGCAATTAAAGAGATATTAGAAGATTAAAAAAATCAAGAAGTCTAGACTGAAATGGGAAGATGAAGGAAAGGAAAGCATCAAAAGCGACTCTCAGATTTTTGGTCTATATTACAGGTGGGTTAATGTTGCCATTAACTGAGATATAAGACACTGGAAGAAGAAAAGGTGGGAGGTAGAGAAGTGATGTAGTTCATGGGTTGTTTTGGAACCTTGAATTAAAGTTGCTTTATTCCATCCAAATGCTTCAATGGAGTTTTCAAGCAAGCAGTGGAAATACTCTTCAGAGCTCAGAAAAGATACTTGGCCTGGATAAATATAAATATGTGAGTGATCTGCAAAAAGTGGTCACTGATGTCAAGGACACGGTTGACATCATCCACAGAGAAACCAAAGTAAGAGAAGAGACATGAGCCTCAGGGATCCTCCATATAATAGGTAAAGGAAGTTGAGCCAACAAAGAGCAAAGAGCAGGAATAAGCAGAAACTTTGTTCTAGGAATATCCTGGAGAAAACTGGGAGAGTGTTCCATCATGGAAGCCAAGTTCAGTTTAGAACATATGGAATTTGATGCAGCAGTTCTAGTAGGAACTAGAGTAACACCAAGAATCTGAAGATTGGGTAAGAGAACAGGGCTTCCCACACAAAATAGCCCTGCCTCTAAGATCTTGACCTAATTCCTCTTTCTGACCATAATCTCCATTTCTGCATTTTGCATTTGTTCATCACATTCTTTGTAATATTTTAATTCATTAATCCCCCTAATGGGCTGACTTACCTTTCCCTTTTCTTTATTCATGGCTAGGAAAGCACAGCCAGGGATTCAAAAGCAGCAGTAAAGAAAATTAAGTCAAGTCAAATTACCAGAGTTAGAATCGTGCTCTGATTATGACCCTAGGAAGTTAAATATTGCTTTCTAACTCCTGATTTTCTCATCTGTAAAGTAGAAGTGATAATAGCCCCAATTTTGTTAAATGAGATATTGCAGTACCTGACACACTGAAAACAAGCAATTAATATCAAGTATTTACATTGTTATCCATGGTCCCAGCCCCCACAAACATATTAGATAATTCCTATAACTTTAATTTCTACCTTTAATTTTTTTCTGTATTTGGTAACAAGCTATTTTTTTTTAAAGATTTTATTTATTTATTCATGATAGACACAGAGAGAGAGGCAGAGACGCAGGCAGAGGGAGAAGCAGGCTCCTGGTGGGGAGCCCGACGGGGGACTCGATCCCAATACCCAGGGATCATGCCCTGAGCTAGAGGCAGATGCTCAACCACTGAGCCACCTGGGCCTCCCCAGTAAGAAGCTTTTATCTGTGGATAATTCCTTCACGTTAGCTGGGTGATACTCAGTAGGTCTTTAAGCCTGATAAATGCACTGTCTACTCATAGGGTTTATTAAAAAGATTAAAATAATGCATGTAAGAAGTTTAGCATTATACATGACACAAAGTGTTTGCTTTGATTTTTTTTTTTTTTAGGAGACGGGATATATCTCTGGCTCAGCTCATTTTCTTCCTCCTGTCTTAAATCGGAATTAGGCAAGCACACTACAACTAAGAGAGAAAGGCTGAGAAGACTACAGAGCAGACTATCTGACATCGTTGAATGAGGACCAGCGGCCACCTATCTCCAGACTACTCGTGTTTGTTTTTGTTTAAGCCACTGTGAACTGGCTTTCACCACCTGATCCATTTACCCACAGCACCAATATCCCTGATGATACAGTCCCAATTTATGCGTAACAGTTTCCGCTCACATTCTTTCTGCTATCCTTGTAAGCAGTTTATACAAATGAGCCTACAGTATCTATAGTTAGGGCAAACCTGTTTCTATTTTAAATCCTTCCACTACAACTAAGCTCTTTATTTAGCTTTATTGGAACCGTCTTCCCAGGTGCAGAGCCCAAAGGTCTTAGACCACCATAGTTCCACTGTCTGTGGTATACAGTGGCAGTATCACCTTGTCTGTGTGTGGTATACAGTGGCAGTATCACCTTCTTAACTAAAGGCAATAGGTTTGTCCTACATGTAGAAAGTGCCAAAATTTTTCTCTGTCTATTCCACAAAAAAAGCCACTTCATAAATTGAAATGATAAGTTGTGGAGTTGACCAGATGGAGACAAATTTTCGTTCCACCTCTTCCTAAAATGTAACTGTCTTGATACTAGGCCTGATGGTAGTTAATGGTTAAAGTCATCTAACTTAACTTAGATGCATTTTCCACAAGCATTAAGAGTTGTGTGTATGTATATTTTCTTTAATAGTGTCAGATCCTCATTTTTATTACAAAATAAAAAAGTTTTTTGAGAAAGCCAAAAGTTGTTCCAAGCTGCGACTGATGAATAAGATGGCTAAAAATTATGCTGGATGATTGTACTGGGAGAGCAGGGGGGTGTGAGAACAAAATAAAACAAACACAGTCCAACAAAAACGGAAGGGAGATTTAGATATAATAAAAAAATGCAATTTTCTGTGATCTGTAAGCTGCTTTTTTTTTTTTTAAATTTTTATTTATGATAGTCGCACACACACAGAGAGAGAGAGAGAGAGGCAGAGGGAGAAGCAGGCTCCATACACCAGGGGCCCGATGTGGGATTTGATCCCGGGTCTCCAGGATCGCGCCCTGGGCCAAGGGCAGGGGCCAAACCACTGCGCCACCCAGGGATCCCTCTGTAAACTGCTTCTAAAGCTAATTCTAAAATGTTTTGGTGAACATTTTACGGGCCTCCCGGGTTGCTTGCTTTTGAAAGGCAACATTCACATGTGCGTACGTTTGGTTAAAAATTAGGTTTCTTCTTTATTCACGAACGGGGTATAAAGATGATCTCATTTTATATACAGGATTTCCTTTATCCAAAACGAGGAAACTGGAAACACAATGAAACGTCTGCCAGGAAAAGACCTTTTTGAAATGCTCAAGCCAATCTTCCAGCATTGCCCATTTCAAATCAACGGGGGTGTTTTTTGTTTTGTTTTTCTACCTTTTTATTTCTATTTTTTTGTTTTTCTACCTTTTAAAAATTATTTTAAAAATTTTAAACATTTAAAAAATTTTTAATTTTTAAAAAAAATTTTAAAAGTTTTTTTAAACTTAATTTTTATTTTTAAAATTTATTTGTTTTTTATTTAACTTTATTTTTATTTTTTTAACTGACACACTTCTCAGGACACATGCACTGCTGCAATGTCTCCTTTAACGCGAAAATCGCCCGGTCTGAATAAATTCTGGTGTAAACGTCATTCAGCAGCTCCACGAAAAAAATACTTCTTCTCAATCTGCGTGATACCATTAGAGACTGCCGCGGGGTCCCGTTCACCGACCCCCGGAACCGGTGTCGCGTCCCGGGAACAGGTGGCGGCCCAGGGCGGGCAACACGCCTCCCATCGCCCGCCCGGCGCCCGCCAGCCGGGTCCGCACCGCCTCCGGGTCCAGCCTGCTTCCCGCGGTGGCGCGGTTCCCCTGGCAACGGGGCAGCGGCCGCAGGCACTTCCGGAAGCCCGGCGGAGCTGTCCAATCAGCTCTGCAGACTCGCCGCGGGGGCCGATGGGGCGCTGGGGCGTGCGCAGACGCCGGCGTCCGCACCATGGCAACGGGCGGCGGAGGGGTCGGGGCGGCCATGGCGGCTTGCTCGGTCCTGAGCCTGTGCCTCCTGGCGGTCCTCCCTCGGGTCCCGCACGCCCAGACCTTCTCCTTTCCCTTCGTGCAGCCGGAGTCGTGCGGCCACAGCCAGCGCTTCGACATCTCCGCGCTGTCCTGTGTCCCGTGCGGGGCCAACCAGCGGCGGGATGCCCGAGGTGAGCCGGCCCGGCGGGGCCCAGGCGGAGCCCTGAAGCCCCGGCCTCGGGGAGAAACGTCTGGGGGAAAGGGAACCGCCAGCGCGGGAGGGAGGGGTGTCCTCGGAGCACCGCAGCTTGTGCGGGGGGGCGGGGGCGGGTGAGCCGGGCCTCGGGCGCGGATCCCCTGCTTCCCGGCGGATGGGTCTGTCGGCAGGCGCCTTGCAGGGAGAGGGACGGCGGGGGGCGGGGGAGGGAGGAGCGCGGGAGGTTACGTGTCTGCAAACGGGATGCCAAGTAAAACATATACAATAATAATAACAACAACAAATTTTGTTAGCGCTTTTATTTTATTTTTTAAAGATTTTACTCATTTATTCATGAGAGACACAGAGAGAGAGGCAGAGACCCAGGCCGAGGGAGAAGCAGACTCCACGCAGGGAGCCCGACGTGAGACAAGAACCCGGGACCACGGGGTCATGACCTGAGCCCGAGGCAGATGCTCAACACCCAGGCGGCCCTTTGCTAGCGCTTTGATCTTGCATTTCAAATGCCACAAACCTAGAGCTAGACGGACCCTAACCAGGATGAGGTCCAGTCTTCTCATTTTACAGCCGAGGAAATTGAAGCCCAGCGGGTGTTGTAATAACCCTGTCTGTCGCCCACACCGCAGCTCGGGAGGACCGGAGTCTCTTTGCCCTCAGTGTAATTTCCCCTACATCGTGTGTCCTTAACGTAGATTTCCTTAGGACTCGTCCCTTTTGTTACTGACTATTACTGATCGTCCTTGAAGTCTCTTGAGAGTAAGCTTATTTCTTTTTCTTGAAACGTGTGTCATTTGGTCTTAGTTCTCCCCCTAGAGAGGGGGAGAAGCTGCACAGAACAAGACTTCCCATATTACTAAGGAACAGAATTGGCATAGAGTAGAATAGACTGTATTCTGAGGTCTAGGATGTCTTCAATTTCGATTTGGTCACCCACAGCGTCAACCCCCTGCCATCTCCAAGTCTTATATATCCTCCTGTAAGTCACGATGTCAGGCTCCCCAGGTGAGGAAATACGAATGAGAAAGCGTTGCACAGGCTCCTAAAGTGTAGGGTGTTGGCTTCATACTTAGGAACCCAGATATCGGATGCATCTGCTGCATAGATTCCGGTGGGTGCTGTTTCCACCTGATGTCTGCTTAGGACCGTGGTCCTCACCCATCCAGCAGGTTGAACAGTGATCATCTTAGTCTACCGTCTATCCAGAGGAAAACAATAATTTATTTGAATCAAGATAACTTAGTTAATAAAGTTTTGTTTTGGCAAAGTAACTTGGAAATCATTGAATATATGTATGTGGTCAGATGAAATAGAACTGTACAGTTTCCCATAACAGTTAACGAATAGTCTGATTATTAAAATTAAAGTCCAATACTCCAGTAGTTCAGTGATGCTTGCACTTAAGTAGCAAGCACAATACGTACTGTGTGCCATACATAGTCTAAGACCTTTCCATGTAATAACTCATTTACTACTCATACCAACCCTACGAGGTAAGTACTATTATCATCCCCATTTTGGTGAAATGGAAACCTAGGCGCAGAGTTCAGTAACTTGCTCAAGGTCACACAGCTAAGTAGCAGAGTTAAGATTAGAGTCCACATAGTACGTTTCCAGATGTGCTCCTAACAGCTGCCCTGGTTTCCAGGATCTTGAGAATACTGAAAATTTCCCCATCTTGTAGTTTTATTTTTATTTACCAAGGTCAAAATTGGCTCTTTTCTTTTTAGGAACTTCATGTGTGTGTCTGCCGGGATTTCAGATGATCTCTAATAATGGAGGACCTGATATTATTTGTAAAAAGTGCCCAGAAAACATGGTATCAAGTATTTATTTTGAAATAATTTTACTGTAAAATGTAGTAGATTGAATGTCTTTATTTTAAAATTTGTATTTGTTTATTTTAGAGAGTTGGGGAATGTGCAGAGGGAGAGAGAATCCTTGAGCAGACTCCCTGCTGAGCACTGGGCCCAGTCCCAGGACCCTGAGGTCTTGACCTGAGCTGAAATCAAGAGCCAGTGGCTTAACCGACTGAGCCACCCAGGCACCACTTGAATATCTTTATTTTTTAAACTATGTTTTAATGCTGTACTCTAATATGTTCTCAAATTCTAAAATTACTAAATTATCTTTGTTTTAACTAGAATAAATTTTAGGAGATCAGTGAAATTTTATACAAGCTTGGAAAAAACAAATGTAGCGCCTGAGTTTTTAAAATCTGAAATTTAAAAAACCACAAACCTGTGAAAATGTGTGTCTTTATGTTCTTTATATTTTCTCATAGAGTAACTCTGTCTTAAAAAAATAGATAAATGATACAAAGAGCAAGTTGGGATATGTGTATTTTTAGACTAGTACAGATTGAGTTATGTGTCTTGGAACTACTGTGTCAATAGTTTTATAACAATATATGTTCATAATGATACCTAAGGTGTGATCAGTTCATGAGTTGCCAATTGTATCATTAAATAGGTTAAATAGTATCTGTTGCTGCTCTGTTAGTCATATAACTTTTCGAAAATTAGTAAATTAGTACTATATATAATGATTCTTAATTAACAGAAATATATTTTCCAATCATTTTCAATAATTACAAGTCTTTGCGGGCCAGTTCTTTTATAGTAATGTTTCTTCTCATTATCTGGATAAAAAAATTTGAATCTAGGAATTTAATAATTACCATTAAATTAATTAGTATCAATAGTATAATTTACCAATTATACTAATTTATGGCAATTTGATTTAACTTGTAAGTTTATCACTTTAATACTTATTTTATATTTTTAGAAATAGTGACCATCCCTGAATTATCAGTGATAAAAAGCTGCTAGTATGAAATGGCTGCAAAGCAAATTTATTTTTCAGTGAAATTACAAAATAATCCTAATTTTTAAATAGTTCTATATGATGTAGTACCAAATATAGGACCATTTCTTAATATATGCAGTCTTTTCAACTAAAAATAAAAATAACTTGTGGTATTGTTTTGTTACTGCCATTTGTTCTTTATTCATTTTGGTTACTGTATAATCCCAATTTTTTTAAATAAATTTTTTATTTTTCTATTTTTTTTTATTTTTTTAAAAGATTTTATTTATCCATTCACAGAGACAGAGAGAGAGGCAGAAGGAGAAGCAGGCTCCATGCAGGGAGCCTGATGTGGGACTCGATCCCGGGTCTCCAGGATCACACCCCAGGCTGCAGGCGATGCCAAACCGCTGTGCCACCGGGGCTGCCCCCCAATTTTTTTTTTTAAAGCTTTTATTTGGGCAGCCTGGGTGGCTCAGTGGTTGAGTGTCTACCTTCAGCTCAGGGTGTGATCCTGGAGACCCAGGATCGAGTCCCACGCTGGGCTCCCTACATGGAGCTTGCTTCTGCCTCTGCCTGTGTCTCTGCCTCTCTCTCAATCTCTGTGTCTCTCATGAATACATTTTTATTTATTTATTATAATTTTATTTTTATATTTATAAAATTTTTATATTTATAAAATTTATTTATTATTTTATTTATTTATTTATCCTGAGCCACTGAAGAGTCCCTATAATCCCAATTTGAATGATGTCATATTTTATCAAAAACCTTTGTTAGTACAATTAATAGAAAGAAATATCTTTGTAATTTAACCACTTTATTTACATAGTCATATACCATAAAATTCACCATTTGAAATCATAGCTTAATTTTTAAAAGTTAATGGATGTATTTGGGTTATAAAAATTAGAATATGTTATAATAGGTAAAACTAAACTATTAATTGGCTAATCTGTTGATTAAATCCTTTTGAATTTTGTTTTATCTTTTAAATTGGAAAGCTGAATGAAAGTGTTACTTTGAAAGTAAGGACTCATTTGAACTGAAAATCATAAAGAAGCAGCAACTGTTGCCCAGAGTTAACAGTAGTTAGTACATAGTGATATTGTATAACTTCATTTTGGAATGTAAGCATAGTTTGGCTATCCAGGAAATTTTTATATGGCTCCTATGTGCATGATTTATTTGAGTATTGACTATTAATTATATACTATTGTGGTGATGCTGTGTGTGTGATGTAATACTTTTTGAATTTACATCACCAATTAAGGAGAAAATTAAAAAATGGTAGATTTTATTCTATTTCATTTCATTTCATTTCATTTCATTTCATTTCAGAAAGGTATTACTGAAGATGGCTGGAATTGCATTTCTTGCCCTGGTGGTTTAACTGCAGAAGGAAAATGCCACTGTCCCACTGGCCATGTTTTAGGTAAGAAGTAGATTCTTTATGAAAAAGTAATAATGAATCTTCACTTAGGCTGTTTTTGATAAGGACATTAATTGAAATTGCTTGGTGAAGAGTATTTTGTTGTTTTCCAAAATTTAATGATATTTAAGACAACAGCAGGCATTGGGAAGAGAATAAAAAGCCCTACTTGGTTAAAAAAAAGTCTTTATATGATTAGATGGATACTTCCTTAAAATAATGTGATAAAGTATATATGTTTCAACTCAAAAGCCTACATGATGCCAAATAGGGAGAAATGATAAGCATTTCTATTAATGTCAGGATCCAGATAAAGATGTAAACTGTGCACTTAGATAAGTGAAAGAAATAGGACGTAGAGTAATTAAAAAAGAGGTAAAAATCATTTAAAAATTAATTTTTAATGACTTGATTATATGTTTAGAAACCCAAGGGATCCCTGGGTGGCGCAGCGGTTTGGCGCCTGCCTTTGGCCCAGGGCGCGATCCTGGAGACCCGGGATCGAATCCCACGTCGGGCTCCCGGTGCATGGAGCCTGCTTCTCCCTCCGCCTGTGTCTCTGCCTCTCTCTCTCTCTCTGTGACTATCATAAATAAATAAAAAAATTAAAAAAAAAAAAAAATTAAAAATTAAAAAATTAAAGAAACCCAAGGGAATTACTGAAAATTATTATAAACAATTAAGGTTTTTGATACAAAATTATTTTCCAAAAATTAGTAGCCTTCTTCTATCTAAACAATTCTTCAGCATATATGTAGAAAATATCTCATCTAGAGTAGCAACAAAAAAAAGTGCCTAAAATAAACTTTAGAAGAAATGTATAAAATAAATCAATTGAAGAAACCTTAGAATGCTCCTGTACGATACAAAAGTTGGCTTTAATAAGTGAAATACAGGGCAGCCCGGGTGGCTCAGCGGTTTAGCACCGCCTTCAGCCCAGGGTGTCATCCTGGAGTCCTGGGATCGAGTCCCATGTCGGGCTCCTTGTATGGAGCCTGCTTCTCCCTCTGCCTGTGTCTCTGCCTCTCTCTCTCTCTCGGTCTATCTGTGTCTTTCATGAATAAGTAAATAAAATCTTTAAAAAAAAAAAAGTGAAATACATACCATGTTCTAGGAGGGTAAATGAAATTACTATAAAGATGTCTGCTCCCCAATGCCAGTCTGTCCATTTAACAGAACTCTAATAAATTCTACTAGGATATTGTTTGTCTGTTTTAGAGACTACACAACTAATTCCACAATTTATCTGGAAAAGTGTGAAAAACCAAGACAATTATGAAAAAGGAGAGGAAACAATCCCATCAGATACGCACATTTTATAGCCACTTAATAACATGTATGGCCGGCATATGGATTACACATGTTGATGGATGGAACTTAAAGTAGAGAATCAAATAGATCCAATCTCAATTGGAATGTGATATGTGATAAATGTCGTATTTCATGTCAGTGGAGAAAAAACTGATTAGTAATGATACTGGGGAAAATGCTAAATTGGGTTTCTAACTTATTTCTTAAAGACAAATGAATTTCAGGTCAATTATTTAATTATTAAATATGAATCTATAAAGGGTCAGTAAAAAATAGGAAAAATTCTTTTTTTCTTTTTCTTTTTTTTCTTTCTTTTTTTTTTTTATTATGATAGTCACAGAGAGAGAGAGAGATTGAGGCAGAGACACAGGCAGAGGGAGAAGCAGACTCCATGCACCGGGAGCCCGACGTGGGATTCGATCCCGGGTCTCCAGGATCGCGCCCTGGGCCAAAGGCAGGCACCAAACCGCTGCGCCACCCAGGGATCCCAAAAATTCTTTTTTTCTTAATGTGGAATAGGCCTACGTATGAGGAGAAACCTAGAATTTATACAAGGAAACATTGGTTAATTTTACTAAATACGAATTCTAATATCACATAAAGAAATTACAAACAATACTAGGAAAACACCTACAAACTAGAGAAAAATTTATAGTGCATACAATCAACAGAGGTCTAAGTTCTGCAATATATATAAAACTTCTTTTTTAAAAAATATTTAATTTATTTATTCATGAGAGACACAGAAAGAAAGACAGGCAGAGACAGGGGCAGAAAGGAGCCCAATGTGGCACTCAATCCCAGGACCACAGGATCACACCCTGAGCTGAAGGCAGATGCTCAACCACTGAGCCACCCAGGCATCCCTATATAAAACTGTTATGAATAAATAAGAGCAAGAGGAAAAGCTGAATTTAAGAAAATGGTCCAAAATTATGAATAAACTTCAGAAAGAAAAAAATGCTAAATGTGAGAAACAAGCTGAACCTTAGAGTAGGAATAATACTAATTAAAATGTTATTTTTAACCTACCAGATTTTATTATCAACATTTTTGAACTTTGATAATGTTTGCACCCAACTTAAGGTTGCATGAAAGGGAAATAGTTATTGTATATTGCTGGGGAATTATAAATTGGTGCAATCTCTGTAGAGAGCAACTTTACAGTTATTTATCAAATGCAGATCATCACCCAAGTAGCCCTCATATAGGAATTTCCGTTCTAGTGTAGGGAAATACATGTCTGAAGAAGTATATGCATGGCTTCTTATTGCAACATTAGTCCCAAGACAAATATTGTAAAGAATGTCAAAGTCCAGTAAGATATTAGTCAAACTGTCAGACATCCATGCAGTGGTGTGGGATACAGAAAAATATTATTGTACAGAAAAATAATGCAGTTCTGTAAGTATTACTATAGAAACAAATACATTAAAAAAACAAGCTATAGAAAAGCTCACTTATTCACCCACAAATATTTGAATACCTCCTATTTATCTGTACTGTTTTCTTTTTCTGGTGAGCTACCATTTATGCTTTCTAAAAATAATAAATTCATAGGTGCTTACGCAGCCTTTTTCTGGAAGAATTCACAAGGAGCTAAGAGCAGTATTGCCTCTAGTGTGGAGAACTGGCTATCTGGGGGAAAAGGGTGGGAAAGAGACTGAATTCTCACTTTAAATTTTTCTGTGCCTTTTATTTTCATATTCTACGTATATATTATTTATTCAAAAATTGATTTTTTAAAGAAAAATCCCTGCCATCAATTTATTTAAAATCTAGTTAGAAGGCAGGATATGCAAATGGAAAAGTAATTTGCAGAATAAGATAGCAACAAAATATTTTCACAGAACACATATGTTAAATCATGAAATGAGCATTCTAGACAGTAAATGGAAGGAAGAACTCAGTTCAGCCAGGGTTATTTGGGAAAGTTAGCATGGCAGTATAATAGTGGGGCCTTGAATGATTAATGGGATTTCAAAAGGAAGCAAGAAAGAGAACATTCTAGGCAGAAGGAAGAGTGAACAGGAGTATTATTATAAGTATAAACATCTAGGTGGAATATAAAGGGATTATGGGAATAACAGTGTAGTGAGTTTAAAGGTTCGTTGGGCAAGATTATGGGAGTCTTGAATGCTAGCATGTTCTATGGGCATAGGCCTTTTGTTGAGCTCCTACTGTGGCCTGGCCATTGTCCAGGAGCATGGAGGGTAAGACAGTGAAAAAAAGACCGTGAAGAGGAACGCAGTCCCTGCCCTCATGAAGTTGATGGTTAAGGAGTGGAGGCCAGAAGTAGGGAGAGTGTGAAGAGGCTGCTGCAGTACTGTAGACAGGCAGCGACAAGGACCTGAACCAGAGTTAGAACACGTTATACCCACAGAAGTAGACGCCAGAAACATCGAAAGGATGATAATAGACGAGATGAGTGAAGGAATATGGGGATGAGGAAAAAGAAAGTCAAAAATATCTTTGGGATTTCTAAGTGGAGATGAAGATTATGAGGTTCATAGATTCAAATGCTGTGACCAAGTTGGGATGGACCGAGTTCTGAAATGACTCGTGACAGTCAGAGGTTGCAGTTTTAATGAATTGCTAAGAATGGAGGCTAGATGCCAGGGGGGTCAGGCAAGGGCTCTGACACTGAGTGACCCCTTAAGGTTGGGTGACCGCTGTGAAAACAGTATTTCACTATTTTATTTTTTTAAAAAGATTTTATTTATTTATTTGAGAGACAGAGTGAGCAAGGGTGAGATCGACAGAGCACGAGCTGGAGGAGGGGGCAGAGGGAGAGGGAGAAGCAGACTCCCTGCTGAGCAGGGGAGCCTGCTATGGGGCTCTGTCTTGGAACTCCAGGATCATTGCCTGAACTGAAGGCAGATGCTTAACCCACTGAGCCACCCAGACGCCCCAGTGTTTCACTATTTTAGAGGCTGCTGTTACATACTCAAAATTCTCCATGGTGTGAGCTCCTTAGAGCCATCTTGAACTTTTGCTGTTAATTTGTTCTGTGGATTTGCAAGAAGGGCTAGTAGGGGAGAGTGGACAGAAAGAAGATACATCTTCTGGCATAAGCTCTTTCAACTCTTGCCATTTCTAGCATAAGAAGAAAATGCTCAGATAATCAGGTAAATAGTTTTTTAAAAATAAATGCAGTAAGTATATATCATTAAAAATATCAAATCATGAGGCTATAAAATGAGAAATGAAAGTCTACACTTCTCATCTGTTTCATTTCCCAGAAGCTACCCTAAGGTAATTATTCTCTATCCTTTCCAAGTTTTTAAAAATATTATAAATATTTTGGAGTGTTTATTTGCAGTGTACTTTGGAGAGAGTACTCTAAGAGCACACATAGGTTTATTGCTTAAAAAGGCATGTATTTTTCAACTTTAAAATTTTACTTTTTAAAATTAATGTGTTTATATGGCTAGAAATATATAGTATAGAAAAATATGAAAACTAAGCCCTTTCCCTTCTGCCCTTATTTTCATTCCTAGTTCTCTAATGTAAGCACTATTAAGTTTCTTTTGTGTTCTTCAAGAATGCTTTATGTATGTATGTCTTTATACATTCTTGAAAATATATGTTGTCATGCTCACTTATTCATAAATATTTGTTGACAAAAAATTAAAAGAATTTTTAAAATAAATTTTTAAAACTTCACTAAACAGAAGGGCAGTTAAGCTAAGAGGCATTAGCTAGTCAGTGCCAGCAGATTGTTGTCATCATGTAAGAATGTGGGTCCCATGAAATCAGATTTTCCTATTTTTTTAAATAGGAAAAAATTTTTAAAAGATGCCAAAAATATACAATTTTTATGTGAAACCTTTCGATTTAAATTTTTTCCAATTAAAATATATTTATTGAGTACTGCCTTTGAGCAGTGAATCAAACTTAGGTTCTAGTGGCAAGAGGAAGACAATAATGAATCTCAGAAATGAACAGTATATGCCAGGTGATGCTAAGTGCTATGAAGACAAATGAAGTAGGACAAGGGAGAGAGAACAAGTGTTATCTTACATGGATGATTGTGGAAGACTTCTTTTGAAAGGTAATATCTGAGGGAAGATTTGAAGGAAGTGAGGGACAGAGCTATAGAGATGACTAGGGTACTCATGCTAGGCAGAGGGAAGAGCAAGTACAAAGATCCTGAGGTGAGAGCATATTGAGCATGTTCAAGGAGCAGCAGATACACCGATATGGCTGAAGCAAAGAAGGAGGAAAACAAGCAGATGGGTCTGGAAAGTTGAGGTGATTGTGTGCAGACCACAGAAGGCCTTGTAGGCTATGATAGTGACCTTAGAAATTACCCCAAGTGAGATGCAAGGCCACTGGAAGGTTTTCAGGGGATTAAAATTATCACACATGGTTTCTGCCTAAAGCATAGAGCCAGGGCTCCAATTAGGAAGCTGTCGTTAAAGTCCAGGTGATAGATGATGGCCCTTGGCCTGGGGTAGAGTTGTGGAGGTAGAGAGAATAACTCAGTTTCTGCATATATTTTGAAGAAAGAGCAAACAAGATTTGCAGATTTATTTTTTAATTTTAATTTCATTGTTTTTAATGTGCAGTGTAAAAAGAAACGATACTCTTAAGGCTTGGGGCCTGAGTAAATGGTCCAATGGAATTGCCATTTACTGAGACAGGGATGACTGTAGGAGAAACAAGTCATTCACCTTTACTTCAGTTAAAATCATTTTTAACATCTTGTAAAAACTTAAAACATTATGGATAAAACATTATTGATAACATTATGATTGGGACTAATGGTCTTTGACCAATTTTCCCAATGCTGGTTCTCTGTTAATTCCCGTAGCCTCAGAGTAATTGTTATCATTTTGATGTGCGTGCACATACATGTTTGCATGTGTGTTCTAGATATGTTCTAGAACCTTTTTTTTCTTGTTTTTAAAATATACACTATACCCACAGGAAATATAGCTGGTATTTTTATATAAATGTTTCATACCAAAAATATTTTTCTACAGCATACTTTCTCCAGTTACCAGTATGATCTGTTGGATTACCTCATTCTTCTTAATCTACTCCATAGTATCTCATAGTATTTCATAGGTTGAATATTCCATCATTTTGCTATTGTAAATTTTTAGGTTGTTTTCTAACAAGGAATGCTTCAGTAAATATCCGTATACACATGTACCAATATTTCTGTAAGTTAGGTATCTAAAAATGAAATTGTAGTGTTGAAAAAGTATGTGAATTTAAAATTTTAATAGGAGCTACCAAAAACCATCTAAGTTGTAGAAATATGTCAGCTGTCTATGAAATTACTTGTTTCTATATACTTGTTGTAACAGGAACATACAGGTAAGAAGTAAAAAAAAAAACCACAAAAACAAAAACTTGAAGAAAATGCTTATGATTTTGAAAATTAGTTGCTTTTTTTAAATTCTTCCTTTATTTTTTTATTCTTTATTTTATTTTTTTAGGATTTTATTTATTTATTCATGAGAGAGAGAGAGAGAGGGAGACTCCATGCAGGGAGCCCAATGTGGGACTCGATCCCAGGACTCCAGGATCACACCCTGGGCCGAAGGCAGGGTCTAAACTGCTGAGCCACCAAGGGATCCTAGAAAGTCAGTTTTTGTATTTTTTTTATGTGGGAATGAGGAAGTCTTCACTTTTCAATACTTTTTTATGGTGATGTTTAACATGCCTCTTCTGCAAATCGGATATTTTGAAAATTATTAGGATAATAATTACAAGTGGGCTTCACAAAGTATATAGAAGATTAATGTTGACTTTGAGTTACATCTTAATTTTGTTTCTGATTGTTTAGTGGAAAGAGATGTTAATGGAACGTTGTTGTCTCAAGCAACTTGTAAGCTCTGTGATGAAAATGAAAACTCTTTCACAGTAGCAAATGCTTTAGGAAACAGGTAAGCAGTGTGCTGGGTGCTGACTTTAAATACCATCTTACATTTGTATGGAATCTGTACCCTTTTATGATTTTATTTATTTATTAGAGCAAGAGAGAGAGAACACCAGCAGGGTGAGGGGCAGAGGGAGAACCAGACTCCCCACTGAGCAGAAGCCTGATACGGGGCTTGATCCAGGGACTCCAAGATTATGACGTGAGCTGAAGGCAGGTGCTTAACTGACTGAGCCACCCAGGTGCCCCTCAAATCTGTGGTTTTTTTGTTTTTGTTTTTGTTTTTGTTTTTTTATTTATGATAGTCACAGAGAGAGAGAGAGAGAATGGCAGAGACATAGGCAGAGAGAGAAGCAGGCTCCATGCACCGGGAGCCCGATGTGGGATTCGATCCCAGGTCTCCAGGATCGCGCCCTGGGCCAAAGGCAGGCGCCAAACCGCTGCGCCACCCAGGGATCCCCAAATCTGCGTTTTTAAATACTTCCTGTGATATCACTTCTCCTCACCATAACCTAAAGGATAGAAGTAGACATTAACATATAAAGAAACTGAAGCTCAGAGAATGAGACTGATTAGAGTGCATTGGCCCATTCTCTTATCAGTTGTTTGACCTTGGCAAGCTTAGTAAGTCAGTCTTGTCTTTAAAATGGAGATTCTCCACCCACTTCATAGGCTTTTATCACAGCTCAGAAATCAATATGTGAATTCTTAGCTTAGTACTTTAAAGGCTCCGTAAAAGGTAGCTGTTTTTGTTTGTTGTTACGTAATTTGTATGATTTAGAATATATATAGTATATAAATATTAACATCTATTCACAGCATACTTACTATGTGCTAGGAACTGTGCTTTGTAATAAAGTTCTATAAAAAATTAATAAATGATAATTATAGTAACCCAAAAGAAGCCTGATTTATAGCCCTATTCTCTATCACTACTTGTCTCCCCTTCTTGCATGCTTGCATGCACACCACGTGCACACTCACACACACCCCTGCGTCTCTAACTCAAGCATAATATCCCTATTTCAACTTCTTCAAATTTTTTTAAAGGGCAACATAATGACTTCCCTCTAAGCACAGTTTTCTCTTCAGTTCCCAAGTTTAAAATAGAAAATCCTTGAGTAGTTTCTGAGGATGTTTAGTATTGGATCACTACTTCTCTTAGGCTGACTACTGGACTGATCCCCAGGCCTTCACTTCCAGTTCTGCTTCATGCCTAGGACTATGGCCCTAGTCCTCACACTAGGACTATGGGAGTAGGACTATGGGACTAAGACTATGCCATGTCCCATCCCCTCCCACCTGCTCTATCTTAAGAGTAATGAATACTACAAACCCATCAGTGTCCCCACTACTCTGGCGGATGCTGTCCCTCCCTGTATATCATACATTAATGAAAGCTATATTTTCCTAAAATAAATAAGGAAAATGAATAGACTTTAAAAGTGTTTATTATAAGTTTAATAAAGGGATAGATACACATATCTTCTTTTTGCTTTGTGACAGTCAAAGGAGACTGTGTGACAGAGCCAAGGAAAGTAGATTTGATATAACTGCATATGAACAGATTGGATTTCATTTATATGAGTTTGTTGGGCTCGTAATTGAGTGGCTTACCATATCTGCTATTCAATATTTCTTATTCTGTACACTTCATATAGTTTCAAAAGAATACTCTCCTATTATTGGTTAATTTTATTTATATATACCTTGTATACCTTGTAATACAAGGAGTGGTAGAAAACCAATCAATGTTAATATTTTTAGTGTGTTTACTTTATTGCAAGTAATTACTTAGCTAAATGAATCTATTCTAATTCAGCATTTAGGAAGACAACTGTTTGATGGAATTAAGTCTAGCATAATTCATTAACATTCAAAAATTTTTTTGTTATGTTGACAGATGTGTCCGATGTGAACCAACATTCATCAATACCAGCAGGTCCTGTGCATGTTCATCACCGAACATTTTAGTAAGTCTCATCAAATTAATGAAGTATATATTTTAAAATTAAGTTGCTTATACCTTTCCATAAACTGTCTTTTTTTTTTTTTTTTTTTTTAATGAAGACAGGGGGATTATGTTTCAGCAGCACAGGGAATTTTCCTTCACGTGTAATTTCATCTGCTCGTTATGGAGATCTTGTGAGTATGTTTCAGTTTTTTTGTTGCATTTTTATTGCATTACTGCCTTTGGTCATCAATCTGGGACTAAAATGAGAAACAGTTCTGTGTAAGTCATTTTAAAACAGAAATTATCAATCTAAGAAATTTTAACCACTTAGCATTATTATTTATAAGTACAGTTATTCTCTACCTTGGCTCATCCTTTTTCAGTGAACCACCAAATGCTTAAGCTGGAAAGTTCTTTTACAGATCCTAGAAAGAAGGTGGCATTATGTGTTAAGAGCACCAGAGAGTAGTCTTGAACCCTGGATTTTCCAGTTACTAGTTTTATATCCTTGGACTTACTTAATATATCTAAACTTTAGTTTTATTGTCTGTACATTGGACATAGTAATAATACTTAACCTCACAGTGCCTGCACATGGTAATCACTGGAGAATTCATATCTGGCCAGATTCCTTCTTTTGTAGATGACAGCACGGAGGCCTAGGGTTAGAGCCTCTGCAACACATGCTGGTCTGACAGTGTCTTCTATGTCAAATGAGAAGAAAGAGGTTGAATTGGAACCGAAGAGATCGCAAATCCAAGAGAATAGGAGTTAGATGACTAGGAATTAGTTAATGAGCATTGAAAATACTCAGTAGGCAAGTAGAGCTTGGGGTGGACTGGCTGGGATCTGATTGCTCAAATTGTCCTTAGATCAGTGAGAATGATTAGGAGGGGTTGGAGGATAGCCATGATGAACATAGAATCTAGGCTCTTGATGAATAAAGCAAGAATTCTTCTCCAGTATTGTCTTGTGGGTGTGATAGTAGGCAAGTACCAAATATTTGCAAAACAACAAAATAAATACTAAGAGGTATAAATAGGGAGCTCTGAGATCACCCAAAAATTGGTTCCTTAGCAATAAGATGCATATCATTTGGAGTGTTCCTCCCCAGGTTATAGTGACCTTCTGTATACCAGTGTCAAACTTGCAGGCCTTTATTTTCATTTTTTTCGTGTGTTTTCCTTTTTAAAAAAATTTTGCCAAAAGGACCAGCAGATCTCTTCTCCCTCTTTGGTGTCAGATCAGTCATTTAGAGCTCCCGCCTCTTTCAGTCTCATCTGGAATAAGTCCTTAGTCTTTTCCTGCCTTTCATGAACTCCACAGCTTTGAAGGTTACAGGTCTTACTTACAGTCTATCGGGTGACTCTTGACCTGGGTCCAACCCAGTTTTTCCTCATAATCAGGACATGCTTGGCAGGAAACCACAAAAACGATGTCCTGCTTTTCTCAGTGCATTGTACCAGAACAGAAGGCATGCAACATCCGTACGTCCTATCACTGGTGATGTTAACATGGATCACCTGCTGTAAAGTCACCGTGTCTGCTATAAGGGTACCATTTTTCCCTTTGTAATTGGTTAGTATTTAGTGAGGACAATTTGCAAGATTATGCTTCATCTTCACCAAACATTAACAATAAGTTCAGTAACAGTAAGCTTTACTCTCCATCAGTTATGCTTGCCTTTATCAACCACTACTATGATGGTTGCCAAATGTTTCCATCATTCCTTCTACATTTATTAATTAACCTTCTACTGTAAGGAAGAATTTTCCCTTCTCCCCATATATATATTTATTTGTTTATGTCAGTATTGATTAGTGGGTTCCTATTTTATTCAATTGGTTATAATCCAATATATGCGTTCTTTGTTTTGGTGCTCAAATTGTCCTAGATTTAGCCATTGAAGCCCCTTCAAGTTAGCTCCTTTTCTTTTCTTTTCTTTTCTTTTTTTTTTTCAAGTTAGCTCCTATATCTTTTTTATATGTCTCTATCATTCTTTGAGGATTTCTTACCTTTCTGACACAGCAAGATTTCCAGGCTTATCTTATACTTTTCCTACCCCAGTCCTGGAATCAGACATTTTTTTTTAAGTTTTATTTTATTTTATTTATTTATTTTAATTTTACTTATTTAATTTTATTTGAAAGAGAGAGTGAGTGTGAGAGACAGCACAAACAGTAAGGAGGAGTAGAGGGAAGAAGCAGGATTGAGGGAGAAGCAGACTCCCCACTCAGGTTATGATCTGAAGGTAGACACTCAACCAGCTCAGCCACTCTGGCACCCCATCAGCTATTTTTCTAAGATTTTCTGGAGTACAGTATTTAGAAACCAAGGTTACCATACTTAGAATGCCCTCTTAGGAGACAGAGCCAAAAAATATATACACACACAGTTAAATACATAAACACATCTATAACTATTTCTATATTTTATATATATATTGAAGTAAATGAGTTCATACTGATACTTTCAACTCTAAAGCAATACCTCAGCATTCCTTCTAACATTTCCTTTTGACAGATTTTAAGTGCCTTCTCCAGTAGTGAGAAATCTTGGTCTCATCCTCACTTAACTTGTTTACCTAGTATAACAGTCTTTCAACCAAGCTACTCTTTTCCACACCACCTGCACGTCCTCCCTTCTTCACACCCCTGTGCAGTAGATCTATTGTAGACTTCTCTGTTAAGAAAAGGTGGGCAGAGAAAGGCAATTCCATTCTTAAAGTTCATCTGATTCAGTGAATGCATTTCATTTAAACATATGAATCTTGAACATTAACTGATGCTTTCCTAAGGACAAATTTAGAAACCTTGATTTTAAGTCGACCATTTTATAATTAGTGTTGAGACAGGTTCTGTGTAGTTATATGAGACATGTAAACAAATGTAGTCAAAATTCTGTGACTATCCTGGCCCAGTCCTCAGCCTGGCACCCTTAGCAGTTCACCTGTAGGTCGGTCAGGGCCTAAGGGACCAGTTCAAAATAAATCCACAAGAGACTAGATGGATTGATAAACCAGAATGCATACTTATTAGTTTATGTTGTTACTGTAATTGGCAGCTAGACTAAAGTACTTGTATTAACTTGGTAATTTACACTCTTCCTAACTGGAAAAGTATACTTAGAACATGACAGATCAGATGTTTTTTGGATAATACAAAATTGAAACATAATTAGTTTTGTACAATTTTATGAGAGGCATTTAATCCTACTGTAGCAATGTACCTGCCAATCAGTAATAAAGAATTTCTATATAGTTGAGTCAGTGTCTTTCCATTGTCTTTCGCTGAAGATAGTAATAGTGATTAGTGATCTAGCATCTTGGTTGTATGTTTTTCTCACTTTTATTTTGAAAATTTCAGAATCACAGAAGAGTTCAAAATACAAAACTATGACTATATATATATTTCACCAAGGTTAACCAGTTATTAACATGATGCTGCATTTGCTTTATCTTTCCATGTGTATATAAAATGCATACATATACACACACACACTTTTCTGAGCAACTTGAAAATAAGTCATGAATGTATGACAGTTCACTCCTAGGTATTTTATTATGTAGCTTCTAAGAACAAGGGGGCTTTTGTTGGCATCACAGCAAAGAAATTTAAAATTATTAGAATTACCTGACACACCGTTCATATTCAAATTTCCCCTCTTGTTCCAAGAATGTCCTTTATGCCTGCCCTCTCCCTTTTTTGCAGGCGCATAGTGGGGAGGTGAGAATCCAAGGATCCGTTTAAAGATCCCACACTGCAATTAATCTTTTAATTTTCTTTAATCTAGACCCTATTCTGTTTTGCTTTTATGGGTTTTTGTCATTGTTTTTGCTGTTGTTTTATGCCATTGCATACAGAGTCAAGGTCAGCTGTCTTGTAGAGTATCCCGCATATAGACATTTCTGATTGTTTTCTCATGATTAAGACTCAATGAAACATCTTTTTTGCAAGAATATGATATAGGTGTTGTATACTGCCATTGCATTATAACAAAGAGTACAACACGTTAAGTGCTCCATTTCCTGGTGCAGCTAAATTCAGTGGCCAGGTCACCATGGTATCTTCCACTTCTCTTCATTGTAAAGGTACTGTGATTAATAAGTTAGTCTGAAATTTTAATTTGGCACTGTGTAAATACCCATTTTAGTGGCCATTGATAAGCCAGCCCGTGCCTGAGTCAAGTTGTAAATTGGTCATTTCACAATAATTTCACAGTTCTTTTATTCCCTCTACACTTATTAGTTAGCAATTTTCTGTAAAGAGTGCTTTCCTTTCTCTCTGTGCTTTTTTGTGTGTTTTTACTTTATTGTGAACTCATGAAATCTTTGTTTATTCAGTGTGTTATAATTGTTTCAAAGCTCAAATTGTCCTAAATTTTGAGAGATCTCCTGTGTTATTTGAACATGTCTCCATCAGTCTTTTTGTACTTTGTTGGTTTCTCTATACCATGTTCCAGGCTCAACCAATATAATTTTTAATAGTTACCGAACACTCTCATTAATGTACTGAAATTTATATAATAGTAGTACCTTTGAATATTTAGGTTTTCTGTTATTAACAATATTGCTATCAACCATTTTATGCACATAGATATGTTTTTCCTTTTGGAGAGATTATTTCCTTAAGCTAAGTTTCCTAAGTGTTTTCTAAACTCCTGGGTTAAAATGTGTAGATATTACTTTGTGAAAGGATCATACATCTTTAACATTGCCACTAGAATAGTCCATGGGTTTATTTTATACAAATTTCCAAGCACCATTGTAACTGCTTTCCATTTTTACTAATTTTTTAATGTGATCTGCGGTCTTATACATACATGTGAGTTTTTTCATAAAAAGGGAGAATTTTTGCTTCTTGAGAGATGAAAATAATGACATAATTTTATTTTTGATAGCTTTGGTACCATGTTCCATATAATTTGGCGTTATCTCCTCTGTACATGCATGTCCAGAAGATATACTCTGAATGGTGTTTCTCAGTGTGTCATTTTTTAGCAAGATGTTCGGATAAGCTCTAAACCAGTGGTTCTTAGCCAGAGATTTGTATCTGCAGCTTTCAGAGCACATGCATGACTTGCTCTCGTCTTGGAGATTGATTTGGAATACAGCCAGGCATTTTCTGTTCTTAGGAAATCCCACAGGTGATTCTGATGTTCATCATTGTTTGAGAATCACCACTTTGGAAATTTTAAATATTGGTTATTCTGTATATCCCCGATTTCCTGTTGCTTAAAAATCATTCATAAATATTTCTCTGTTATTACTTGCCAATTTAATGCAGTATAATAATCCTAAATCAGCAATGTTAACAATGAAATACTGAATCAGTATCTAGGTTTTCTTTTATATTTTGCCATTTTGTTCTTTGTTTCTCGTATTACTAAAATGGGCGTTTAGTTTTTTTGGATTATAGACACACTTTGTTTCCTTATATCTTTTGCCGAAGTGACATGATTTTGCAGTGCAGTCCTTATTTGTGATAACTGAATTTGGTTAGAATTAATTCTTATAGTCCCATTAAAACTAGTTTCTGGTAACACTGAGAAAGCAATAGTGCATATTTCCCATTGGAAAATATGCACATTAATGTTTTCCTAGCAATATAGGTAAGAAATCTTCATTTGCATTTAAAACTAAAACTTATCTTGTGGTGCATGGGTGGCTCAGCCAGTTAAGCTTCTACCTTCAGCTCAGGTCATGATCAGGGTCCTGGGATCAAGCCCTGCATTGGGTTCCCTGCTCAGCGGAGAGTCTGCTTCTCCTTCTCCCACTGTCCTTCCCCCTGATTGTGCTCTCTCTTTCTCTCAAATAAATACATTTTTTTAAAAAGTCTTAAAGTAAATATAAAATTAAGAAACTGAAACTTCTCTTTTTGTGAACAGGGCACGTCTTTGTCTTCAGAATGGTTTGCAAAGTATTTGCAGTCATCAGCAGCTGCTTGTTGGGTGAGTTTGAATTTTTTAAAAATAATTTTATTTCATTTTGAAGAATTGTGCCACCGTTTTTTTATTCAGATAATAAAAGTCTTCTAAGTAGATGTATCTCCATGGTCATATTCTATAAGAAGAATAGGCCATTTCTAGTGGAAAGAAAATATGCAAAATTGAATGTCTTCAAGGTTGTTCAGCTGGAATTGAGTGTTAGGGGAAGGTGATTCATACTGTCACTTAGTACATATTTATTAATAATCTGCTGTGTTCCGGGCCCTATTCTCAAATCAGGTAATGTATTTCAGAAAAAGACAGGAAAAAAATCCCTCATGGAATTATATTCTAGGTAAATGCAGGCAGTTCTAAGTGCTATGGAGACAAATTAACCAGTATAAAGAGCATAGAGAGTGGCAGGGATACTATTTTATATAGGGTGGTCAGGATAGGTATCTCTGTGGGTGATACCTAGCCTGAACAAAGCTCTGAGGAAGTGAGAGCCACAAGCAAATGCAGAGGTTCCAAAGCAGGAGTTCTCTGGTATGTTTATGCTTAATAAACAGGAAGGAGGCTAGAGCGGCCAAAGCCGAGTGAGTGATGAAAAGTGGAGAGATGAATTTGGGGATGCAGGGGGTGGCCATGGTGAGAACGTGGAGTTTACTGCAAGGGGGATATATGTGCTGCCAAAGCAAGCGCTGCAATGAGGATAGAAGGATTTTGTGCAAAGGAAAATACGATTGAACTTCAGGTTTTGAAAGGATCACGAGCATGGAGAAGAGATTTTGCAGAAGCAGGGAGACCAGGCAGGAGAGTATTACAGTAATCTGAGTGAGAGGTGATGGACCCATGGACAAGAGTGGTAGCGTGGAAATGAGAGAAGTTCAGTTTCTGGATATACTGTGAAGATTGAGCCAACAGGATCTACTGAGGAGTTGGGTTTGGGAAGGGAAAGAAAGAAGATCATTGTAATGTTTAACTTGAGTAATTTGTAAAAATGGCATTGCCTCTTCCTGATAGGGAAAACTGAGAAGTTTAAGGGGCGAACTCAACAATTAGTATTCTTTTAAATAGAGTTATTTTACTTCATAGTTTTTTTAAATGTCATGCTATGTTTTTAGTTCTTTTTTTTTTTAGTTCTTTATTCAGTTGCTTATCTTTATAGTTTCACCTATAACTTACAATTAAAATGCCCACATTATTCATGTAGAAAGTTCTTTTCTACTTAAATTAGAGGAAAGGTATTAAAGAGCAAAATAATATTGCCAAAAAGAATTTGTAGACTAGGTACAATTAAAACCAAGCATAATTTTTATATGAGTTTTTGCTAGAGTATTAAAGTCCGTGTTACATCTCTTTGCCATGGTTCCCTCGTAGGTGTATGCCAACCTAACATCCTGCCAAGCTCTTGGAAACATGTGTGTGATGAACATGAATTCTTACGACTCTACCACTTTTGATGCATGCCGACTATTTCAGTTTATCTTTGAAAATACTGCTGGACTGCGCACTGTTCACTCTGTTTCATTTTGGTAAAGATACCCTGATTGTTGAATTGTCATTTTAACCAGATTCAGTGCAGTTCCTTTTGGTGCCCCATTACTAAAACAACTCTAATTGTTTACAGGAGACAGAATCTTCCATGGCTGTTTTATGGAGACCAGCTGGGATTAGCACCTCAAGTACTTAGTACCACACCTCTTCCTACAAATTTCAGTTTTAAAGGGGAAAACCAGGTATAAGTCACTAGATTATTAAAGAACAACTGTATTTTGATTTCTCATTTTAAAAGGTCATAAGAATGTTATTAGTCATAATTCTTGATTCTTTAGGTTGTTTTTTAAAAATGTGATTATTAAATTAAACCTAAAAATCAGGTGCTTATAGGAATTAAACAGTATAGCATTTTGCAGTCTTACCAGTATATGGATACCTCTGGATTATGTGGTTGTGGCGGCAAGTAGCGCTCCTGGGACTGAAGGTAGTTTACATCACCAAATGCCAGATATACTCAGGCCTTCTGTATCTCTGCATGTTTAAGAAGTGCTTCTAAAGATTAATTGGGACTCTGTGCCATTTCCTGAGCATTTCACAGGTCCAAATTTTTACTTTCAGCTTTTTGAGCTTCTAGAAAGATGGACTATTCTCCCCCGCAGTCACTCCCTCACTCTTCTATACATGTGCATGCACTTGCGCATGCACATACACACATAACAGGTTTCAGAGAAGGTTATCTGTCACTAGCGTTGCCATCAATTCTGGAATAATAGTTTTAATGCAAAAATATAGTTCATTTATTTTTAGGTGTGGTTTAATCATAAAGATACTTAGATTAATTTTGCTTCAAAGTAAAGATAGTTGTATTTAATATTTGATATCTGGGAAAAGAAAGGATTAGTCAACAATGAATATTTCTTTATAAAATACTGCATTGCTTCTTGCATATGTGACATTATTTTATTCTTATTTTCATTTAATTAGAATAGAAAACTGAAGTTCGTTGCTGCTTCCTATGATGTAAGAGGAAATTTTCTTAAGTGGCAAACTTTAGAAGGAGGTGTTTTACAGGTGAGCATACTTCTAGCTAAAGAATTACTAATGTGCCTTACTTTTGCCTCAGGCAAAGATGAGGAAAACTAGGTATGTACTAGATTAGAGCATCACTTGCATGCTCCAGTTGATTCTTTTCTTGTGCTTTAAATAAGAATTTCTTCAAAGTAGAGGATCATTGGGGAAGAGGGGGGAAAAGTAAAACAAGATGAAATCAGAGAGGGAGACAAACCATAAGAGATTCTTATTCCCAAGAAACAAACTGAGGGTTGCTGGTGGGGAGTGGGAGGATGGGGTAACTGGGGGATGGACGTTAAGGAGCGCATGTGATGTAATGAGCACTGAGTGTTATATATGAGACTGATGAATCACTAACCTCTATCTCTGAAACCAATAATACACTATGTTAATTAATTGAATTTAAATTAATTTTTTTAATTTTAAAAATAAATAGGTAAATGAATACTAGCAATAAACAATCAAAAAAAAAAAAAAGCAGAACATGAGATGTGAATACTGCTGTGTTTATATGCATCTTTCTTTCCTAATGACATTCGAATGTAAGTAGGCTGCTCTTAAAAGATGACTTGCTTTCCAAAAAAAAAAAAAGGAATTTTTTAAAACTACTTTAAATAGTATTATATAAAGCATATGTTATGTCGGGGTTTAAGAACTCTTGACTAAACCCCAATCAAGCAAAGAAAACAGTATTCTGAAATATTAATCAGTTGTGTTTTTTTGCTATAGCTTTGTCCAGACACAGAGATAAGACTGAATGCTGCTTATTCTTTTGGAACAACCTATCAACAAAATGTAAGTTTGAACTATATTAGTCTATATTTTAGCTTCATTTTTCACATCAACAGTAATTGGAATGATCTTTGAATTTTCAAAATGTTTCTTAATAATAATGAATAATTTCACTGATAAAATTTTTTAATAATTTGGGTGCAGAAAGTCTTACCTTGTTTTCTGTAGAGTTTAAATACCATCTACTGTAAGATTTTCATAATTATTGTTCATTTACTTCTAGGCATATAGGTTTTAAAAATAATATTCTAAGCATTTTAAAATAAAGTGAAAACATTATTTTTAGTGACTAATAAAAATGTTACTCTCACCTCCCTCTACCCCCCCCAGTTAACAAGTACAAAGGCCACTTTTTCTCTCCTTCCATACTTTTTCTTCCTCTATCCTCCCTGACTTTCCTTCCTTTGGAAACCCAGTTTTGAAATTACAGTATGATACAAAGGAATATTATGAGTCCTTAAACTTTTGAAAGACATTGACTTGTCTACAAAAATACTTCTTGAAAAAATGCATATACACACACCATAGAACAGAACTGTGATGAAAATGTCATCATGGAAACTAGATTGGAAGACAATAAACATTTTTTCTTTTTGACAATAAACATTTTTAACAGTGGTTATCTCTACATGATGGGATTACAAGTGACTGGTTTCTTTATTTTATATTTTCCAAGTCCTCTATCATGAACATGCGTTTACTTTTATTATCATATATGAGTTATGTATTATTTAAAAAAGAAAAAAGAACCGTTATGTGTTTACCGTGAGTCAGGAGAATCAATCCTGGTTAATGCCTGCTGCTGGATGCTCAGCATTTTACCCTTGTTATCTCATTTCATCTGTGAAATAGCTATGAGATACATATCATTCATTATCTGTGCTTTGGAGTTGAGGAAATGGTGCTCAGGGAGGTTGGGTAATTGACTTAAGATCTTGCATCAGGTAAATTGTGGAGCCAGTGTTCTATTATGCTTGAAATCCCTGGGTTTTCCATTCACCCTGGCTGCCTCTGAAGTAGTTTACAGCCTAGTAGAGAAAAGAGTTACCTAGACAAAGAATTGCAAAGAATGTGGAATGTGGTGTGTACAAGGTACCATATTGACACAAAGGAGGAGTCATCAGCAGTTCCTGGGGAAGTACTAAAAGACTTCTCAGAATGAGTGATGTTTGGGCTTATAGAACGAATATGAGTTTACCAGTGAAACACAGTGGGGAAGGGAATGTCAGGCAGGAATGTTTGCAATGTCAGAGAGATGTAGAATAGCATCGTGTATTTAGGAACTGCAAGTAGATTAGTTTGAATGGACCTTAACACTGTAGGGAGCAGTGGGAGATAAGCCTGACTCTTTTAAGGGAATCACAGACAACATTGTACATCAGGAGAAAGAATTAAGACCTCATTCTATAGGACAGTAGTTTTTAAATTTTTTCACTAATGTACGCTTCAAGTTGAGGATTAAGGCATACCCTCTCCAGCTGTGTTGTAGGACAAGAACTAGGCAGTTCTTTACTCTTACTTTTTTGGCCCTTAAAAGAGTCATTTATGGTATCCATGTTTTAGAAGGCGCATTGAAATGCATATAAACAAGATAGTTTAAAGATACTTTATTTACAAAATTAATAGCTATGAGATACATATCATTCATTATCATTTAAAAGATACTAAATATGCTTTCTAATTTTCAGTGCTTTTATTTTTAATTTTATTTTCCAGTGTGAGATTCCTATCTCTAAGATCTTAACGGACTTTCCCTCTCCTATATTTTATGATGTGTACCTTGAATATACTGATGAAAATCAGGACCAATATATTTGGGCCGTGCCTGTGTTAAACCTAAATCTTCAATACAATAAAATATTTGTGAACCAAGGTAAGACATCTGAGCTAAAAACCAATAAATAAGTCCAACAACATGATAATTTAATAAATCATGGGTTATAAAAAAGGTTATGGATTTTCTCTTGTTATATGGTTTTATACAGTCTACCAAAAAGTAAAACAATAGGAGGGGCTGGTTTATTTAGACATTTTTACCAAATGTGTCAGGGTATTGTTTAAAAATTAATACTATCATTTAAGTATAAGCTGAGAAAAATTAGTAGAACTGAAAATTGGGGCTGCACTTCTTCAGCTGTTCTAAAGCTGCTTTCCTGATAATTCATTTATTTTGTTCTCGTATCATTAAAATCCTTATTAGGTAATTTGCAGGGAAAATATCTTCCAAACAATCAGACCATAGTCAGGTGAGGTAGGAAAAGCTATTACCAGGAATTTCTTACAGCAATAACTGCCTGTGCAGCCATCTTATCTAAAACAGAATGTGCTGATTTTGTGTTTTAAATTTATTCAGTAAACTTCTCCTTGAGAGCCATCTTGAACAATTTGAAGGTATTTTTTTAATGCCACCTTTTTTTCTTTCTTTTTATGATAAAAGACAGTAGCTCTGGCAAGTGGCTTCTGACTCGGCGCATTTTCTTGGTGGATGCACTAAGTGGACGAGAAAATGACTTAGGAAGTCAGCCAAGACTAATTCGAATTGCTACCCAGATATCACTGAGGTGAACAAACATGTTTTTCGTTTGTTTTTTTTTTTAAGATTTTATTTATTCATGAAAGACACAAAGCAGGCAAAGGGAGAAGCAGGCTCCATACGGGGAGCCCAATGTGGAACTTGATCCCAGGACCCCAGGATCACTGCCCTGAGCCGAAGGCAGATGCTCCAATGCTGAGCCACCCAGGCATCCCAAACATCTGTTTTTCTAAATTAAGCTTGCAGTGTACAGGAAAATGTTATAATGAAAGTATTTACTAGTAATTATCAAGAGGAAAACTGTAAGGACAAGTGAATTGGAATAATATGTAAGTTTTGTTTTTTTTTTTAATCTGTGTAGATTGGTATGCACCAGTAGAAGTGAGGAGCTCCAAGGGAAGAATTATATCAGAAGAACCTGAGTTTTGTCAGAATTCATTCTCTGGCCCTGCTGAATTAGAATGGGTTGAAAGGTGGAGGGGAATTAAACAGCAGTGGGCTGAAATGGGAATGGTAGAAAGAGCCCACCCAGTGTTTGCAATGAGTAGGCCTCTTGTGTGTTTTCACCTCCTTTCATAGCTACTCGTCTGGGTTGGCCCAGATTAACTAGCAACACCTCCCTCTTCTTAGGATGTCTTAATGATGACCCTACTGTAAGAGTAGTGCCATGCAGCTCTTATTTCTCTTTTCAGTGTGAGATTGCTACCTCTAGATCATAACCGACTTTCCCACCCCCATATTTTTTGGTGTGTACTTTGAACACTGGTGAAGATCAACACCATCATCTTATGAGTCTGGCACTTTGAAGCACTTTAATAAACTTTTTTTCATTGTTATTTCATTCTGATTTTCATCTCAGTCTTATGAGGTATAAGTGGTACAGAAGCCTTTATATCTTGATGAAGTCCAAATGTACTGTGTTTTTATTTAGCATTCCCTTAATCTACTAATGTAGTATCACTAGTAAAAATGAAATTGGATCTAGTCAGGTCTGACTTGATTGTAGTGAAACCATGCCACCCCCTAGTGTTTGGCACTTTCCTTTTTGAATTTACAAATTATACCATGCATTGAATTCAGCAAAATGCACTCCACTATGTGCCATAAATTGTACTAGATATGACACACATTATTTTGTGAAGAATTCACCTCTCTTTTTTTTTTTATTGAATTTAGATTTGCCAACATATAGTATAACACCCAGTGCTCATCCCATTAAGTGCCCCCCTCAGTGCCCGTCACCCACATCTTTCTCTTTTGAAAATCAAAACCTCAGAAATGGTTCACAATAGTTCAGTGATTTCATTTGTAAAACTTAAGATAGCTTGTGTTGTTATCATTAGTTTATGTTTGACCTTCCCTAGTCCTTATTAACTGGTTGGTTCTGAGATCACCAAGACTATCCATATTAAAAAAAAGACAAAAAAACAAAAACAAAAAAAAACAACCAGTAAGTTAACTGAATGCTTAAACACTTAGATATCTTTATAACTAGAAATGTATTTTCTCATAAACAGCATCCACCTTGTACCTAATACAAAAAATGGAAATATATACCCTCCTTTAATTACCATTGCGTACAGTGACATTGATGTCAAAGATCCCAACAGCCAGTCTGTGAAGGTGAGTCCCGTGCTGTTCAGTGCCTCTATGTCTGTTAATGGAATATTGATGCAGTTTACATTAATGGGCAAAGGCTTTTAGTCCTTTTTCAACTTTTAAATAAATGCTGTATTTAATATAGTCCACTCTTAATTACTTTACATTTTTAGGTTTTATTTAAATTCAATTAATTAATGTATAATGTATTATTAGTTTCAGAGGTAGAGGTCAGTGATTCATCAGTCTTACATAACACCCAGTGCTCATTACATCACATGCCCTCCTTAATGTCCACCACTCAATTACCCCATCCCCCCATCTCCCACTCCCACCAACAGTGTATGAGGGTTCCCCTTTCCCTGCATCCTTGCCAACATCTAATTTTAGCCATTCTAACTGGTATGAGGTGGTGGTATTTCATTGTGGTTTTGATTTGTATTTCCCTGATGCCGAGTGATGTGGAGCATTTTTGTGTGTGTCTGTTTGCAATCTGGATGTCTTCTTTGGAGAAATATCTATTCATCTCTTCTGCCCATTTCTTGATTGGATTGTTCTTTGGTTGTTGAATTTGATAAGTTCTTTATAGATCTTGGATACTAGCCCTTTATCTGATAGGTCATTTGCAAATATCTTCTCCCATTCTGTAGATTGTCTTTTGGTTTTGTCACCTGTTTCCTTTGCTGTGCAAAATATTTTTATCTTGAGGAAGTCCCTATAGTTCATTTTTGCCTTTGTTTCCCTTGCCTTTGGAGACCTGTCTAGGAAGGAGTTGCCGCGGTCAAGGTCACAAAGGTTGCTGCCTGTGTTCTCTAGGATTTTGATGGGTTCTTGCCTCACTTTTAGATCCTTCATCATTTTGAGTCTGTTTTTGTGTGTTGTGAGGAAATGGTCCTGTTTCATTCTTCTGCATGTGGCTGTCCAATTTTCCTAATATCATTTGTTAAAGAGACTGACTTTTTTCCACTGGATATTCTTTCCTGCTTTGTCGAAGATGAGTTGACCATAGAGTTGGGAGTCCATTTCTGGGTTGTCTATTCTGTTCCATTGATCTATGTGTGTGTTTTTATGCCAGGACCATACTGTCTTGATGACTACAGCTTTGTAATAATCATGAAGTCTGCTGTTTTGATGCCACTAGTTTTTGTTTTCCTTTTCAACATTCCTTTGGCTATCCAGGGTCTTTTTGGTTCCCTACAAATTTTAGAATTATTTGTTCCAACTCTGTGAAATAACTTGATGGTATTTTGGTAGGGATTGCATTGAATGTATAGATTGCTCTAGGTAGCATAGACATTTTAGCAATATTTGTTCTTCCAATCCATGAGTATGGAATGTTTTTCCATTTCTTTGTTGTCTTCCTCAATTTCTTTCATGAGTGTTCTATAGTTTTCTGAGTATAGATCCTTTGCCTCTTTGGTTAGATTTATTCCTAGATATCTTATGGTTTTTGGTGCAATTGTAAAGGGAATTGACTCCTTCCTTTCTCTTACTTATGTCTCATTGTTAGTGTATAGAAATGCAACTGGTTTCTGTGCATTGACTTTATATCCTGCCACTTTGCTGAATTCCTGTATGAGTCTACCAATTTTGAGGTGGAGTCTTTTGGGTTTTCCACAGAGTATCATATCATCTACAGAGTGAGGGTTTGACTTCTTTACTGATTCGGATCCCTTTTATTTCTTTTTGTTGTCTGGTTGCCGAGGCTAGGACTTCTAGTACGATGTTGAACAGCAGTGATGATAGTGGACATCCCTGCTGTGTTCCTGACCTTAGGGGAGAAGTTCCCAGTTTTACCCATTGAGAATGATATTAGCTATGGGCTTTTGTATATGGCTTTTATGGTATCAAGGTATGTTCCCTCTGTCCTTACACTGTGAAGAGTTTTAGTCAAGAAACTATGCTGTAGTTTGTCAAATGCTTTTTCTGCATATATTGAGAGGATCACATGGTTCTTGTCCTTTCTTTTTTTTTTTTTTTTTTTAAATTTTTTTTTTTTTTTTTAATTTTTATTTATTTATGATAGTCACAGAGAGAGAGAGGCAGAGACACAGGCAGAGGGAGAAGCAGGCTCCATGCACCGGGAGCCCGATGTGGGATTCGATCCAGGGTCTCCAGGATCGCGCCCTGGGCCAAAGGCAGGCGCCAAACCGCTGCGCCACCCAGGGATCCCTGTCCTTTCTTTTATTAATGTGATTGTGTCACATTGAGTGATTTGTGGATGTTGGACCACCCTTGCAGCCCAGGAATAAACCCGCTTGGTTGTGGTGAATCATCCTTTTAATGTACTGTTGGATCCTGTTGGCTAGTATTTTGGTGAGAATTTTGGCATCTATGTTCATCAGGGATATTGGTCTGTAATTCTCCTTTTGGGTGGGGTCCTTGGTTTTGGGACCAGGGTAATGCTGGCCTCATAGAACAAGTTTGGAAGTTTTCCTTCCATTTCTACTTTTTAAAACAGCTTCAGAAAAATAGGTATTAATTCTTCCTTTAATGTTTGGTGGAAGTTCCCTGGGAAGCCATCAGCCCTGGATTCTTGTTTGTTGGGAGATTTTTGATTACTGCTTCATTTCCCTGCTAGTTATGGGTCATTCAGATTTTCTGTTTCTTCCTGTTTCAGTTTTGGTAGTTTATACATCTGTAGGAATGCATCCATCTCTTCCAGATTGCCTAATTTGTTGGCATATAGTTGTTCATAACATGTTCTTATAATTGTATTTCTTCGGTGTTGGTTGTGATCTCTTTCATTCATGATTTTATTTATTTGGGTCCTTTCTCTTTTCTTTTTGATAAATCTGGACAGGAGGGGGTTTATCAATCTTACTAATTCTTTCGGAGAACTAGCTCCTAGTTTCATTAATCTGTTCTACTGTTCTTTTCGTTTCTATTTCATTGATTTCTGCTCTAATCATTATCATTTCTTTTCTCCTGCTGGGATTAGGCTTTATTTGCTCTTCTTTTTCCAGCTCCTTTAGGTGTAAGGTTAGGCTGTGTATTTGAGATCTTTCTTGTTTCTTGAAGGCTTGTATTGCCATATACCTCCCTCTTAGGACCGCCTTTGCTACATCGCAAAGATTTTGAATAGTTGTGTTTTCATTTTCATTTGTTCCCAGGATTTTTTAATTCTTCTTTAATTTCCTGGTTGACCCACTCATTCCATAGTAGGCTACTCTTTAACGTCCTTATATTTAAGTTCTTTCCAAATTTCCTCTTGTAATTGAGTTCCAGTTTTAAAGCAGTGTGGTCTGAAAATATGCAGGCAGTGATCCCAGTCTTTTGGTACCGGTTGAGACCTGATTTGTGACCCAGTATGTGATCTGTTCTGGAGAATGTTGCATCTGCATTTGAGGAAAATGTGTATTTTTTGCTTTTAGGATGGAATGTTTAATATATCTGTCAAGTTCATCTGGTCCAGTGTGTCATCCAAAGCCCTGTTTCCTTGTTGATCTTCTGCTTAGATCTTTCCATTACTATGAGGGGCGTTAAAGTCCCCTACTATTATTGTGTTATTGATGTGTTTCTTTATTTTTGTTATTGTCTTATATAATTGACTGCTCCCATGTTAGGGGCCTAAATATTTATAATTGTTAAGAGTTTCTTGTTGAAGAGACCCTTTAATTATGATATAGTGTCCTTCCTCATCTCTTATTACGGGTTTTTGGCTTAAAATCTAGTTAGTCTGTTATAAAGATTCCCACCACAGCTTTTTTTTTTTTTTTTTAATTCCATTAGCATGATAAATGGGTTTTCAGCCTCTCACTTTAAATCTGGAGGTGGGCAACCACTGTGGCTCAGTGGTTTAGCGCCGCCTTTGGCCCAGGGTGTGATCAAGTCCCATGTTGTGCTCCCTGCATGGAGCCTGCTTCTCCCTCTGCCTAAGCCTCTGCCTCTCTCTCTCTCTCTCTCATGAATAAATAAATAAAATCTTAAAAAAAAAAAAAAAAGTTTAGGGATCCCTGGGTGGCGCAGTGGTTTAGCGCCTGCCTTTGGCCCAGGGCGCCATCCTGGAGACCCGGGATCGAATCCCACATCGGGCTCCCGGTGCACGGAGCCTGCTTCTCCCTCTGCCTGTCTCTCTGCGCCTCTCTCTCTCTCTCTGTGACTATCATAAATTAAAAAAAAAAAAAAAAGTTTAAAAAAATACATAAATCTGGAAGGAGGTATCTTTGGGCCTAAAATGAATCTTTAGCAGACAGTATCAGTGGGTCTTGCTTTTTTACCCTGTGTCTCCTGATTGAGGCATTTAACCCATTTACATTCAGAGTAACTATTGAAAGATATGGATTTAGTGCTGTTGTATTACCTGTAAAGTCATGGTTTCTGTATATGATCTCTGTTCCTTTCTGGTCTATGTTACTTTTGGGCTCTCTTTTCACTTAAAGGATCCCTTTTTATTGTTTCTTGTAGGGCTGGTTTGGTGACCACAAGTTCTTTTAGTTTCTGTTTATCCTGGAAGCTTTATATTTCTCCTTCTATTTTGAATGACATCCTACCTAGGTAAAGTGTTCTTGTCTACGTATTTTTCCCATTTAGCACCCTGAATATATCATGCCAGTCATTTCTGGCATGCCAGGTGTCTTTGGATAGGTCTGTTGCCAGTTTAATGTTTCTAGTCTTATAAGTTATGGGCCTCTTGTCCTGAGCTGCTTTCAGGACTTTTTCTTTGTCTCTGAGATTTGCTAATTTCATTATATGTCAGGGTGTTGGCCTATTTTTATTGATTTTGATGTGGGTTCTCTGTGCCTTCTGGATTTGGATACCTGTTTCCTTCCCCAAAGTAGGGAAGTTCTCCCCTATAATTTGTTCCAATACACCTCTGCCTCTCCCTCTTTTTCCTCTTTTTCTATGATGCCATTTATTCTAATATTGTTTCATTTTATGGTATCACTTATCTCTTGAATTCTCCCCTCGTGTTCCAGTAGTTGTTTATCTTTCTTTTTCTCAGCTTCTTTATTCTCCCTCATTTGGTCTTCCATATTACTAATTCTCTTTTTAGCTTCATTTATCCTAGCAGTTAGAGCTTTCATTTTTTTATTGCATATCATTAATAGCCTCTTTTATTTCAACTTGATTAGAATTAGATTTAGTTCTTTAATTTCTCCAGAAGGGGATGCTCTAATGTCTTCTATGCTTTTTTAAACCCAGCTATTATCTTTATAATCAGTATTTTGAACTCTAGTTCTGACTTTTCACTTGTGTCCATACTGATTAGGTCCCTGGCAGTCAGTACTGCCTCTTTTTCTCTTTTTTGAGGTGAGTTTTTCCATTTTGTTATTCTGCCCAGAGAAGAATAGATGAACGAGAGAACAAAATACTAAAATGGTAACAACGACCCTAGAGAAATATACGCTAAACAAATCAGAAGAGACCCAAAACTGAAAAAAAAAGAGAGAGAATATAATCAGACAGGTGAATAGAATAGAGCAATAGGCTAAATCCTGTGTGTATTTTATTCCATCTGCTAGAATATTAGATCCCAAAATTGTAATGAAAGAACATATATGAAAAAAATTAAATACAATGAAAGGTTAGAATGTAGCTATAAAAATGAATATTAGAAGAAAAAAAAGGAATATAAACAGGTGAACAGAACAGAGCAATACACTATATTCTGAGTGTATTTTGATCAGTTTATTAGAAGAAGCTACATCTCAAAATTGTAAAGGAAGAAAAACATACATATACAAAAATAAAATTAAATACATTAAAAGGATAGAATGTAAAGATGAAAATTTAAAAAGACTTAAACAAAACAGAAAAAAAAAGAAGAAAGAAAAAAACCTGAATATAATCAGGTAAAGAAAACAGCCATACACTAGATTCTGGGTGTATTATGTATGATTTGTTAGAAGAAACTCCATCCCAAAATTGTAAAGAAAGAAAAGCTTACATATATAAAAAAAATTAAGTACAATGAAAGGATAGAATATAACTGTAAAAATGAAAATTAAGACAGATTTTTAAACAGCATTGATAAAATAAGAAATTGGTTGAAAAGGAAAGAGAAAAAAATTAAAATTAAAAGACTCAAGTATCATGAGAAAAAAGAACTCCATGAATTCTATAGGCTCTATTCCCCCGGTCAGCGCTGGCGTTTTGCAGTAATCAGTGATCTGAAAGTGGTGGCCTCCCAGTCTCCAGTCCTGGAGCCAAGAGCTCGGGCCACCCTCCTCAGTGCACCCACAAGGAAAAGCAGTCAACCACGCCTGTGTCTGGGGCCTCTGGCTCCACCGTGTGCTCTCCCAGCCTGTGAGCGAGCATTTCTACCTCAGGGATGCAACCCCCTTTTGAGTCTCAGAGCCCTGCAGACTCCTGCAGCTCACTCTCACCTCACTCCTCCCAGGGTAGCCGGGGGCTTGATGGTTCTGCCGTTTGCTGAGCCCCTGCTTAGAGAGCAGTGGTGTGGACTGTGCCTCTGTTCTCTGTTCATGGCAACCCCGAGCTGCAAGGCCCCTCCTGGGCTCGCCGGTTGCAGCTGGCTTCCCTGCCCCATGCCTGGGGACACTGCCGCACCCAGGCAGCCCGGGCTTCCTGTGACTTCCAGGATCCTGAGACCACACTGCTCCGCTTAGGATTCCGCTCCTACTTCACTGCCTGAGCATCTTGCAGGCAGGGCTGTCCCTCTCTGGAGCTGACTTTTAAAAGATCTGATTTTGCGTCTGGATGCTATATCACTTTCCAGTAACCGGTTGCCAGCCCGCTGTTTCTCTTCCCATATATTGCCTCAGATTCACCTCTCCGTACCTCCTACCTTTTAGAAAGTGGTTGCTTTTCTATTTGTAGAGTTGCAGCTATTCTTTTCTTAGATCTTCAGTTGAGTCTGCAGGTGTTGAGAATGATTTAATAGCTATCTAGCTGAATTCCTGGGACCTGTCAGACAAAACTAAGGTCTCCTACTCCTCCATCATCTTGGACTCCCTCCAGGTCTTAATTACTTTTTACTAATAATGATAAAGGTGAGTTCTTGTGGATCCTTCAGGTGAAAAAGCAAGAATTAAGTTTTTCTCTAGACACCATCACCAGCAGTTTTTGGGCATCCCTGTTTGGGATCTTAGGGTATGCAGAGATGTGCAGCATCTGTCCCTGTCCTCTTTGCCAACTTGCTTGCACTAAGATTTTGCTTCCTTGGTGAATGAAACCAGAAACTCAAATGTTCAGCAGACACATGTGTTCTCTTCTCACCAGGCTTGCTCCCTGGATGGAAATACACTTCAGCAGGTAGAAAGAGGTTCATATTGTCTGTAGTTGGTAGCTAGTAGTACTGAAGTGAAGTAGAGGATACAGTTTGGTCCTGCAGCCACGTAGTCTTCCGACTACTTCCTCAACTCAAAGTTAATACAGAACTAAAGGCCTCTCTTGCGTGGGACGGCCTGTATGGAGGAGAGACCTCGTACACCCTGAAGATGGCCTATGCCAAAGGGAACAAGCCTGGAACAGGCGGAGCACGCACGCACGCTCAGTTCCTTCTCCCAACCTCTTGGGTCAGGGAAAGCCTCCCTGCTCTCAGGAGGGGTGTGTGACAGAGGGCTAGACATTGACACCAGAGGTAGTCCTCCTATAGTTTTTCCTCAGATTCCCTCTCTGGAAATGTGAGAGATGTTGAAACATTCCCTACCTACAAACTTCACTAATAGCTTTTAATTTCCACTATTTTGCATTTCTGAATTTTCATGTTCTAGTTCCTACAGCCAGTACTTTTGGCTTCTCTATTGTGCTTATACTCAGCTGCTACTGGATTCAGGCTTTCATTAAGCAGAAGGTAGGCACATAGCATTAACTTTCCTCTGAAAGATTTCACATCCTCATTTGTATTACCTAATTGGGTGTTAAAATTCGTTTCCATTGCCTGAGCTTGTATGCACCATAATAGGAGAAGAGGAAAATCCAGAAACACGCTGAATAGCAAAAGGCTGCCTGGTTTAAAATTTCTTGGGTAACCAAGAGTACCTTTGTTTTAAGATAAAATACTTCCAGTTAAAAACTTTTAACTATTTTTGTTGTTGTTTAAAGTATTCCAAAGATGGTCTTGTTAAAGTGGAAAACCATAGAAAAAGAATTGAGAGAATCATGAAACAATACTGATGACATCCACCCCAGGTTCGTTCTAAGTGTAGAATGTACAGTTCTTCCATCATTGCTTAATTTTTCATGACAGCTTTTGCAAAAAGTTTCCATTAGTTAATCATTCAGCTACATCTCTGCGCTCTTATCAATAGCAAATAACTTTCCCTCATCTTTTCTGAGCAGATCAGGACCATCCCTCAGATTTCCCCTCAGTTGAGTTTCCTCAGATTCCCCCTTTAATGCTTCAGAATCTCTGTTTCATTATCCTTCCTGTCTCCTGTTCCGGTTTTTAAGAACAAAGAGCCCTTCCTCCTTTCTTAAATTAATCTTCTACTGTGCTTGTTTGCAGTACTTTCTCCAATATCCTGTTTCAGCCCTAATCCCTTATTCAGCCAGCCCCTCTGCTGGGCCCTTTTCTCTGCTTTTCACAACTGTCACTTCCTCCCTTGCTAAAAACAAAGGAAAACAACCAAACAATAAAACTTCCCTTAATTCCGCCAGCATTTCACCTTGCTATCCTGTATCTTTCCTTGATTTCCCAACCATTTACCCTTTCATTATTTGCAGCCTGGCTCCAGCCATTTTGCTTCTTTATAAACCTCTTTCTTAAAGGTCAACAATGAATTCCACATGCGGTGGTTTTATTTCTTTAACTTGACATTGATACATTTGACATTGTATTTCAAGACTTTTGAACCTCTGTTCTGTGATCTTGGCAAGACTTCAGTTATCTCGCCTCTCCTTCCTCTCACAGTCCTGTTTCTCTGCCCTTTACTGGTTGTTCTTTCCCTTCTTGTCTCTTAATATAGTGGTATCCCTAAGATTTTTGATCAGCCCGTTGAATAATCTGCCTTCTGAGAGTGCGATTGTTGAGCCAGTTGCTAAATACAAGATTAGTCACATTCCTCAGTTATACAAACCTATCAGAAAATGAAATACCATTAGTTTGGCTTGATTGATGTTAATGAACCTAAAGGAGTTGCTAATGAACCCCTCTTTCTTTAATATGTGTTCAAAAGGGATATTCAAAGCATCATGAATAATTCCTCAAAGTATTTCCATTTATGTATAAATAAGGGTCAACTCTAATAATATTGATAGATTAAAAATAATGGCATTTATATACAAATACATCTTTATAGTAAAAGTAAGTTTGTGTTACATAATTTCAGTATGGTTAATTTACTGTCTTTTAAATGACAGATTTCTTTCTCAGTCAAATATGAAATGAATCAAGGAGAAGCACAAGTCCAGACAGATGTAAGTTTATTTTAACTTGTTAAAAATATCTATGGTATATTTCTTAATTTTAAAACATTTAGATATACAGGGGAGTTGTCAAAATAGTTTTGCCATATATCCTTCAGCCAGCCTCCTCTAATGTTAACATCTTACATAAGCAGAGTGCAATCATCACAATAAGGAAATTAATACTGATGTAATCCTATTAGCTGGTCTACATACTCTGAATTTCACAAGTTTTTTCACTATCCATTTTAGGACCCAGCCCAGGGTTGCATATTGCTTTCAGTGGTCATGTCTCCTTAATCTCCTTTAAATCTGTGACAGTTCCTCAATCTTTGTCTTTCATAACCCCATCCACTTTTGAAGAGTACTCGTCAGGTATTTTGGCCTTCAATTGGGTTTATCTGATATTTTCCCTTGATTAAATCAAGTTCATGTAGTTTTAACATAGATACCACAGATACGATGTTGTGCTCTTCTCAGTACATCATATCAGAGGGTACATGGTGTCAGGATGTCTTATTATTAATGATGTTAACTTGGGTCATATGCCTAAGGTAGTGTCTGTGGAGTTCTCCACTGTGTTTTTCCATTTGTAATTAAGTATCTTGTGGAGAAATACTTGAGAGGATGCAAATACTCTGCTTCTCATTAATCCTTTTGTTCTCTAAATTTAGTATCCAGGGATAATTCTCATCTATAAAAAGTATTACTGTATCATCTGCCTGATAATGATTTTTTCTATTTCCTTCATTTATATTTGTTAAATGGAATTCTACTATAAGGAGAAGTTGTCCCTTTGCCCACATGGATTTATTTGTTCAATTATTTCTTTAACTCAGTATGCACTCCTGGATATTTATTTTATTCTAGTGATTATAATTCATTACTATATATCTATCTTGCTCCAATTTTCCTAGATTTAACTGTTGGGAGTTCCTTCAATTTGGCCCCTATGCCCTCTCACCATGCCTGCCACAATTTCTTTTCTTGAGCACTTCTTTATGCTCTATTTGCATATTTGAACACTGATGAGGAAAATTGCATATATCCCAAAATGTTCTTTTTTTTAGATTGCTTTGGGTGTTTTGGGTGGACTGGCTGTTTTATCATCTCTTCTGAAGACAGCAGGGTGGAAGAGGCGCATTGGGAGTCCCATGATTGATTTACAGGTATGGTCTCAGGAGTTTAAAGTATATTTTCATCTTTTGACTACTTTGTATCCTTCTTTTAAGATACAGCTTCTCTGGGGTATATAACTAGCAGAGGTATATGCACACCTCATTTCCCTCCCATGTTGCTATATGCCAGTCTGCACACCCACCAGCAGTGGGAAACCATTTTTCTGGTTTCCACACATCCTCATCAGCATTTGCTATTTTTCCAGCCTTTCCATTTCTTGCCAATGTGGCACTATAAATAGCATGTCATTTTTAGTTTCATTTTGATTTATCTGCTTTTCATATACCTCATTAATCATTTGGGCTTCCTCTTCTGTGAACTGCCTGTTTATATCCCTTGCAAATTTTTCTGTTAGGTTTCCAGTTTCTTTTGTTTACTTAAAGTAGCTTTTTGTGTTTTCTAAATATGAATCCCCTTTTGGATTTTGATGTTGAAATATCTCCTCCAAATATGACCCATCTGATTTATTTATTTATTTGAGAGGAGAGAGAGAGTACAGTGAGAGGAACAGAGAGGGAGAGTCTTCAGGCAGACTCCCTGCTGAGCATGGAGCCTGACTTGGGGGCAAGGGTTCTGGTCTCTACTCTCAGAGTTCAAGAGAATTTGCCACACAGAAGAAGAAAAGAATATTTGATGAAACAATAATCAATGTCCATTTCATTCTACAGAATAATTGCAATGCAAGTTAATCATGGAGTAAGTGGTTGAAACTGGCAGATGAGGCTAAAAAGTCCATTTTGGTTTAGGTTGTGAAGGACCTTTTGGGCTGGAATTTATTCTTTAGCGGAGAGTCTCTGTACATTTTTAGAATGTACAATTTACATTTACAGTCCAATTTACATTTTAGGAAACTAAGTCTGGTGGTAGTATAAAGGATTGATTGGGGTGGGGGCTCCAAACTGTGAAAGAATTAAGAAGCATTATAACTTTCTTAGATGGTGAAAGATGAGAAGGGTTTTGTAAGACAAGTGCTTTTGGGAATGGACGGAAAGGCACAGATCCAAAGGAGTCCAGGAGGTGGCCACCGTTGGGCTTTATAACTGAGTGATCCATGGACATGTGAAACAAGGCCTCAAGCTTGAGAAACTGGGTACAGAATATGTTACTGAAAGTGATGGTATAAATAGACCGAGTCGATAACAGCTATAATTCTCTTTCTAAATTGCAGACAGTTATGAAATTCTTGGTGTACTATGCTGGTGATCTGGCCAATGTTTTCTTTATCATCACTGTGGGAACAGGTCTTTATTGGCTTATTTTCTTCAAAGTAAGTGAGTTTCTGAATTTAACCTAAATGTTGATACTTGAATAGATGGTAAGCTGTCATTATGAAGGAACTACTTTTATTTGGGTGTATTTCTGATCCAGAGTACGGCAGTACATGCTACACCACCATTCCTTGAATGTGCTGTTTATTAAGTATCACCACTTTCCTTTTCTATGCTTTTTTTTGGGGGGGGTTTTAAAGTGTGCTTATTAAAAACCTTGAATGGTCATATTTACCATTACCAGGGTAATTTTTATCACAGGCACAGAAATCTATCTCTGTTTTGCTGCCAGTCCCGTCTCAAGAAGAACGTCTTGTTACTTATGTGGGATGTGCTTTTGCTTTGAAGGTAAGTTTTAAAGGACAGGTCCCTGATAAACTTATAAGTCTTTAAAATTAAAATGATTTCAAAATTTTCAATGTAAAATTTAGCTGATTTTAAAAGAAAGCGTGAATTATTTTATTTTACCAAGGGTATCTACTTTTATCTATACTAGGTGGTTCATTCTGAAAATCCAGCTTAAATAATTGTTCTAAGAAGCCATGATAAGTAGTTTTAGATTAATACAAGTTATAGCTAATTTGATAAAGTGATATTTCATTATATGACTTTCTTTTCCCCTATTTTAAAGAAGGGACTACAAATTAATGTGTATGAAAATTTTGTGAATTTGGCGATTCCATGTTATTTTAGTGATTCCCTAATGATATAACTTCATTTGTCATTTGTGAAAATTGTATATTCTTGAGATAACAGTATATTTGCTTCTTAAAAAATAATAATTTTTTTTTAAAGATTTTATTTATTTGAGAGAGAGCGCACAAACGGTGGTGAGGGGTGGGCATGGGGGGAGAAGCAGACTCCCCACTGAGCAGGGAGCCTACACAAGGCCAGATCCCGGGACCCTGAGATCATGACCTGAGCTAAAGGCAGACACTTAACCAACTGAGCCATCCAGGCGCCCCCAAAAATCAGTATTGTTTTCATAAACAGGCTTAGTGTGGATACTTTTAAAGTGTTTTGTTTGTCATTTTCAGGCTCTGCAATTTTTGCATAAGCTTATGTCCCAGATTACCATAGATATATTCTTTATTGATTGGGAGCGACCTAAAGGAAAGGTTCTTAAAGCTGTTGAAGGTAACTGAATAACCATTGTACCAAAATTCTTTTGCTACTTTTTCAGAACAAAGATGAAACCCTTTTACTTATTTTATCTCTCTGACCAGGTGAGGGTGGTGTTCGGAGTGCCACAGTTCCTGTGAGCATATGGAGAACATACTTTGTAGCAAATGAATGGAATGAAATTCAGACTGTGAGAAAAATTAATCCACTCTTTCAAATACTTACTGTCCTCTTTTTTTTGGAGGTATAAACTTTTGTAATTTTATGTGACTTTTGTATACCTCATAAATACTAATTTTGTATAATTCCAGATACATTTTCACATTAGTGGAAGAGTTTTCTAAAGAGTTTTCTGAAGTTATCAAGCCATTATGAAGAGTGTCTTTTAAAAATTGTGTTAAAATACACGATATGAAATTTATCATCTTAATCATTTTTAAGTATGCAGTTCAATCCTATTAGGTACATTCACATTGTTGTGCCATCAACCCCTAGACTAGCTCTTCTCTTTTCTTTTCTTTTCTTTTCTTTTCTTTTCTTTTCTTTTCTTTTCTTTTCTTTCTTTTCTTTTCTTTATCTATCTATCTATCTATCTATCTATCTATCTATCTATCTATCATCTATCTATTTATTATCATGAGCAGGGGGGAAGGGCAGAGGGAGAAGCAGACTCCTCACTGAGCAAGGAGCCCAGTGCAGGATTTGATCCCAGGACCCTTGGATCATGACCTGAGTCTAAGGCAGACACTAACTGAGCCATCCAAGCACCCAAACTCTTCATCTTACACAACTAAAACTTTGTACCCATTAAACAGTAATTGCCCATTCCCCCTCCTGGCAGTTACCATTCTGCTCTGTCTCTTTCAGTTTAACTATTCTAGATAAGGAATGGCTTGTAAACTACTGGTTTGTATCCAAATCCCCAGGGAAACTTTTGTGAAAAGCTTCACCACTAGAGATTGTGTTTGATTGAGTAGCTCTGAGGTGAGCCTAGCTATCTATATTTTGAAAAAAACTTCCTCTCTAACTTACGTTCTTACTTGAATTAGAATTCTGCATTAGAACTACTATTAAAGGTGAAAGTTTTTAGCACATTCTCACTGAACGCCCTATGGATCCTATACTGCGGACCTTACTCAGTGCCAAGAGCTGGGGCTCAGCTGTACTATGCACAGAGAATGGGTACATGTTATGATACCTTTACAGTTATTTCACAGATCTGGCTGGTATTACTGAAAAGAAGTATTCTGTACTGAGTATGAGACTAAGCTGTGAAAAATGTTTATATAGGTAATAACTTTTCTCGGGAATTTGCTGCTTATATAAAGTTAGATATGAATTATTAACTCTTATGTCTGCCTTCCTTTTTCCTTCCTTTCTTCCTTTTTCCCTCCTTTCCCTTTCTTTCCTTTTTTTAAAGCCAAGAGAAGAATATATATGCCTCCAAAGCATTTGAACAATTTTTCAAAAATTCATTTATAGTATTGTCTGTTAAGTGTTTTATAAAGAGCTTTAAAATATATGAAAAAGATTTTTTTTAGTTAAGCACATTTAGAAAACAGTGGATTCAATAAATCATGTGGCTTTCTTACTGTAAAACTTCCCAGAGCCTTTATTCTAAGAGAGTGGAAGGCATGGACATGAGTATACTGTACAGACCACATTTACTTAACCATGGCTTCCTTTTTTCAAAGAAGTTACCTTCCTCAAAAGACATTTTGGAAAATACTGTTTAAAACTATAAAGTATTTTACATAGTACCTGGCATATGTTAAAAGTATGTGAAATACTGGTTGTTCATTGGTAGTTTACTGAAGAAAGTTTTATTCTTTTGATGAATTTTTTGCTTTTGTCAGTGTATATAATAATACAGTTATATTTGGCCCTTAGTCATATTGAAGAGAATTCCAAATGAACTAAATTTTGCTTTGTTATTAAAAAATACTGAATAATTATTTTTACTTAGGTTTCTACTGTTTGTATAATCTTTTGTAAATATTTTAGCTTTTAAAGTTAGAAATAGGAACATCTCATTTTCAGAATAAAGCTATTTTCTTCATCCATATCTGTTTAAATTTTTCCTTTTTACTCCAGGTTGTGGGATTCAAGAACTTAGCATTAATGGACTCATCTTCTAGTCTTTCCAGAAGCCCACCTAGCTACATAGCTCCTTACAGTCGTATTTTGAGATATGCGGTATCTACTGCTCTTTGGCTAGTCATTGGAATTATACAGGTAACAACAGATTATACTTTTTGGCAACATTGCCCTTCTGTATTTATAACTATTGCATACTAATTATCTTTAAATATTGACCACACCCTGGTTTCTACAACAGAAGGAAGGTGATGGTGAGAACAACAATAATAGCTAATAGCTAATTCTTACGTAGTGTTATTATCCAGGCACTGTGTTAATTAATTGCATTGTACATCTTAATTTTTATAGAAGCCCTCGAGGATAGAGTCTATAAAATAGACCTCATTTTATAGATGAGGACACTGGTGCACAGAAAGGCTAAATAGTTTGCTAAAGTCATGTAATTAGAGATTGGGAGAACTGGAATATGAACCCAGGCAATCTGATGTCAGAATTCACATTCTTATCAATAGTGGGCTCTGAAGGATCTTTCAGAGCCTGCATTTTTCTAGTCAGAGGATGGCTTAGTTTAAACAAGCTGTAGGGATGGCTAAGCTACCCTTAATATTTTCTCCCCCCCCCTTTTCTAAAATACAATTTATTGTCTACATTTGTATATCATGACCAGTAGCCCTTGTGAAATTTTTGTTGAAATACTTATTGAGAAAAATGAAAATAAAAATAAACCTCAGCTTCAAGTCCTGTGACTCTAAACTGAGGATCATTTTTTTTTTTTTTAAGATTTATTTGTTTATTTGAGAAAGGAAGAGTGTTTGCGTGTACCAGTCGGGCAGAGGGGAGGGACAGAGAGTGAGGGAGAGAATCCCAAGCAGGTTCTACGCCCTGGAACTCCCCAGCATGGGAGCCTGATGCAGGGCCCTGCATGGAGCTCAGTCTCTGAACCCTGAGATCATGACGTGAGCCAAAATCAAGAGTCAGATCCATAACTGACTGAGCCACCCAGCACCCCATCTTTTCTATGGTCATTTCCTTTATTGTCTTAGACATTAAAAAAAAAAGAAAGGAAGGACAGAAGCATCAGCTAAAGCACTTAACTCTTATATCTATACTTCTTTCTCTTACTTCCAGACATTCCCATGAATGGAAAGAGTTTCTGTTGGATTAAAAATTCCTTTTATGTTTTAAGTCAGCAAATGAACATGGGACCTGTAGAAAGATCAGATTGAGGGGCAGCCGGGGTAGCTCAGTGGTTTAGCGCTGCCTTCAGCCCAGGGCCTGATCCTGGAGACCTATCAAGTCCCACGTCGGCCTCCCTGCATGGAGCCTGCTTCTTCCTCTGCCTGTGTCTCTGCCTCTCTCTCTCTCTCTCTCTCTGTCTCTCATGAATAAATAAAATCTTAAAAAAAAAAAAAAGATCGGTTTGAGCTACCTCTAACCAGACAAACAAATACCTGCCTAAAACAGCCTATTTTTAAACATGGTTTGGGATTAAAATGCAGAAATTCCTATTGAATTGGTTCCAGGTGGCATTCTGTAACCTGAGGATAGACTTTTAAAATTTACATTTATTTTAAATTGGTGACACTTGTTTCAATTTGAAACTACAGAGATAGATCCAGTGAGGGATAGCTTAACAATCAGAAAAGAAAGCCAAACAAATTAGAATTTGAAATGAGATAGGATCAAGAGAGTATGGGGTTTGATGTTTATCTTCAATATAATAGTGAGAAAATAATTCATTTTAAAGATATACCAGTACACATTTTTCTGAGTAGATTGGATTCATTTGGATGTAGAGAATTTAGAAGAATACCATCTGATGCTTTTCATATTTGGTTGAGTACAACAACAAAAACAACAACAACAACAAAATAGCAGTGGCTGAAGTTAAAATGACCCTTACCTCTCCCATGAGAAAAGAGAGTGGAGATGTGCAGTGCAGGGTGGCTCTATGGCTGCTGCCCAGGACATCCATCTCTCAGGTCACCTGGTGGTCCATAATGGCTGGTGGAGTTGAAGGAGGGAGTTGGGGAGAACAGTGCACACTCTCTTTAAGAGCCTTCTCAGAAGTGCTGTTGAGCATCTCCTTGGCCAGTACTTAGGCACATGGCCACACCTTGCCGCGCTGGTACCTTCCAGTTGGGCAACAGTGTGCGCCCACTCCAAGGAGGGGTCTGTCACTAAGGAGAAAGGGGAGGGGATTGTTGGGGCAAAAACTAGGCATCTCAGGCACCACCCTCTCACCTCATTCTCTCACTCCGCTATCATTCTGGTTATATTTCTCTCCACGATAACATTCTAGGTTTGTCAGGGTTTGTTCCTCAAGTATCTTTAAGAGTTCCTTTAAAAATGTGCTATAGCTCCATGAATTTGTCCATAAAAAGTCTTGTTGTAGCACCTGGGTGGTTCAGTCGGTTAAGTGTCATAGTGACTCTTGGTTTCGGCTCAGGTGGTGATCTTGGTCCTGGGGTAGAGCCTGGCATTAGGCTCTGTGCTCAGCTTGCAGTCCGCTGTCCCTCCTCCTCCCCCTTTGTCCTGCCCCTTCCCTACACATGCATACAGTTGCTCCCTCTCTCTCTCTAATAAAAAAATAAAATCTTTTAAAAAAAATCGTTGAGCGGCTCAGTTACGCATCTGCCTTCAGCTCAGGTCGTGATTCCCAGGGTCCTGGGACCAAGTCCTGCATTGGGCTCCCTGCTCAGCAGGGAATCTGCTTCTCCTACCTTTCCCCACTGCTTGTGCTCTCTCTGTCTCACACGCTTTCTCTCAAATAAATGAATTTTTTACAAATCTTTTTTTTTAAAAGTCTTCTTGATTCTCATAATGTTAGTCTTTGTTTGCTTCTTTTATTTCCCTAAACCCAGCTTCTTCAACTTTTAAGTGGTATTTTTTTAAGTTGCTGTTTTTCAGGTCCTTTACACAGATTTAAAACAAGACAAGTATATACAAGTATATAGAATGTTAGGGAAGTGTGTCCAGTAAATCAGCTGATGTAGATTATTTATTCATTCATACATCGGAGTACATTTTATGTTGTAGGCACCGTGCTGGGCTCAAGGATATGCTTAACAAGAGCAAGCTACAGATTGTGGCAAGTGCTGTGAAGGGCATCAGTAGGGAGATGAGATACAGAGTAAATGAGGAGAGGCAGGTTGGAGTTACAAATGGGGGACACCTTTCAACTGGATGGTTAGGAAATGTTATCTTTCTCTCAAATATATCTAAGTAGGTCTAAAGTATTAACTTTTCTCTTTTGATTTATAAAATAATTTCCTTTTCTGGTATTATTAAAGCTAAGAAAATACTTGAAACCATTCCATTTCAATATTTAACGCATTATCTGCAGTTGAAGTAGAATATTTGATATATGCTTTTTATGTGCTACTCTGTCAGAATGTTAATTTGAAAAGCAGCAAGTTTTCTTTTTTTTTTTTTTTAATTTTTTTTTTTAAATTTATTTATGATAGTCACAGAGAGAGAGAGAGAGGCAGAGACACAGGCAGAGACACAGGCAGAGGGAGAAGCAGGCTCCATGCACCGGGAGCCCGACGTGGGATTCGATCCCGGGTCTCCAGGATCGTGCCCTGGGCCAAAGGCAGGCGCCAAACCGCTGCGCCACCCAGGGATCCCAAGCAGCAAGTTTTCTAATAGCTTTGAAATTTAGGAGATGGGCAGGACTGCAGAACTATACATAAATCTGGCCATTAATATATTGTTTATGCTAAATTTTTTAAAGCCCCTCTCTCCCTCCAAGTTTGTCCTGTTGTGTTTTAATGATACAGAAAAGTTCTTAAAATTCAAAATAGGCTCCCTCAATAAATTTCAACACAATCCCAAAACCTTATTTCTTTGGCAGAGGAATCAGAAATGATAAATAGGATTTTATCCCACAGGAACCATTTAAAGGCCACTGTGTTCTTGGGTGGACTTTCTTTTTTCTTAAGATACTAAATTGTGGCTATAAAAGAAAATTAAATTTTAAAAGCTAATAACCATGAACTTGGCTTACTGTTTCAGATCATGTTCTTTGCTGTCTTTTATGAGAGATTTATAGAAGATAAAATTCGACAGTTTGTGGATTTATGCTGTATGAGCAATGTAAGTACTTTCTGACTTTATCTTGCAACTGTTATTTTTCCCTTTTTAAAGGTCATGAGTACATTAAGAGAGGCTCTAAAAGTGATTTGGTATGATTGAATTTTTTTAGTCCAATTTCCCACTGATTGCTAATTCCAGAGATAGTTGTAATGAGCTACAAGTTAATGTTTACTGCCTTAGTTTCTTCTTCATTTGCAATTTCTTAATTATGAATTCCTTCTCCACCAAATGATTCACTCAGCAGAGTCCCTGAAAAGTTTTCATATATCAATCTTAACACTTCCTTTCTTAGAAAATATCTTCAATCTCTTTTCAACTTTTTAATAATAACATAATTACCCTTTATTACCTTATTGTCCTATTTATATATTTCCCAAGAATTCAACCCTCTTTATTTTGAGAGAAAGGAAGCAATTTTTTAAAAAAACTTAATTTTTATTGTTTTCTACATGAGTTGCTGTTTGTTTTTCTCTTTTTATAGATATCAGTGTTTCTGTTATCCCACAAATGCTTTGGATATTACATTCATGGTAGATCTGTACATGGGCATGCAGATACTAATATGGAAGAAATGAATATGAACCTTAAAAGAGAAGCGGTATGAGTATATTTAACATCTTTCAGTTTTTAATTGAAAAATGGGTTCGCTTTTCTTAATCTAGGATTTGTAGTAATATTTTTAAAAATTCCCCATTGATTACTTTTGAAAGTTGCTAGAGTACCCAACCAACTCATTACACTGAACATTGATAAAGGGAAAGAATCAAATTTCATCCTACGGTTCCTATATGGACTATATTTTAAAATAACCAGAATATTTTGGTTAAATAATTTTTAAGCACATAAATAAGAAACAGAGACTAATAAACCCCTAAGAAATGTATAGTCATAAATAAATACAGGTAAAAAATCGTATTTTTTCCCCTCTTCAAAATACTTTGTTTATTTTGAAATATAGTTCATGAGGGGAAGTTCTTTCCATGAGGGGAAATTCTTTCTTATAAAAGAAAATAAAAGGAACTCTTACTTGGTAAGTCACCATTTTGTAGTGACTAATGGATTATTACAGATAGGCTACAATGCAGTGGATGCTAAAACAATTAAGTGAAGGCTGACAGGGAGCTTTATAATGAAGAAACAGATTGACATAGTCTGAACACACTGGCTCCATCTTACTACAAGTAAGAATTAGGAGAACCAACATTAATCACTATCAGTTATAATGTAGTAGGAAGTACATAATATCGCTCATGAAATATTCTTGCCTAAGAAAGTGGAACCTGAATATAAATAATCAAGCCTCTAGATCTAACCACCAATTTATAGGAAATAGAAGAGATAGAGGGATAAATTAAATAGTATCATAGGAAGCAATTAGCCATACTCAGAATGCAGGATGTCTCACAGGACAGATGACCCAGTGTCTCCAGCAAATCTAAGGTGTGTAAAGAAGAGGAGTGGTGGTGGAGGTGGGGGTGGAAGAACTGTTAGATAGTAAGAGAAATTTAGAAACAAAACAGTACAATATGTAGGCTTTGGATCCTGATTCAAACCAATAATTAAAAAAAAAAAATCCTTGGGAATAATCTGGGAGACTTAATTTAAGGACTAAATATTAAATTATATTAAGGAATGATTAATTTTATTAGGTGTGAAAATGGCATGGTGGGCTTTTTTGTTGTTGTTGCTAAGACCTTATTAGTTAGAGATATATACGAAAGTATTTACAGATTTGGGGTTGAGTGATGGATGGTTTACTGTTCTTTGTATTATGTACATTAGAAATTACACCTGGTTTTGAAAAGTTAAATGTTAAAAAAGAACATTTGAGATTGAGAGATGACTTTTTAAGCATAAAGAATATAAAGGGACTATTAATTGATTTTACTTCATTAATGGAGAACATTTATGTGGCCAACAATCCTATAATAAAAGCAAATTTGGCTAGAATTCCCATAACAAATATGATAAAGATACTGATAACAATATTGAAAATCATAGAAATCATTAAGCAGATGGTTAAAACCTCAATGGAAAAATGATAAAATAATTTTTAAGCACATAAATAAGAAATAGAGACTAGTAACCCCCTAAAAATGTATCATCATAAATAAATACACGTAAAAAATGATATTTTTTTCCCTCCCTCAAATTAGCTTAGTTTTTTTTTTTTAAAAAGCTAATACATAGTAGTACCAAGGACATGATGAAATGAGCACCCATAAAACTACTGGTCTCAGGATAAATTTTTACAAATCTTCTGGAAAGCATTTGGAAATGTATATACGAAGAGCTTTTTAAGAGATCATTATCTTTGTCTCACTAATTCTGTGAATCTCACTCAAGGAAATAATTAGCGATGTGAATAGCTAATTGGGTTCAGGATCTTCATCACAGTGGTTATTTATAAGGGATTATTTAAAAGAGAATATTAAATCAGTTGGTTTTCTTACTCAGTGAAATTCTTAGGTAGACATAAAAATCATGTTTTATAGAATATTTAATGACATAGAGAGTTGCTAGGATATAATGTTAGGTGAAAAAGAAATCGACGTTGTTGGACCCTGGCTCACGGGTGCCAACGTGTCCTGGTGGACGCCCCAGAGACTCAGACCCCAGACAGGCAGATGCAATTAGCAAGAGGGTTTATTGAACGTTTGCACAAATGGGCTCTCCGCCTCCGAGGAGGAAGAGAGCCCCGATTAGCAATTACAGGTATCTTTTAAAGGTAAAAGAAAAAAAAAAAAAACGCTTAAAGACAAAAGAACCGCGGGAGTCGCATAGCATCCAGGTTGATTTCTCAGAAGGTCAACATGAACCTATTCAGGGACATTCCAATCAGGGTGTGGGGGGAAATGGTTTTCTTATCACAAACAGAATGCTTTTTGTTGCTAAAACTTCAGGAAGGCACCTGGATGGGCTGCCTCTGGATTGGGGCTGATTCCACTTACAGGGGGGGTTTCTTCATTCCCTCCTCTTTGTTTGGGCTGATTTTAACCTTAAAATCTTAGGGAACATTTATTTTTTCAGTTTGGAGGGCCCGACATTGTTAATACCAGAGCTTGGGTAATGGACAATTTTTCTCGGATGAACTGGAGCAGCCGGTTAAGGATGCAGGGGGCGAAAGTTAGCAGCAGGAGCAGGATAACTAGAGGGCCCATAATGGTAGAGATTAGGGTGGTCAACCAGGGAGACTGATTAAACCAGCTTTTAAACCAGCCCTGCTGGGCCTCCCGGTCCCTTTGTCTTTTATTTAGCCTTTCCCTGAGCTTGGCCATGGAGTCTCTGATGACTCCAGAATGGTCTGCATAGAAACAGCATTCTTCTCCTAGGGCCGCACACAGTCCTCCCTCTTTCAGGAGTAGTAAATCCAAGCCTCTCCTGTTTTGAAGTGCTACTTCTGAAAGTGAGGTGAGGGACTGTTCTAACTTAGAAACGGACTGCTCTAGTGCCCGTAGATCCTCATCTACAGCTGCCTGGAGTTCTATATAACATCGTGAGCCCTGGATCAGAGCAGCTGCGCCAGTACCCACCCCAGTAGCGACCCCTAGTCCCAACATAATGACTAGGGTTAGGGAGACAGGTTCGCGCCGAAAACGGGTGGGATGTTCATCATACTGATTTTCTAGAGTTTCAGCAGGGTGATAGAACACCCTGGGTATGATCTGCACCATGACACAGAAGTCGTTTGAGCTATTTAGAACCTTAGCTGACACACAGGGGGTGAGGACTTTGTTGCATGCCCACCAAGTTCCCGGCTGGGGCTCCAGGTAAGAGTCAGTCCCTAAAATCGGGGCGGTAGTATTGCAGAGTTCCTGGTAACCCCGGGTGAGTATAGTTAGCCTTGACAGTGATGTAATCCCAGGAGGAGGAGGGCCTCTCATCCTGTGTCTCCCTAGTCTCGCACCCCCAATTTTTACAATAGAAGTATTCCCCTTCTCCACAGGTGGGATTTAGCCTGCGATCTCTGTGGTACCCGGGACAGACATAAAAGGGAAGAGTGCTTAGCATGGCCCTTCTGTCAGGCGTGCCACATCCTCCCTATGGGTCTAATCCCAGTCGCCCTGGAGGGCTTTCTCGGTTAGGGGCTCTAGAGGTGTCGAAGTATCCCTCTAGGTCCCATGGGCTAGGGGCCCCTATGGTTACCTTGCATAGGTCAGGATATAGGTTAGGCCACCAGGTTCCCACGGGGGCGGTCTTAGTTATAGACCAGACCTCATCACCCCCAGACGTTAGTACCTGCCAAGTTAACCTTTTGAGGGCATGAGGGTCACCTTTGGCGGAGGTGAAGAGCGCTAGGAGAGGTAGGAATATAACAACTGTCATTGAACAATTTTTGAAAGTCTTATCTTGAGCGGGTTTTGGGTGCGGTGGAGCTTCCATTGGGGTGGCTCGCCCGGTCCGTCCTGGCTGGCGTCAGCGGTGCTCGTTGATGGGGCGCGCTTGACGTGTGAGGCATGGACCCAAGCAGCAATGCCGTCTACCTTTAAGGCGGTTGGGGTGGTCAGTAGTACAGTGTATGGGCCCTTCCAGTGGGGCTCAAGCGTCCTGGACTGATGTTTCCTGATGTAGACGGAGTCACCGATCTGGAACGGGTGTGGGTCGGTTGTGTCTCCGGGGCGGTAGACAGCCGCAAGGGGTTTCCAGATCTGGCGCTGGATAATCTGGAGCGCCTTTAGCCTGTCCTGTAAACCGGGAGTGTTAGCAAGAGGGTCAATAGCAGAATCTAGTAAGTCCGTTACTGGTGGGGGACCTCCATAGAGAATCTCGTAAGGAGTTAGCCCATGGTGCGCGGGAGTGTTCCAGACTCGGAACAGAACCATATGGAGGAGTTGGACCCAGTCTCTAGTGCCAGTCTCCAATGTCAATTTGGTTAGGGCCTCTTTAATTGTTCTATTTATTCTTTCTACCTGCCCTGAGCTCTGGGGTCTGTATGCATAATGTAATTTTTAATTTATCCCCAGTAATCTGGCCACCAACTGACTTACCTGGGAGACGAAGGCGGGGCCGTTGTCCAACCCTATTACCTTGGGCAGTCCAAACCAGGGGAACATTTTTTCTAGGATTTTCTTGACAACCACCTGGGCAGTTTCTCGTTTGGTGGGGAAGGCTTCTGTCCATCCTCCTGTGGGCCTAGTGCAGCGGCTCGTGCTGTTTCATCGGCCATCCTGTTCCCCCTCTGCTACTGGGTCGTTTCCTCGCTGATGCCCCGGACAGTGAATTATCTACCACGGCCGCCCCGGCTTTAAGTTCACCATTTCGTAGAAAGCTACTCCCCTCGGTGTACCAGGTTGCTTCAGCATCTGGCAAAGGCTGGTCCGTCAAGTCCCCTCTGGTGCCATGGACCTTGGCTAGGATCTTTTACACAATCCTGTTCTGTCTTAGCCGCTATGAGCAAATCATCCACGTACTGCAGAAGAACGAGTTCCGGATGGCCAACTCCGAATTCTGCCAAGTCCTGATGCAAGGCTTCGTTGAACAAGGTGGGGGAGTTTTTGAATCCCTGTGGTAGCCTTGTCCAAGTGAGTTGTCCTGAGAATCCCGTCTCAGGATCTTTCCATTCAAAGGCAAAAATAGGCTGGCTTTGAGAGCTTAACTTTAGGCAAAAGAATGCATCTTTAGATAGAGCTCAAGGGTCCTTCTGCCTCAGTTAAAACTGAATGTTGAGTTCCCCTTAGCAACCAGGAAGGTCACTGGTTGACCCCCTCACTTTAAGGGTTATCCGAGGCTGGGGGGGGGGCCCCTCCTGGCCCTGACATCCCTAATCTTCATCCTCTAGGGACAGTACAGGAATGGGCTTCTTCTTAGGTCCCTGCGTTTGGCCCTTCTTTGGACAATCTTTAACCCAATGTCCTTTTTCCTTGCAGTAGGCACACTGGTCTCGTTCAACCCGTGGTTTTCTTTTGTCTCCCAGGTCCTTACTCTGTCCTGACTTACTCTGCCCTGAGCCCTGTACTACGGTGGCCAGTATCCCAGTCAGTTCTTTACTGCGTTTCCTCTCTCTCTCTCTCTCTCTCTCTCTAAGTATACATACGGTAGCCCTCCATTAATCTTTCCAGAAAACCTGCCGGCGTCTCATCTTTTCCCTGCACTATAGCAGGTACCTTTGCCAAATTGGTGGGGCGTCGCCCTGCCCTTTTGAGACCCGCTAGGAGTACCTGGTGATAGAGAAGGAGCCGCTCCCTCCCAGCAGCAGTGTCGTAGTCCCAGGTCGGGCCAACCAAGGGGAAAACATCCTCGATTTCATTAGGCAGCTGGGGCGGCCTCCCATCTGCCCCGGGGACGTTTTTCTGTAGACGCACTGTCTCTCCTCCGTGGTGAGGAGAATCTGCAGGAGCTGATCAGGGTGCCCATTGGGTCCTGGCTGAAAGACCGGGGCCTTCACCTGCAAGATAATATCAATATTAAAAGTTCCATTCCTGGGCCACCCGACGTTGAGAGTCGGCCACTCTGAGGAGCAGAAGGTGACCCATTTTCGTCTTCTGACTTTGACCGAAAGGTTGTGTGCCCGGCCGGCGACTTCTTTCCAGTGATCTAGAGTGAGGCTTAAAGGGGTGGTTACAGTTTGCCCCGCGGGTGTAGAAAAGAGGTGAGCGGGGAGGAGGAGGACAGGAAGAAAGACACAGAACAGACAGACGTACACAGATGACAGGACTGGCGCAGCAGATTCAGATGGGAGCGGTCGCGAAAAACGACCCTCCCCGAAGAGGAGGGAGTGCCGGAGGGAGTGCCGGGGCTCCGTTCCTCTTCCAGACCACTCCGGAGTCCGACTCCAGAGGGGGACCAGGGGTCTCGGGCACGTCTGCCTCCCCCGCTGGTCCAAATACAGAATACAGAGTACAGAGTCGTGCAGGCACAATACAGACCCGGCACAATACAGACCCGGCCAGTCAGACAAACAGACGAGACAGATATGACATTTAGCGAGCTCGGTCTTACCTCCTACCGATCTTAGGATTGAGCCTGGGGCGTCTCGGATCCCGGACGAGCCCCCAAATGTTGGACCCTGGCTCACGGGTGCCAGCGTGTCCTGGTGGACGCCCCAGAGACTCAGACCCCAGACAGGCAGATGCAGTTAGCAAGAGGGTTTATTGAACGTTTGCGCAAACGGGCTCTCCGCCTCCGAGGAGGAAGAGAGCCCCGATTAGCAATTACAGGTATCTTTTAAAGGTAAAAGAAAAAAAACGCTTAAAGACAAAAGAACCGCGGGAGTTGCATAGCATCCAGGTTGATTTCTCAGAAGGTCAACATGAACCTATTCAGGGACATTCCAATCAGGGTGTGGGGGGAAATGGTTTTCTTATCACAAACAGAATGCTTTTTGTTGCTAAAACTTCAGGAAGGCACCTGGATGGGCTGCCTCTGGATTGGGGCTGATTCCACTTACAGGGGGGGTTTCTTCAGACGTGATCCCAGTTTTATGCTATCTATATCTGTATGCCTGGACAAAGAACTAGAAATAAAATACCTTAAAATACTTGTATCTCTGGATGTTGAGATCATAGGGGATTTTTTTTTCTTTTCTTTCTTTTCTGTACCTCTCCATATTTTATAAATTCTCTGCAGTACCATGTAATGTTTTAATCAGGAAAAAAAAGCTTTTATTATTTTTTTAATTAGAGAAATTCACTGCATGTAGACTTCCTTTCAGTCTGTAGAAAACCAAGTGTTATATTTGCAGATTAAATTTAGACAAAGAGGTTATTAATATTAAGCTCTGGAATAAGCAAATAAGGAAAGAGAAGGGAGGCAGGAGGACTTGAGCTGACCTTGAAGCATGGATGGGAAGTAGCTAGGGGGTGAGGTAAAGCAAAATTTTGCATTTTGATAGTTGTCAGGATTCAGGTTGTGTCAGGAAGACCTGAAATGGATATCTGGTCAATGACATTAACTGTTTAGTCATATATCATGCTACTTTTTTATTGTATTTAATTAAGGAAGTGTTCTAAAAGTTTTTAGAAAATAAAAAAAGACTATTTATAAAAGTGTTTAAGATTAGACTTTTTGACAGGCACTAAAGAGCAATAAAATGAATCATAAAGGAAGCTACAAATACCAATACACAATGAATTTAGTGTGGATTTTTAAAAGTAGGATACAGGAGATGATACAGAGACCTGAACGGCGTATGACAACATAGAAATTAGTAAAATCCAGGGGGAGTGGGAACCTTGGGTAATGTCAGAATCTCTGTCTCAAATATAGTTTCAGTAAAATTTCAGGTGGTCTTGTAATGTGATACTAACTAAAAGAAAAGTGTTGTATTTTCTTTTTGAAATAGGCAAAATTTTCATGATCTTTAAATTTTTAACTTTTCAGGAAAATCTGTGTAGCCAGAGGGGTTTGGTACCCAACACAGATGGTCAGACTTTTCAGATTGCGATTTCTAGTCAGATGAGACAGCACTATGACAGAATTCATGAGACACTGACAAGGGTTTGTATAAAGTACAATTCAGGTATATTTTGCCAATATTTCATCTTATTTAAAAACCAAGAAGGTAAGACATGTTGCATTTATTCTTACCTCTTTTTCACATTAGAAAAATGGCCCTGCCAGACTATTGAGTTCATCAGCAAGCACTTTTGAGCAGAGTATAAAAGCATATCATACTATGAACAAATTTCTTGGCTGTTTCATCGATCATGTATGTATGTTAGCATTTATATTTCGACTAGAAGCAAAATATAATTTTAAAAATTTAACCAGTAATGTTATTTAGTTAAATAACAGTTATTTTAGTTAACCAGTCAGTGAACTTAGAACCCTTCTTTTTTCGCCTATCAAAATTAATACAGTGACTTAAGGATAGAGTTTAGGTTATATAAAAATAAGGTGACATTTTATGCATCTATTAGCATAATGATGATTCCCTTAAAGTATGCCTATGCTGCAATTTTGTTAGCTAATTACTAAAATATTATTATATTTTTTATTATAGAAATATGCTATGTTGTGGTTGGTTGTATTCCTGAAAAGCTTGTTAAAAGTTGATTTTAAGTATAGCCCTAAATACGACTAAAGACATTTAAAATTTAAAACATTTCTGAAGAAAATCTTGTTATAAAGCACATTGTAGTAAGACCAGTCTTTTTAAAGAACAGATTTTCTTCATGTACTACTCATTTTTCATTTTCTCTCTTTCTGATTTACATTAGTTGGGAAACATTTATTTCATGCTGTTTTTGAAATAATGCTTATCTTTTTATATTAGGTTCATAAGGAAATGGACTACTTTATAAAAGATAAATTGCTTCTTGAAAGAATTCTTGGAATAGAATTCATGGAACCAATGGAAAAAAGCATCTTTTACAATGGTATCCTTCAAATGCCTTTGCGGAACTTGATTACTATTTTCAAAGTTTGAAAAAAAAAGAGTACTTTAGTTATTTTTTTAAATTTTATAATTTTATATAAAAACAAAGGAAACATAATGAACTTAGTTAACTTCATGGTATGATAGTACTTTTCCGTGTTCCATTTTATTATGTCATGTAGTAGGAAACAAAAATGTAAAAGATAATTATTCTGAAGAAAGTGAAAAAATTTCAAAATCAGAGATAGACCCAGAAGAGAGAGAGTAAAACACAAAAAATTCAGATTTTTAAAAAATTTGAGTATAATTGACAGATGATGTTGCATTAGTTTCAGGTATACAGCCTAGTGATTCAGCAACTCTGTGTTATGCTCTGCTCATCACAAGTATAGCGACCATAGCATCATGAAATGACTATTGCAGTACCACTGACTGTATTCCCTGTGCTGTACCTTTTATTCATTCCGTAGCAGGCAGCCTGTATCTCCCACTCCCCTTAACCCATTTGTCCTTCCTCCTACCCCCTCTCCTCTGCCAACTATCAGTTTTCTGTATTTATAGTTATGATTTGCTTTTTGTTTGTTTGTTTATTCATTTGTTTTGTGTTTTAGATTCCAGTGTTAAGTGAAACCATGTGGTATTTATCTTTTTCTGTCTGACTTATTTTACTTAGAATAACACCTTCTAGATCCATCCATGTTATTGCAGATGGCAAGATCTCACCCTTTTATGGCTGAGTAATATTCCTCTGTGTGTGTGTGTGTGTGTGTGTGTGTGTGTGTGTGTGTGACTATATAGATCTGTATATCTCATTCTTCTTTATCCCTTCATCTGTGAATGAATACTTGGGCTTGCTTTGGTACCTTGGCTACCGTAAATAATGCTACAATAAACATAGGGGAGACTATATCTTTTTGAATTAGTGTTTCTGTTTCCTTTGGGAAAATGCCCAGTAGTGGAATTACTGCATCATATGGTATTTCTACTTTTTAATTTTTTTAAGGAACTTCCATACTGGTTTCTGCAGTAGCTGTACCAATTTACATTCCCACCAGCAATGCACGAAAGTTCCCTTTTCACCACATCCTCATAAGTATTTGTTATTTGTTATCTTTTTTTATTTTAGCCAATCAGACAGGTATAAAGTTTTCATTGTGGTTTTGATTTGCATTCCCTGGTGATGTTGAACATCTTTTCATGTGTCTGTTGGCCCTCTGTATGTCTTTTTTGAGAAAATGTCTCTCAGATCCTCTACCCATTAACCCCTTTTCAGGTATGTCATTTGCAAATATCTTCTCCCATTCAATAGGTTGCCTTTTTTGTTTTGTTGATGGTTTCCTTTACTATGGAAAGCTTTTTATTTTGATGTAGTCCCTATAGCTTATTTTTATTTTTGTTTCCCTTGCCTTAGAAGACATACCTAGGAAAAATGTTACTGTGGCCAGTATCAAAGAAATTATTGTATATGTCTAGGAGTTTTATGATTTCAGATCTCACATTTAGGTCTTTGATACATTTTGAGTTTATTTTTTGTGTTTGGTGTAAGAAAGTGATCCGTTCCATTCTTTGAATATAGCTGTCCAGTTTTCCCAACACCATTTATTGAAGAGATTGTCTTTTCCCCATTGTATATTCTTGCCTTCTTTGTCATAGATTAATTGACCATGTAACTGTAGGCTTATTTCTAGACTCTTTGTTCTGTTCTGTTGATCTATGTGTCTGTTTTTGTATTATATCTTGAAATCTAGAACTGGGATACCTCCAGTTTTTCTTTTGTTTTTTCTTATCAAGATTGCTTTAGCTATTTGTCGTTCTATACAGATTTTAGTATTATTTGTTCCAGTTCTGTAAAAAGTGCTGTTAGTGTTTTTAATAGGGATTACATTGAATCTGTAGATTACTTTGGATGGTATGAACATTTTAATAATATTAATTCTCCCAATCCATGAGCATGAAATATCTCGCCATTTGTGTGTAGCACCTTCAATTTCTTTCATCAGTGTTTTATAGTTTTCAGAGCACAGATCTTACACCTTCTTGGTTATTTATACCGAGGTATTTTATTATTTTGGAAATAATTGTAAATAGAATTGTTTTCCTAATTTCTCTTTCTGCTAGTTCATTATTAATGTATAGAAACGCTGCTGATTTCTGGGTATTAAGTTTGTGTCTTAAACTGTACTGAATTCATTTATTCTGATAGTTTTTTGGTGGAATCTTTAGGGTTTTCTATGTATGGTATGTCATCTTCAAATAGTGACCATTTAACTCTTCCTTATCAATTTAGATGCCTTTTATTTCTTTTTCTTGTCTGTTTGCTGTGGCAAGGATGTCCAGTACTATGCTGAATAAAAGTGACGAGGGTGAAGATAAAATTCAGATTTTATGGGAATGTGCAGTCAGTGGAAAACTAATAAAACACTTAAGAATAATATTTGTGATTAATCTTTAACATTTAATTTTTCATTTTATCCAAATTCGTAAAAATTGTAGGTATCTGTGATAGGAATAGTGCCTACATCTGGTTTCCTATCATTAAAAGGGTAGTATATATGTCACTTTTAATGTGGCTGGATGACCTCCTATATGGGTTGGTAAGAATGACCTATGTCCTGGCTTGGGTATCACTTATTCATGCATTATTGAGTGTCATGTGTCGTGCCAGTCCCAGGATACATAGCACAGACCAGTGAGCATCTTGAATATATGAGTGGGGTGATGCTGGGATGGAAGTCTCTGCAGACACAGGTTACACCAGGTACGAATAGTGAGTGGGAAATCTAACCAGACATACAAACGAGAAGAAACCACATGGAAAAGTTTGAACTGCATCCTAAAAAAAGTTGTCAAGTGGGAGGATCAAGGGAAAAGAGGCAAAGATATTTGTACAGAAGGGGGAAAGGGCATTCTATATTTATGAATTTTATGATTGAAGCCTGATATGAAGTGGGACATAGTAAGAGTGCATGAAAGATAAAGAGGCTGGAGAGCAAATCCCAGAATCCTTGTCTGACACTCTGAGGCATACCGGCCGTCCCCTTATTTTAAAACAGGAGTTCCTAACTGGGTATCCATGAACAGCTTCATTGGTTCCTTGGATCTCCCTGAAATTACATGCCAGATTTGTATATATGGACTCCCTCCGCCCCCTGACTCTGGTGAAAGGGTCTGTAGCTTTCATCAGAATCTTAAAAGAGGGTTTACATCCCAAGAAGAACAAACCCCTCCTTGTGGAATGAAAAGAAAAGAGGTCTTGGAGCAAAACCTCAGAGGACTAACCGTTAAGACACAAATTATAACTCACTATGCACTACTCCGTCCTTGCTGGTTTTGTTTTTGTGTTTTTAACTTTGTCTATCTTAGAAAATCTAAGATTCTTTGACCTTTAGTTACATAAACAAATAAGGGATATTCATTACCTGGTCTTTGGAAGGTATTAACTATATATACTCACACTACTAGCAATTACCAACCCTTGGTACAAGTGTTAAAAATTTTTTATTCATTTATTTATTTTTAATTATTTTTTATGAGCAGAGTTCCGTTACTGACTTTTGAGATTAGCAAATTTTAATACCCTTTAATTGTTTTTGAAAGCCATAAAGTATTATAAGTAGTAGCTTCTGTTATGTTTTTTTAAGTACCCAAATTTTAACACCAGAAATTTATCAGAAGCTTATTCTATTTTAAAGTTTTCTAAATTATATCTTATACATTGCTTTTTTTTTTTTTCTTAATAGATGAAGGATATTCTTTCAGCAGTGTTCTATATTATGGAAATGAAGCCACTCTTCTTATTTTTGATCTGCTGTTCTTCTGTGTTGTGGATTTGGCTTGCCAAAATTTTGTTCTAGCGGCCTTCCTTACATACCTGCAACAAGAGGTAAGTTTAAAAATATTTTCTGGATTTTTTTTCAAACAGATACTTTGGAAGTAGATATTTTATAGCAGAGAATAACAATGTCTGCTTTTATCAGGAATTTGTAAAGATTTAGAATAATTATCCCCACCAAAAAAAGAAGAAACATTTGAATCAACTACACTCTCCTCAGGGTCAGTGAAATACTGGGGTCTTGTGGAAATAAGTTGCTTGAACAACTGTGAAAATAAAGGAAGATACTTAAATTGCTGATCTCCTAGATGCCAGAAGTAGCAGTAATTAGAACCTGAAACTAATTTTACCATATATATTAACTAACTAAAATTTAAATAAAAAGTTGAAATTAAAAAAAAAAAAGTAGCAATAATGAGAGTTCCCTTCACCCTCTGCACCAGCTGTTATTGTAACAAAAAGACAAGCTCCGGAGGGCAGGGGATGGGAAAGGGCAGGGCATGGGAGATCGGGCTCAGGACTCAACCACAGAGAAGCCCCTTTGTTGTGACAGTCACACAGTTTCTACCTGTGTGGTTAAAACAATAGTTGCTGGATGGGTATGGAACCTGAAGTGGAGATTTTAAAAAATGACAAATTTCTCTGGAAATGTTATTAATATCACTCAAATTTTCCCCCATTATGTCAAGGAAGTATGAGTTAGTAACATATAATTAGTCTTTGACAGAGATCTAAGATTACAAGCAAATTTTATCCCTAACAGTGCTTTTGATGTTTCCATAGCTTTTAAAGCTAGAGGTAAGTTGCCTTCAAAATATTTGATAGTATATTCCGTGAACATGAGAGGACTTGTATTAATTCATTAAGATATATTCTAAATAGGAATATGCACTTGTTTGGTATTATGAAAGATGATAAATACTCTTGAAATAATTTTGTGCATCACCATGGAATACGGATGCCTGATACATGAAAATAAATAGTTGACAGAATTAGCTAGGTTAAGTTAGATATTTTAATTGATGTGCATATGTTTCTTTATATATTTTTCCATTCTGAATTGTTTTAATTTTTTTTCCAGATTTTTAGATTTATACGTAATACAATAGGACAGAAGAATTTGGCATCCAAAACATTGGTGGATCAAAGATTTTTGATTTAATTTTTTGAATAGATCAAGACCATATAGTTATGGCAAAAATAGTCATAATTATCAGATTAGTTTGCCATAGTTTTTTAAAACCTTGAATACAAATTTTTCTATTTTTATTTGTTTTCTAAGCTAAAGAAAGATTTATTTTTGTAATCTATGGATTCATAACTTCTTTATGCATATATACAGTGGTATAATGAAAAATGTTGTTTTCCCATTTGTGATGGTATTTAATTCAAGAACTCATAAATTAGATACACTGACAGTGGGGCAAAAGAAATCTAAATGTTGCTGTCAGCATAACACTTTTTAATGATAAAACAATCCCATCATTTGTCTCTGTAGATAATTTTATAACCTGGGATTTGCCTACATTTTCTCGCTTTGACAAGTTTATTCCAAGTTCAAGCAGTTTTCAGTTCAGTGTTTTCTAGTTTTTACATATGTTATGGTAATAAATGTTGGAAAATGCTTTCAAGTACTTAGAAATTTGAAATTGTATATTGCTGACTCGATTTGCCTCATTTTAATTGCTCACATTGGCAGTGGACTGATTCACCACTGGATTAATAGGCATCTCATGAAATGGTACATATTCATTATTTTTTATACCTATATCATTGTGTCAATATGTCCTTCCCATCAAGAGTGTATATTTCTTAATTATCATTTACATTTTTTAAACAAGCCATAATGTGTGACATTTCTCCCAATATAGTTTTTTATACATTTTGAATTACTTAGCATTTTAAGAGCACTCGCAAGGTTTTGTTCCTTAGTTATGTTTAAAGATTATAAATAACCATAAATTTATCATGTTATATTGACAAGGTGACTTACTGAAAACACACTTAGGCTTCATAAGTCAGTAGGCCTGTATTTATTTGGATCCAAAACTACACTCAATGTAAATTCTGAGCCATGTAGTTAATAATTTTCCATGATATGATTTTCATTGCATACCATTTGAAAGACATCCTTGTATTCCAGGTATAATGATCATTGACCTCCAACCATCATTTCTTACTGCCTTTTCTGTTAATGCTGTGTAAATACTGAAATATAATGCTATGTAAATATTGTTTATGTTTTTGAGTTGAAAATATGAAATAAATCCTTAGATGTTTCCATTTCCTGTTTGATTAATGTGTATTTCATGAAATAACATTTAGGAATGAACAACACTATTGCAGCAGGCGTCCCCAGTCTTTGCCAAAGTTGAATCTTTTACATGTCTTTGAATCTTAAGGATGACAGAAGAGAAAAAAGGGGTAAGAAGCTAAACATTTGAAACTACAGTTTCTGAAGGGTCAAAGTACAGGAATGCCTTTATAAAAGCTACAAAGAGAAATAAATAGTATAGATTTTTAAAACCACTTGCTCAGAAGCATATGAGAGAAATCAAACTCTTATTCATACATGAGAAGTTAATATTAATGTGAATGTTTGAAAATGGGAATTTCAAAAAATAGGATCAGTCAGCTCACCTAATTAACACAGAGAAAAGGCATTTTGAAGAATAATTTCACACTGGTTTTACACAATATTACTTTTTATTTTGGTTGGATACATAAAAATGTGTTCAGATTTTCACACACTGTTGATTCCCCTGTTCACATTGCTACAATTTAAATTCTGTGATCAGGTGCCTAATGTTCCATTAGATCCATAATCTTTTGTCTATTTCTGTAGCACTGATTTACTGTACTTTCTATCTTATGCCCCCAATTTTACTGACTGCCTAGAAACAGTTGGTAAGTCTCCTCATCATCTGGTAAGGAAGCAAAATCTAGGTTCACCCAGAGGTTCTTCATAAGCTGCTGTGTGTTTAGTGTCCCCCACAGAAATGCCCAGGCCCCTAGCATGGTTCTGTGGATCAGTCTCTGTGTTATGAGAAATTTGCCTATTTCTCTGGCACTGCTGTCCTAACACCCCCTTTTGAGAAGGCTCTGCTGGTTACCTAGATTGAGAAGGATTCAAAATGATCACTAATTCAGTGGTTGCAGGCACAAAATCGGTCTTCCTTTTGTTGTCTGCAAATATTGATGAAAGCTGAAGGGAAATAAATAGAAGTCAAGGAGCCATGTGGCTTAATGGAAAATGCTCCAGATTTAGTAACAGAAGCCTTGGATTCAAATTAGAATTTTTGCCCCCGTCACTTACCAGCTTTGGGACCTTAAAACAAATCATTTGAAATCTTTGAGCTTTAGTCTGCATCTCTGCCATGGAAATAATATCCTTGGTTTACCACTTGTGGTAAGGATTAGCTCGTGAAGATAAACTTATGGCAGTGAGTAAACTAAACACTGGAAGTTTTAGAATTTTTAGTTTAAAACATCTGCCTTGGGGCAGCCCAGGTGGCTCAGCGGGTTAGCGCCGCCTTCAGCCCAGGGCGTGATCCTGGAGACCCGGGATCAAGTCCCATGTCGGGCTCCCTGCATGGAGCCTGCTTCTCCCTCTGCCTGGGTCTCTGCCTCTTTCTCTCTCTCTCTCTGTGTCTCTCATGAGTAAATAAATAAAATCTTTAAAAAAAAAAAAAAAAAAAGGAAAGTCTGCAACAGTTTAAAAAAATAAAACATCTGCCTCCAAGTATATTTTCTATCTTGCGAGTAAATTAATTCCATAATACTGAAACCCAGATTACTGATCTCAGTAACTGACCAAAAAAAAATAACTTCCGAGGCTTAGTTCCGCTTCAGCCTTCTGGCCTCACCAGGAAGAGGTCTCCCCCTTCCCCAGTAGATGTCACAGCGGTCGGTGACGGGAGCCAAGAAGGAGCTGTCCTCACACCACGTTGTAGGATGGTTCATGGTACAGATTAGGAAAAAGGGAAGAGAGGGAAATATTGTGTTTGGGAGAGAGAGTTACTCACATATTTATTCATTCAAACAATATTAACACCTGTTCCCACTCCAGAGCCTCTCAGAAGGGTCTTAGAATTGGTAGAGGAAGCCGGTGTATTAACCAATAATTTCAGTGATCTGAAAAGTGCTACAGCCACCAGGGTGTGATGGGAAAGCTCCAAACTGTGCATCCGTGGTCATTAGGACTTCTACCTGAGAAAGGCGGCATTTGACCTGAAGAGGACAAGGGCAGTCAGAGCAAGAACAGTCCGTATTTGAGATGAAGCATGCAGCAGACGGGCACTTACAGGTAGTTTGTATTATAGAACACGTGTTCTTTATATTTTTAAAGTTTGCTGTATGTTATGATGTTTTGACATCTTAATTTCCTCTGGCTATAGGGAGACTTAAACATGTTTTCTAGGATTGGAATCTCAGCAAAGGGCGTAGCCAGGAACATGCTTTGACATGCAGACTAACCCTCTGCGCCCGCCCGGTACACCCCAGGAAGCAATATTCCTCTGCCTTAACCATCCCAGACAGGCAGCTTAGCACCAGCCCTTAGAGCCCATTGTAGCTTAGAGCCCCCTGTAATCATGCCAGCTAGCTCATCCTGCTTACCTGGCCTGCCTTGCCTTTCCTGCAGAAATGCAGAAACTAATAAAGGCTGGGACCTAGGTTCCCCCTTGCCCCTGTTCTGCCTCCCAGCCAGCAGTGGTGCTTCCCCGGGGGCCCATGTGACGTGGGTGCCTGCTTGGCGCATGGCGAGCCTCTTGTTTCTAGCACCTGTGAGTATGATCAGCTTTGTTTTCCCGAGCCCCTCCTGTGTTTCCTTGTGTGGCCCCACCCGACTGACCATCACACGGCAGAACCTGGAACAGTACATTTGGGGGTTTGGGAGGGAGATGAGGTTGGAAAGGAAGGTAAGAGCTGCATCATGAAAGAGTTTTGCATCAAGCCACAGCGTATGAAGACTTCAAGCCAAGTTTACCAGCTGAATATTTTAACACTCCGAAGAGTGAGTGAATGCACAGAGGGGGTGAGAAGGGATCCTCCACAGTCAAGTCACCCTGCAAGAATTGGTGATCCAGGGGCTGGGAGGCTGGCGTGTTGCCTGGCTGCCTTCCTGGTTCGTAAAGAAAAATGTGTTGCCTGTAAGGCAGCAAAGGATAGTGGTTGACGATACAGAGTCTGGAGCCAGACCTACTGTATTCAAGTCTTACCTCTTACCAGCTGAGTGATTTGGAGCAAGTGACTTCTCTCTGTGACTAAATTCCACCCCCCACCCCCCCATAAAGGGGGGTAATCGTACCAGCCTTAGAGTTTTGGGGAGGAGTGAATGAGTTTGCAAGCATGCAGTGCTTAGAAGAATGCCTGGCACAGGGCTGGTACTCTGCAGGTGTCGCCGCGTGCTAGTAGAAGTAGCAGAAAGAAGTCCTATTAATATTTGATTCTGAAAGAAAGACCCAGATTAGCGTCTCTGGGGCTGAGCGTAGGACAATGTATTGTTAGCAGGGCTAGAAGTAGAGTGGACAAACTGCCCAACACAAAGCAATCTGTGGGCCTAAAAAAAATAACTTTGCATCTATTTCTTTTTAAGATTTTATTTATCAATTCATGAGAGACACAGAGAGGCAGCGACACAGGCAGAGGGAGACGCAGGCTCCGTGCAGGGAGCCCGACGTGGGACTCCATCCCGGGTCTCTAGGATCATGCCCTGGGCTGAAGGTGGCGCTAAACCACTGAGCCACCGGGGCTGCCCCTTTGCATCTATTATTATTGTAAAGAAAAGGACACGGCTGCAGACAGGATAAACATGACCTCTGGAGTAAGGTCTAGAAACAGACCCACAGACCCACAGTCACCTGATCTGTGATTCGCAGTGCACTATGGACAGGGTGGCTTTCAATGGTCAGTCAAATGCCACAGCAGAGAAAAATAGAATCCTTATCCCTTTGTCACACGCAAAAATCAATTTCAGGCCGATGGCAGATGTAAAGGTTAAATGCTAAAGCCTCTGGAAGGTACCACAGGAAAACACATTCATGACTTTGACATAGGCCAAGATTCCTCAAGACCCAAAAAAGACTGGCCTTAAAGGAAAACATCTGCAAGTTGGACTTTACAATTTCCATTCAATTTACTTGTGTAAATACACAATACACTTGTGTGTATTGTGTGTATTTGCATTACTCAGCAAGTGGACAAAGGTCCGAAGCCTGCCTCTCTCGCAAGAGGATTTCTGAATGATCAATGAGCTTGCGTGGGGAGTGTTCCGCGGGGCGGTGGCGCCGGTGCTGCAGATTCCATCCCCGGATGGGCCAAAGGGGGCATCGGCTCTTGTAGATAATAAAAATCATTTCTAAACAGCGCTCCACCGCCGTCACCATGAGACTGCAAAATAAAAATCAATGAGCTCTCCCTCAGCGCGGAACCACCGAAATGGCTAAAATTAAAACGTTCAAAATCCCAGTTGTTGCTAAGGACGTGCAGCAAATGAGCTTCCCTCGTGCGTTCATTATATAAAGCGGAAGGGATGAGTGTCGATCTGTAACTTTCCACTGTGTGTCTTTTGTCCCTTAAACCAGGAAAACGTCTCTTTGTTCTGTTTGAAGCCGGGAGTGACGGCAGGTGGCAGCAGAGGGCACAGGAAAGCCACCCAGGGGTGCTCCCGGGTGCCAGGGCTCCAGGGCCCCGGGGAGTGGGGTGTGGTGCTGGGCTCCCTGGGGGCCCTGCCCTCCCCGCAGGTGTCTGGGCTCCCTCCCGGGGCATCAGGTACTGGTCCCTGCCAGCTCTCAGCTTTAGGGAGCGAAAGGTCCAGACGGAAACAGGCTCAGAGGGAGGCCCACAAACAGCTCTTGCCTAAGGGGGAAAAGAAAAGCTCACTAATGATTATGGGCTCCTCCTCTCCTTTTAATAAAATGCACATTTCTATTAAAATCCTTTTTAGGGTCACCTGGGGGCTCGGCGGGTGAGCATCTGCCTGCGGCCCAGGGCGTGACCCCGGGGTCCCGAGATCGAGTCCTGCGTGGGGCTCCCCACAGGGAGCCTGCTTCTCCCTCTGCCTGCCTCTCTGCTTCTCTCGGTGTCTCTCCTGGAAAAATAAATAAAATCTTAAAAAGATATATCCTTTTTAAAAATCAAACCATTATCCAAAGTATGTAATGCTTCCTTTACAAACCTCCCCAAATGGTTACTCTGTGGGACATTTTTTTTTTCTTAAAGATTTTATTATTTGACAGAGAAAGAGCATGTGGGAGGGAGCTCAGGCAGGGGCAGAGGCGGGGAGAGGGAGAAGCAGGCCCCCCCATCCCCAGCAGGTGCCAGGGCCTGAGCCCCCCCCCCCCCCCCCCCCCCACCGTGGGACATCTTCCTCCCGTGCCTGCCTCTCCGTCATTTCAAGGACTGCTGTGATAGCGCGGGGCCACCTCCACACCCTCCGTCACTCTCCCAAGTACCGTTTGAGCAGGTTTTGAACGTGCAGGTGAGGTTGGGGGCCCCGAGCCCGCGGCCAAGAAAGAGATCCTGGGCCGGCGGGCGGAAGGGGCGGCTGCGGCTGGTGGTTCTCTTGGAGCCCCCGCTGCCAGGGCTGTGAGCGGCACCGGACGGGGGGTGGGGGGGGGGGTGGGTTGAGGACGGGGCAGGTCCCAAGGATCCTCCTGTGCTAAGGAGGACGGACACCGGAGGCCCTGCCCCTGTCCCACCCAGGTGGCCTTTCTAGCAAGGAGCGGTTTTGTTTTTTTAATGTAGAAGTTTTTATTTTATTTTATTTTATTTGTATATTTTTTATTGGAGTTCGACCAAGGGATCCACACGGCGATGGAGCCTCCCGCGGGAACCTCGCTCCTGCCGCCAAGCATCTGTCCTGTGCCCGGTCATCCCCGCCGCCCTCCCCCTGCTCGGCCACCGCCCCCTCCCCGTCAGCCTGTGAGGAATAGAGAAGGTCGGGGAGCTGGGATGGGGCGCCTCTCGGGGTGTCCCCAGCCGGGAAGGGGCCTTAGGAACATAAGGCCTAAAAGGGCCGAGGGCGCTGCAGTGCGGGCAGGCCGGGGGCGGGGAGCAGGCGGCGCGGGGTGCGGCGCCGCGCGTGCAAAGGCCCTGGGGTGGGAGGCGGCGGGAGTGAAGAGGGCCGTGTCCCGGAAGGCGAAGCAAAAGGGTCGGTGCCGCTTGCGTCAGGGCCCCGCTCCACCCGCCCCCCGCCCGCGGCCCCGCGGCCCGGTGGGGGGCCCCTGGCTACGCTCGGCTCCGTGCCACGGCCGCCCCCACTTTCCGCAGGGTCTGTGCCCGTCGGCGGCGGGTGGGCCCGGGCAGGGGATGCAGCGCAGGCCTGGGCCCTTCTGGGGCGGGGGGGGGGGGACGAGCGAGCTGCCAGGGGCCCTCGGGCGCGGAGCCCAGCCTGCAGCTCCTCTGCCGCACCCCTGCCCCGCCAACGCCCCCCCCCCCCCCGCGCCCAGGCTCCCACCGACCGCCCCCCTGCCCTCCCCCCCCCCGCCGACGCCCCCCGCCCTCCCTCCCCCGCCGACGCCCCCCCGCCCTCCCTCCCCCGCTAATGCCCCCTGCCCTCCCTCCCCCGCTGATGCCCCCTGCCCTCCCTCCCCCGCCGACGCCCCCCTGCCCTCCCTCCCCCGCTAATGCCCCCTGCCCTCCCTCCCCCGCTGATGCCCCCCTGCCCTCCCTCCCCCGCTAATGCCCCCTGCCCTCCCTCCCCCGCCGACGCCCCCCTGCCCGCCCCCCTGCCGCCCTCCCCCGCGCCCCCTGCCCCGGCCACCTGCACGGCCGCCCCCCCCTCACTCCGGGTAGCCTCTGCCCCTAGGGGGTCGGGGGGCGGCCAAGGAGGTAATCGGGCCAGACCCTGGGAGACAGGAGTGCCCGTGAGGGTGGCGCGTCTTGCCCCGAATTCCGACTCCGGGTGTGGGCAGGACAACCCAGAGGAGGACTGACCCAACCGCAGGGGTCCAGAGGAAGAGGAATGGTTCCAAGTGGCCGGCAAGCTTAATGCGAAACAGCCTCGGGAGGAGGTTTTTAATGCAATTTCTGACTCCGGTAGTCGCGGGTCCAAAATAACGGAGGAAATGCTCCTGTCGTGTGCGGCTCCCATCTCGGCCTGGCATCGTGTCTAGTTCCCAACACGCCTGCTTTTAGGAGCCTGACACGCTAGATTTTTTTGGAGGGTGGTGATCGGGTGGTCAAGGACCTAGAGATGCTCCAGGAAGCACAGTAGAAGGACCTTGGGAAAAGATAAACCAGAGCCACGACAGCTTTCTTCAAATATTTGTCCCGTAAGAGATGGAGCTAACGTCCATCAGCTGTCAAGTACAAATTAGGACCAATAAACAGAAGCCAAGAAACAGTGGATTTCAGCTTAAGAGAGGGAAGACCTTTATGAGGGTGGCTTTATTTTCAAGCCACCTAAATAATAGTGGCTCCTCGTCACCCAGGCCCACAGGGATACAGGGTGGGTCACCTGCCTGGGGGGATGGACCACACGACCCATCGTCCTTTCCCTGTCTGCCTCTGGTGCGCGCAAAACCTTCCCAGACGAAATCGTGCCGTCAACGGAAGGTGTTTCTGGGCTTCCGGAGGGTGAGCCTCAAGAACTCAAGGCGGCGCGGGGTGCGGCCGGGAGGGGCCCACGCAGGGCGCCGCGCGTGCAAAGGCCCTGGGGTGGGAGGCGGCGGGAGTGAAGAGGGCCGTGTCCCGGAAGGCGAAGCAGTTCGCTTGCAGCGAACTGCCTCGCACGCGGCCCGGACTCAAGCGTCAGAGACAAAGCGGGGCCCACCAGGCTCCTGAGTGATAGAGCTCTCCCCTCTGGGCAAATAATTTACCCCAGGACGCATGTGTCTAAGTCCATAAACTGACAAACCTGTTATTCGGTTCGTCCAGAAGGGCTCCCGGAAACAAGACGCGGCCTAGGAAAGACTCTGAAACAGAGGCAGGACGAGTGAGTGAAACCTCTGTGACTCTTCTTCCTCGTGACATAAACGAGTTCCAACTTTAGACAGACATTCACTGGGCAGATTTGAGCAAGGAGTGGAAAGTATACTGGACTGGAAGCCAAAAGGGTAGGGTTTTCGCCCCGTCTCTGTCGGTCAGGAGACCTTGGCCAAAGCAGGTGTGCTTCCCGGGCGCCCGCCCCACCAGCTGCCGTCCCGGTGATCCCTGAGGCCTCTTATCTCTGAGCCCAAGATGCACAGTTGATAACTTTGTACTTGTGAAATCCTGGATGAAGACACTTAATGTTCACATTGAGTCCACGTGTCCTTGGACAAGTCATTTCACCTAAAGCATAGGCGTATGTATTTTTAAATGATAGAAAATAATCTTGAGAGGACGGGTGGGCCGGTTTGGTAAGAAGTACAGTATTTTACACTCAGACTATCTGGGTGAAAACAATGTTGGTGACCCTGACATGTGAACACGACCTATAATGTAGAGTTCGCCACCACAGAGCTCCAAATTACTACCCTAAAATAAGTCAACTTGCAAAAGAACGTTGCTAGCTCCTTATGGACGATTCGTTCTCCCCTTCTGTCCTACGGAACCCCGGTTTCCCTTGGAATGAAACGTGTTCAACTTCCATTGCATAGGCGGCCCTGTTCCGTGGTGCTCAGCGGGAGCCCAGCAGAGGTCCACTAGTCGGGGCTTCGGAAAAGACTAGAGATTTCCTTGTAAAAACTTACCGGTCACATGCTTTGGGCCCTTCCCCTCTTCCGGCCTGAAATGTGATCGTGACACCTGGACGTGCAAAAGCATCCTCATGAGCTCAGGCAGGCCAGCATGGAAGACTGGGTTTGGGTTTTTTTTTTTTTTTGGTTGTTTTTAAGATTTAATTTTTAAGTAATCTCTACACTCACCGTGAGGCTCCAACTTACAACCCTGCCAAGATCAAGAGTCACACACTCTACCCACTGAGCTAGCAGGTGCCCCAAAAGACTGGATCCTTGGCAACGCTCTTGAGCGGCTCCATCAGCACAGGGCTGCTTCTACGTCTCATTCCTGGAAACCATACACCCCTACTTGTAGACACGCGCCCATTACATGCAGCCTAACACAGTCCTGACTCGTCAAATACTTGTAAGCAACTGCTTCCCAGTAAATCCCCGTTATTTACACCAGACTGCGAATTTTGCCCCATGGCCTCCAGAGCATCCTATGTCCTGAGAGGTGGTGGCCTATGTAACCACCGCAGCTCACTGGCACAGTAGAGGACCCTCTTCTGGTATCTTCCTCTCTGCTTCTTTCTCAAAAACGTGTGGCTTAGTGTCGGAATCATCATCAACGCCCCCAACAACGGCAAGACCAACAGGCGGTGAGCATCAGCCCCACTCCTTAAGCAACTTGGGATTGACGGACTGACTTCCAGCAGCGCTGCTTGATGTAGACACATTTTCCCAGGCGACGGGCACGAGGGAGGGCACGTGATGACATATAACACTGGGTGTTACTCTATATGTTGGCAAATTGAGTCCAAAATTTTAAAAGTTTATTAATAAAAAAAATTTAAAAATAAAATCTTTCAATATTGTTGAACATGAAAAAAAAAAAGAGAAAACAGAGCATTAATTCAAAGTTTCTTGGATAACCCTTTAAGGGTCACACTTACCCCGTAAGATGACATTTAAGTGCTAAGAAGGCAAAAAAGATACTGCAAATTGTTTAATGAATCGCCTTATAGCTCACATAGTTCATGTTAATTTTATTGCTCTGGTTTGTGCGACTGTTTACGTCGTAGTGTATCGGCTGGAGCCTCTTGGGAAATCCTGAGTTATTCCATTTGTGCCTGTTTTATGGAACTCGAGAGCAATTTTATCGTCTTGAGTGATCACATGGGGGTACACGCGCTCTGCTCTGACGACACGTGGCCGCTTGTATTTGTGGCCTGTGCGAGGCTGAGTCCTTGGTCTGGGGGCTCTTCGGTTTGGTTTGGTTTTTTTTTTTTTTTTTTATTTTTGAGATATTTATTTACTTGAGAGAGAGAGAAGGAGTCAGGAGGGGCAGAGGGAGCCGCAGACGCCCTGCGATCAGGGGCCGGGCCCGGGGCTCCCGCAGGCCCCCACCAGCCCCCCGCCTGGGTGCCCCGCAGGGGCTGCTGCCTGAGGCTCATTTTCCCAGGGGGATCACGGGGCCTGTCGGGGGGCCGGCGGCCGGTGGCCCACTTCCAGGCACGCCTGCGCTCCGTTTAAGAACAGGTGACGGGGGATCCCTGGGTGGCGCAGTGGTTTGGCGCTTGCCTTTGGCCCAGGGCGCGATCCTGGAGACCCGGAATCGAATCCCACGTCAGGCTCCCGGTGCATGGAGCCTGCTTCTCCCTCTGCCTATGTCTCTGCCTCTCTCTCTCTCTCTCTCTGTGACTATCATAAGTAAATAGAAATTAAAAAAAAAAAAAAAAAAGAACAGGTGACGGGCTTACTTTACTTTCCCCTACAAGGATCCGGCTGCCTCATCCCTGCTGGAAGCTCCCGCTCAAGCCCGCCTGCAGGACCCAGAGCTCCCTTGGTGGCTCTCCGGCTGCTACTCCCCCGTCGTCCTGGGTCCCCAGGCCTC